>NC_081185.1:16715654-17055219 GCF_029867415.1 Vicia villosa
CATTTGCAGCAACATGTGCAACGGTGCATATTGTTGGGAAGATCTTCACAAATACAGTCTTGAACCATGGCGCTTGCTCCAAATGCAGCATTCAAATCTTGACCGCAACTGCGAGAATCGCTACATTTGCCTGGCAAGTCCAAGTGACGCGGACAAAAGGATTGATTCGCTTCGGTGCTTACTACATTTATAATATTATAGATATAAAAAACTTGATTAAATCAACAATATTCATATTCATACGTAAATATTTTTACACAAGATTATACTCTCTCATGTTAAAATATTTATGTATGAACGAATGATATAAGAGTTACGATAAATATAATAATAATTATTATTATATATGTACCTGATCCGAACGTAAGGTTGAAGAAGAAGAAAGTACATAAGAATATGAGAATGCAACCTATCTTCATGATGATTTTTCTTAAAAAATATTTTTTCAAATGACACTCTTAAAATGTCTGGCAATGTTAACAAAGAAGACAAATATATATAAACTAAATATCCATAAACTACTATTTTTGTACAGTTAAAGATAATGTTAAGTCATTATTTTTATTATTATTTTTTCTTAAATTCAAATAAAATAACTTTAATTCATAAAGATAAATTAAAGAAATAAATAATAATAATAATAATAATAATTAAGTAAAACAAGGACAATACAATTAATTCAGCCAACGAGAAACCAGAACCAACATAGTTTTAGTAATTTTGGTATATGGTAGTTTTGATAGTTTTAGTATATAAATTTGGTGAATTCTTATCTACCAAATTCAAAAAGTTCGCTAAAGTTACCTTTAATATAAAATTTCTTGGAAACAACAAAAAGTTGTACTATTTTATAATTAATTAAAGGGGACAACTTCTCTATCCATCACAAAAAGTTAGGTAGTGTACCTCCAACCAATCACATGATTTCATCTCATTTAACACATTTAATTATTTATTAAAATAATAAAAATGTTTGTTGTTTACCCAACTTTTTGAGTTGGGTAGATAAGAATTCACCTTAATTAAATGTGTTAAGATTAAATGGAACCTTGTGATTGGTTGAAGGTACTCTACCCAACTTTTTGTGATGGGTAGAGAAGTTGTTCCAAATAAATTTATCTCTCACATCAGTATAATATATATTAATTATTTTTTTTATTTTGTTAACTAAAGTCACAAAGTTACACTGCAACAACAATAACAACTTTAAAATCACTGAAGTCAATCACGACCGCAACAGGCAACGACAAACAAAGGACGAGAGGTCTAAACCTCCCAATTTAAGCTAGCTTTCTCTCTAATGCTAATAAGTAATAACTATCGAATTCTAAGACAATGATTTGATTAGAGCAATAGTATCTTCCACACTCCTCTTATCATCTTTAAAATTTATCTCATTTATAGACAACCAAATACCCTAACAAATGGCTAATCAAAACAAATAAACAAAAAGCTCATGAACATGACAATGGAGTCAAATATTCACATGTTGCGTAGGATCAATTTTTATGATTGGTATAAATTACCATTGCTTTGTAACTTTTCAACCTAGTGTGTTCTTGTTGTAAGAGTTGCACCCCTAGTGCGATTTCTTATATTCAATTGCTTATTAAAAAAATTCATTAGTGTAACAAAACTTGCTCCAAAAAATCTTAGATTCCAAACCAAGCTTTCATCATATTCCAAACTTGCAAACCAAAATCACATTTGAAGAACAAGTGCAGGGCCGATTCCTTAGACTTGCTCCAAAAAACAATAGAATTTTCGGTATTTTCAAAAGCCACCCTCTCTTAAAAAATACCTTCTTTGTAAGAAACTTATCAAGAATAAGTCTTTAACCAAAAAAAGTTGATTTGGCTTGGAACCTTTACTTTCCAAGGAGCTTTTAATTCATCAATGACATTAGCTTCCAATTTCATATTTACCGAACGCTGCCCGCCATTAAAGAGTAGCTATTTTTATAAAAAAAAACCTTTAATTTATTTCTCCATCACTCTAATGTATCCTCCATTTATTGGATAGGATGCACCATCTTCAAAGTCTCCTATAAATTCTCTACTTGATTCGCCTCCTCATCAATCAAGTTTGAATCTTCAATACCAAATTTTCAATGCTAAAAATTATTAATCCATAATCCCATATCTTCTATCCTACTCTAAGACATAACTAAAGAGTTAAAAAGTTGAGGAAAACATGTGCTAAGTAGAAGAATTCCTAACCCAACATTGTTTTTGCTGGAATCGTAGGGTAAGAGAGAAAATAACCTTAATAAAGAGTTTATGCATGAGGGATATGATAGAGGAGTACTTAACCTATAATGAGGGTTGTTTATCCATTGTTTCTTGATGAATATTGATGAATACATAATGATGAATATGTTGTTATATGCATTGATTTGATTTGCATTTGTGTTTATTGTTGAGTGGTTGTGTTCTTGAGTTTTGATGTGAATTTGGAACAATCGATTGAAACAAAGGAGACCAATCGAATGGTTCTCTTTCCTTTTTGAAAAATTTCGTAACATTAGTTGGGAACAATAAATTGGTGCGTAGGAACAATAGATTGGTTCATTGGATGTTTTCATCATAACATTTAATCCATAAGTCCAAACAAGATGTGGTTCGAAGCGTTGGAAACGCTAACACGATTTACCATTAAAAGGACTTGTTTTTAGGAGCTGAATGTATTGTGATAGCATAAGTAATTGATGAGAGTAATGTGTATTTGTTGATGTTGTGTTGGCGATAATGCTATGACGAGTATGTTTATGAGTTGTGAACATGAATTGATGTATTGAGCATGTTGAGTATGAATGCAGTGTTGTCCATGTGTGGTGATTGTGTGGTAATGCGGAGAGTGGATTAAGAGATTTGCCAGTGCTCAATGTTAGGATCGGAGAGGGGTCTTAATGCATTGATATAAATATGTCTGATTCATGCATCATTTGAGTTGTTTCAAAAGGCGTGTTCACTAGTTTAGACAGGGTACTAGTGGCTTGTCTTAAGCTCAAAGAGGAGGCTCATGGGTTCTGAGACGGGACCCGGTTCTTGAGAGAATCAAATATTGAGTTGGTATCACATGCATATGCATTGAGTTACATAGTTGAGTTGCATCACATGAATGAGTTGTATGCATAATATGTGTTTTGTGTGTGATTAGGGAGTTGGGTGTGAATGTATTGTGTAATATTGTATGAAATTACCTGTAGAATATGTATGTGTTTATACTCTACTTTGCAGTATGTACTGCTTACTTTATTAATATGATTTCTCACCATTCGTTGTTGTTGTTGTTGTTGTGGTATGTGCTCCTCCTCGGAGTATAGATAAACAGATAACTGAGTAGCTTCTTAGAGTGGAGGATGGTGTGAGGTTGTTCTTCTTTTATTTCCATTTTGTGTCTTTAGATTACGTGCTCTGATATGTAACATTGGACGAGGAGAACGACTTTTTCCTTTTATTTTGTTTATGTTACTTTAGAGAGTTGGATGTTATACTCTCGTTATTGTGATGATTATATCATTTGAGAAGATTATTTTTATCATATTTTATTGAGTTAATAAATTGAATTCACGAGACCTATATGATTTTCAAAACATGTTTTTTTTATAATTCTGTTGCAAGGATACCTTAAATGAAGGTGAGGATACGATGATAAGTGTTAAATGTCTTGTTTATTAAATTATAAGTTATAGAAAGATGAGTTTGATGTGGAGTAACATCCTAAATATACATGTGTTTTTTACATATTTTATTTTATTTTAATAAGCACGAGATTTTTGAGAAGTTATAAAGTTCAAGCCCTTAATCACTTCATTAAGGTTCATAATCATTACCTAACTCAAAATAGAGTTTAGAGCATGAAAAGTAAGGGTTTTAGGCAAAATAGGGACTGAGAATCAATTCTAAGTTTCTAACAAAGCTTGGATTCATTTTAGCAAACATATTGAATTCCCAGCCAATTTGAATCGATTCCAATAGATTTTGATCCAATTTCAAACCCGAAAAAACCTCTGTGAATTAATTCCACCAAGTTTTGAATCGATTCCAACAACCTGAAACTCGGAAAAACAACAGTTCACATCATAAAATCCTTGCCTAACATAGAGTATCATTTGAGGACATCCATGACATCACACAACTCATAAAACACATCAAATATCATATCAATTCAATTTTCAATCCCTACTACTAGCATGAATCCATTATATTCAGCAAGAGTTTATAAGAGCTACTACCAAATACAATTCTAACTAGAAATTCTTTGTCAAAATCATAACCAAAGGGAAGGGAAATTCACCTCTTAGCATAAAATGGATATGATGATGATAGTGAATCCATTCTAATTACTACGTGCAAGCCAAGTTCCTACTCCCAAGGAGTTCATGATGGAACTTACTCTTGTCCCTCACTTGGAAATAAATTTTCATATTTGCCCTAGATCTCAAAAACAAGTTTCTTGATTTTAATGATCTCCAGAATTTTCATGACTATTGTGTGGACTTGGAGTTTCAATCAATTGATAGGAATGACTAAGTGTTTACGGTGATTTACGGTAAACAACCGCTAGTCTTCCAAACTATAATAAATATGATTTGGTTACTCGCAGGATCGACTAGATTGATCCTAGGACATGGTCAAATAGGTTGTTATTTATGATGATTCAAATTATGTTTACGATTGGTGTGTTTCGAAATAAGTGGTACTTGATCAAACCAATGGATTAGTAATCACTTTGTTATACGCATAAATATAACATGAGCGAAAGGTAAGTTAGAGATAAATTATAAGATAAAACTGTAAAAGTGCAAGAATCTTAAAGTGCAGAAAAGTAAAATGCTTCGAAGATAAATGACATGAAAATAAAGAGAGCATGAATGTAAATGACAGAAAATAACTGGAATGCAGTAAAATCGAAAGATACTTGAATAAAGGAAAATACACATGTATTTAAATTGGTGTTGGTGTCATACGTACATTTCTCAGCGAACTCTTTCTCTTAACACTTGATACTTGAGCAATATGTGAGTGATTTGTACAAAATGAACACCCCGAATCCTAACATTAAGACCCTTATTTATACTAATTTTGACCCTAACGGTCCTACACTAATCTGATGCCACGTTGCTCATAGAAAATCCAGGGATGCCATCTGTCTTCGTGCGGTTACATAAACTGTTTCGAAATTCAAATCATCCCGCCTGAATCCTCCTTCGACGCGTGTCAACATAATTACAATCGAGAACGCCACGAAAACACGCTAAGCTTCAGTACCTCGCATATTTCGCAAAAACTCCTAAGTCCCAAAGACTATTCTTCTCAAATTTAGCCTCGGTGCTCACTATCTTTGTTTCAACTTAAACATCATTCTCGAAGCATGGCCATCAGTAGCCATTCCTTATCTTCAAATATGGTCATCAGCAACCACCTCCTTTAAATTTCAGACCTTCGAAGTACCTTTCTTCCTAAACGAAATCTTCAGTTAACACTAAGATACCATTTTATAGTAAAATGACCATTATTTGAGGAATTCGATTTTTCAAGTTACCATTTAAAGTGTTGTTTAATAGTTTATGTTTCCTTTGATGCTGCTGCATTTTAAGAGATATGGGTGGAAGAAGTTGTTTTCTAGTGCACCATTGATCGGTAAAATAGCAAGTGTACTATTTTGCCTCTGTAGTAATAATAGGGAAATTCCCCGAATGTCGATCTCAAGGACTGCACGTTAATATCGAGTTTAAATAATGGTTCAATTAAACAAAAAACTATATTTGGAGTTTTGTTTGCAAATTGTGACTAAAAATAATTAAATTAAGCAGAAAAGTAAATTGGCTTTTTGACAAATATGAGTATTATGCTAGGGTAAAGTGTGTGATTGTTCCTGTAATAACCTTGGATTTAGATCTCTTCAACAAGTTCATAATCTTTAATTACCGCCCTTTAGATTATTTTCCCCTAAGTCCTTAGTGGGAAAACCTTTGAACATTCATCCTAAATCCTAAGTCCTTAGAGAATTATGATGAAATCAAGCCTTTATGTTATCAAGAGTTAACCGGTAACTATAGGGTATCCCTAGTCCTAGGTGATATCTACTATAGTCTAATCGTACAAAAACCTTAACAACCGCTGTCCAGCTGGTTGTTAACCGTAAATCAATCTTGTTGGTCCGACAAAGAAAGCATAAAAACCTTGTACAATTAAATTAAATAAGAAAACAAATCTATTGATGAACTCAGGAATTCAAAATCATTACAGAGTCAAATCAGGGACACCCCCTAGCATTAGGGTTTAGTTACTCATATTGTTCAAAGAAAACAAAATATAAAATGGAGACATTACAAGAATTGAGATGAAAGTTGATCTTCAATCGCTTCCGTTCATGAAAACCTTCTTCTCTCCCAAACCCTTGTTTTCTCCAATCTTCAATCTTGTATCTTCTCTCGGTCAAAAAGTCCCTAATTCATCTTCAAAACCCTCCTAAATAGTGCAGACTCACTTAGGTTGGTTGGAAGTACCCAAAATGTCCCTTGGCTCAACACTTAATTAAAAATCACAAAAATCAGCAAAATCAGCGTTTTAGCCAACACTGGCCGTGTCAGGCAACACGGGTGGCCGTGTTGGCCTCCTGAACTTAATTTATCAAAATCACACTCAGCACTGCTGACACGGGTGGCCGTGTTAGGCAACACGGGCCGTGTTGGTCCTTAACTTCAGAATTTGGATTTGCGTTCTTCATGAAAGTTGTAGCCCTTTTCGTTAGCGAAATTTTGCCACCGGAACCGCGTCATTCCGAGTTACGAAGCTCCAGTTATGATCAAAATACTACACGCCTGTCACGATGAGAAACATGTTGAAAATTTCTAGATCTCACACTTGCTAACACGAGCCGTGTCAGCCCCGTGAATTTCATCTCTTTTGCATTTTCTTGGCCACGCTTCATGCTAACACGGCCAGTTTCAGGTGACACAGGTGGTCGTGTCAGACCTCATGTAGCTTGATTTTTCACTTCCTTCGAAACTCCCTTTTTTGTACTTTTTCGCATTGATTTGTCTCGATTTATTCCTCGGAGCCTGCAAATAGTAAAATACACAACCAAAGCATAAAATGACGAATAAAGAAATAAAACACTCAATAACATAACTTAAACATACTTAAAAACAACGATAAATATATGTGTGAAAACCACTGATCAAACTCCCCCAAACTTAAACCGTTGCTTGACCTCAAGCGACAATTACAAAAGTTAATGACCCTCAAAGCACACGGTGTTCATACGTGAGATATCCGTCTGTATTGATCAAGAAACAGTTGGTTCGGCATTCACATGACGCGACGAGTTTTGTTACCACATTAAACCTCAAGCTCCCGTTTCGGATACCTCTCCAACTATGCTTTGCACTTAAGTCTCTTTCCGATTTTCCTCCTCTTTCATTCGGACAATCATATTAAGGCACTCATTTCTTATAATAATCATAACCTGCATGAGACGAGTCGAGGCTTCTTATTTTCTTTTCCTGGCACCAAACTAGCAGCATTGGCTACTTTTTATTACCGATGAAATTTTCAAACTTTGCAGTTATATATTGTCCTTTTGGACGACGTTTGGGGTTCAATCTCCTTTGGGCTGAATAACCGGGTGAGGGTTACCCAACTTAGCGAGCCGATTGCCTTTTACCGCCTTTTCATCATTTGGTGCCAACTTTATATCTCTCTTTTTTTTTTCTCAACCAGTCATCATGCAAGTGAATCTGAATTATGCCAGACTGTATCAATAAACTACTCGATAAGTACTTCTCAGGAGACAAGTACTATGGTGCAAATCTACACGTTAGACTCGTATCTCTTTTAGGGAACCAAGGGTGTTTAAACAAACCTCTTGTCACATTATTCCGCACTTCCTGTCCTCAAACAATCCTCGCTTCATCTCTATATACTATTCCCGGCCGCTCTTCGGACAAAAACTTCTTCAACAAAAATTAAAATTTCGGTCAAAATTTGGGCAGAATTCACTTTATGGTTTCACATCATACCAATAACATAGAAATAACATAAAAATAAAATGCAAAGAGAAGAGAGAAGAGCCTCCCCCAAACTTGAACTAAACATTGGCCTCAATGTTTCAGAACGAGCCTGAGAGAGGTGACTCACAGAGGGTAATTGGCTCTAATGATCACTTCAAAGCTTTCACCAGAGACGTCCTCTTTTATTTCCTGAAAATAAAATAAAAATAAAAAAAACAGAGAAATTAATTATTAAAACCGTGGGTTGCCTCCCACGAAGCGCTTCGTTTAACGTCGCATGGCTCGACGGTCCATTCCTCTTGTTAGGGTGGCATATATGACACAAAGAACACATCATCTTTTTTCTTTCTTTTGTTTGGTAGCAATCCCATGAACTTAAAGTATTGATGATGTTGCTGCCAAATCCTCTTTAGCTTTATTTTTTTGAACAAGGCATAAATGTCTTCCAGTACTTTGTCAATTTCTTGTCTTTCATCTGCCTTGTTGTAAAAATAGTTTTTGGGGATACTCTCTTGTTGAAAATTTTCATGTTGGATGTCCACATCTTCACAAATTGTTAAATTTGTGGTTTTATCCAAAACTCGATCATCTTCAAGTTTCCTTATTTCTTCTTCCCCATATTTCTTTTTTACCTCAAATTCTTCTATTCTTACTGCATCCTCTTCATCTGATGTTAAGCATTTTTCTTCTGGTTCCACATATTCTTCTTCCAACTCTAACTTTCTCCAAATAAACATATCTGGATAATAGTTAGCTTCCTTACATTCATTCATAAGGATTCTTACCTCCCTCTTATATGCTTTGAAAATTTTAGTCGCCTCTTCCAAGGTGACTCCTGAATTAGGGGACCAACATGCAGGAGATACAGGTGGCAATGTATCAAAACAATACATAGCTACAAAACTCAGACAATTTGTTAGTAGCAAAGTATAGAAGAATTCATGAAGAAAAAATAATTTGAATCTTTTTTTTTTATATATTTTTTTTATAATAAAAACAAATTCAAATAAACAAAAACAAAAACAAAATTTTAGTTGACGAGCAACAAAATTTCAATTGAACTAAAATCAAAACTCTATATTTTAGCAGTCCCCGGCAACGGCGCCAAAAACTTGATCGGTAAAATAGCAAGTGTACTATTTTGCCTCTGTAGTAATAATAGGGAAATTCCCCGAATGTCGATCTCAAGGACTGCACGTTAATATCGAGTTTAAATAATGGTTCAATTAAACAAAAAACTATATTTGGAGTTTTGTTTGCAAATTGTGACTAAAAATAATTAAATTAAGCAGAAAAGTAAATTGGCTTTTTGACAAATATGAGTATTATGCTAGGGTAAAGTGTGTGATTGTTCCTGTAATAACCTTGGATTTAGATCTCTTCAACAAGTTCATAATCTTTAATTACCGCCCTTTAGATTATTTTCCCCTAAGTCCTTAGTGGGAAAACCTTTGAACATTCATCCTAAATCCTAAGTCCTTAGAGAATTATGATGAAATCAAGCCTTTATGTTATCAAGAGTTAACCGGTAACTATAGGGTATCCCTAGTCCTAGGTGATATCTACTATAGTCTAATCGTACAAAAACCTTAACAACCGCTGTCCAGCTGGTTGTTAACCGTAAATCAATCTTGTTGGTCCGACAAAGAAAGCATAAAAACCTTGTACAATTAAATTAAATAAGAAAACAAATCTATTGATGAACTCAGGAATTCAAAATCATTACAGAGTCAAATCAGGGACACCCCCTAGCATTAGGGTTTAGTTACTCATATTGTTCAAAGAAAACAAAATATAAAATGGAGACATTACAAGAATTGAGATGAAAGTTGATCTTCAATCGCTTCCATTCATGAAAACCTTCTTCTCTCCCAAACCCTTGTTTTCTCCAATCTTCAATCTTGTATCTTCTCTCGGTCAAAAAGTCCCTAATTCATCTTCAAAACCCTCCTAAATAGTGCAGACTCACTTAGGTTGGTTGGAAGTACCCAAAATGTCCCTTGGCTCAACACTTAATTAAAAATCACAAAAATCAGCAAAATCAGCGTTTTAGCCAACACTGGCCGTGTCAGGCAACACGGGTGGCCGTGTTGGCCTCCTGAACTTAATTTATCAAAATCACACTCAGCACTGCTGACACGGGTGGCCGTGTTAGGGAACACGGGCCGTGTTGGTCCTTAACTTCAGAATTTGGATTTGCATTCTTCATGAAAGTTGTAGCCCTTTTCGTTAGCGAAATTTTGCCACCGGAACCGCGTCATTCCGAGTTACGAAGCTCCAGTTATGATCAAAATACTACACGCCTGTCACGATGAGAAACATGTTGAAAATTTCTAGATCTCACACTTGCTAACACGAGCCGTGTCAGCCCCGTGAATTTCATCTCTTTTGCATTTTCTTGGCCACGCTTCATGCTAACACGGCCAGTTTCAGGTGACACAGGTGGTCGTGTCAGACCTCATGTAGCTTGATTTTTCACTTCCTTCGAAACTCCCTTTTTTGTACTTTTTCGCATTGATTTGTCTCGATTTATTCCTCGGAGCCTGCAAATAGTAAAATACACAACCAAAGCATAAAATGACGAATAAAGAAATAAAACACTCAATAACATAACTTAAACATACTTAAAAACAACGATAAATATATGTGTGAAAACCACTGATCAACCATTATTTTCATTTTCTTGGTAATTTATATTGTTCCAAAAATGTCTCTTTGCATTCAAAATTTTTATAAATGAAATTTTGTGAAGAAAATTGGGTTATGAAGATTTCATTATTTATTATGTATTTTTTAGTTGTAGGTGTATTTTGAAAAGATGAAGTTTAAGTTTGCTGATGTTGCTGCATTTTAAGAGATATGAGTTGAAGTTTTTTTTTTTATTGAATCTATTTTTTCTATTGTTAATTTATGTGGGAGACAGAAGTATATTTTGAGAAGATGAAGATTATGAAATAATTTTTTGTGGTTTCTTTATTTTATAATTAATAATAAAAAAATGTTAAAATAAAACTATTAATGAATGAAGAATCAATGAAAAGTTGAAGAGAAAAATTCAAACAGTTAGTCCCTCCTTTTCACAATTAATAACATAATAGATTTTATAATTTTACACAAAAATCAAAATATATATATATATATATATATATATATATATATATATATATATATATATATATAGAGAGAGAGAGAGAGAGAGAGAGGAGGGATCAAATTACACCCGAAGAGTTACACCACGAGTTACACTCATTCAATAACTACATTTTGAATTAATATTTTTTAAATTCAACCGTTGGATTGAAACATAATATCATATAGATCATACCTATAGCATTAGAATATTTGTTGTAAAAATTTACATAATATAATTTATTATTATATGGAAAATAAAATTCATAAATTTTTTATAAAATTGTCTTATATTTTTTTTGGAAATAAAGGACTTTTATTAACCAAAAACAGAGAAATACAATGCGATCCCTAGGATCCAGCAGCAAATGGGACAAGATTAGCCTAACTACTCTAACATATGATTAGCAATATGTGGTTTTAGGCTCCTACAAACCCAGCCTCTATAAACAATACTGTCAATAATTGTCTTTATAGTTTGAGAGACGTCATTGGGATTTCCAAAAATCTTCTTGTTCCTATGAGACCAAGCACCATAGATTGTTTCAGTAGCAGCTAGTTTGAGAAGAGTTACCCTTCAGCCTTTACCTTTGGTCTTGTTCTGAAGCCACACAACTTCTTCATCCCGTGGTTTAGGTTCTCGATCAATACGTAGCCATTGGAGAATGGCACTCCAGATCTTGCGAAATTCCCTGCACTCAAAGAAGATGTGACTATGTGTTTCTTCCTTATCATAATAACTACAATCAGTGTAATTAATAAATCCAAGATGTTTCAATCTACTCTTTGTTGCCAGTCTACGATGGCATAGCAACCAAAGTATAATGATCGCACATGGTCTAGCTGGGTTTTTCATACAAAGGTTCTTCCATATCACAGTAGCATTCAGATTCAGACAACAGTACATGACTCCACAACTGAATTTGCCTTTTTGAGTCATCTCTTCCCACTGTGAGTGGCAGGATGGGAGAATATCACTAGATTTTATAACTTCTTTTATAATCCAAGTGCTAGAAATACTTGGAGTATAATCCCAAACAGTTCGGTTTTTCAAGTAATAAGCGTGAACCCATTTCACCCATAACATATCCTGTTTGTTGCAAATGTTCCAAAGGAGTTTCAGCATCGTGCACTTATTCCAAGTGTGGATATCAATAATACCAAGCCCCCTTTTTAACATAGGTTGACAAGTATTCTTCCAAGCAACAAGACTCTTTCGACTAATATGATCTTTACCTGTCCAGAGGAAAGAACGACAAATGGCATCAATTTTTGCAAGGACAGCTTTGGGAAGAGGAAAACACAGCATCCAGTAGTTGGCAATAGCAAATGAGATGCTCTTGATAAGCTGTAATCTCCCAGCATAGGTGAGTAGTTTAGTCGTCCAGATTCGGGTTTTACTGATGATCTTGTCAATCAGTCCCATATAATGATGAATTGATAGTTTCTTGCTTGTAATGGGCACTCCTAAGTATTTGAATGGCATAACACCTTCTTGAAAGCCAGAAAGACTAAGTAACTCATTCTTTAGATTATGATCAATCGCCCCAAAGAATATCTTGCTTTTAGTCTTATTTATCTGCATACCTGTAGACTGAAGGAACTTGTAAAAGGTTGTCAGTAACAGATCAATTGATGTGAGATCACCCCTGGAAAATAGAAGTACATCATCTGCAAACATTAAGTTAGTAAGCTGTATCTTTTTACATTTGGCATGATGATGGAAACAAGGATTCATTTGCATCTGGTGGAGACTTCTATGCATGTATTCCATAAGCATGGCAAAAAGGTAGGGGGAAATGGGGTCTCCCTGCCTTATGCCTCTCTTTGCAATAAGGATTTTAGAGTGATTGCCATTTATGTTAAATCTATAGGAAACACTTGTTAAACTCTGCATTATCCAGTTGAGGAATTTGGGAGGAATTCCCAATTCAGCCATTATACACTCCAATGCCTTCCAATTTATCATATCATACGCCTTTTGCAAGTCAACCTGAAACATACATTTTGGAGGCCCTTGCTTCCAATCATAACCTTTTAACAACTCAAAAGCCAGAAGAATGTGACCTTGGATCTGTTGACCAGGAATAAATGCAGCTTGGTTGTTACTTACTATGCTACCAATGACCATGCTAAGTCTATTAGTAAGGATCCTGGAAATAATCTTGTAAAAGGTGGAACAAACAGAGATATTAGGAATCAAAGAGACCAAGGAACAATTAAAGGCTCTATACATTCTTCCTTTTTCAAAATAGTCATGGACAGCAGCAATAACATCACCTTTTATAATATTCCAGCATACTTTAAATTTTTTTGCAGAGTACCCATCAATACCTGGAGCAGAGCTGTCAGCTATACCTTTAAGAGCAGAAAAAACTTCATCATCAGTGAGCAGAAAAATTGTCTTATATTGATGATATAAGAAAATAAATTTTAAAAATTGAAAGAACAGTGGATAATAAATATTTGAGAATATAATAAAATTATAGGGACTAATTAGGCACGTGTGGAGAGGCAAAATAAAATGAATCACTTTTTTTTTATCTTTTTGTTCTTTTCTTTATTTCGGAAAAATGTTTTTATTTATTTATTTAAAGAATAAAAGGATTATTTTATAAATAGTAACGTATCAGATAGTATAAGTGAAAAGTAGTTGTATTTAGCTTTTATTATTTTTTAATGAAAACTTCTAGCCGCACCTAGTTATAGATCAAATCTCTAATTATTTGTTTAAAAAGTTTAAAATTCTTACCACTTATTATATCACTATTGTTGACAAAAACATATAAATTTTATTATTTGTTTAAATAGTATATACTATTTACAGTATCATGCGTGGTTCTTCAAAAATATGAATGCGGAAATGTTATTAACGTATTTAGATTTAGAAATTATTTGCATTTAATCCGTTCTTTTTAAATAGTAGTTAAAAATCGTTTACATAAAATTAGTGGAAAATAATATCAAGGAAATTACACTAAATTAAAAATTATTCCAAAACACAAAATTAATAATATGGACCTATAAATTTTTTCAAATTATAAATGAATTTATAACAATAAAAAATAAAGAATAAAAATAATATTTTATTAAAATTAATTAAAATATGAGGGTCCACGGTAGGATAAGTCTATATTAAATGCCTATTATTAGTATAAAATATAAATTGTTTAATTTTTTTAAGAAAAAAATTGTTTAAAACTTCAAAAATAATGTTATAAATATAAAAATAGTTATGTGTTAGACCAAAATTGTAAATAAAATTATAAATAGACATATCAATATTTTTTTCTTTCTAAAAGTGAATGAATTAAGAAATCGCACTAGAGGTGCAACCCTTACACCGGATTACAAGTTCGCGAAATAACGAAGCGGTAACTGTACCACTCATAGAACCTAGAAAAAGAAGAGGTCAAACTTATTCCAGCTAACCAACTCCAAGATAAAAACATTACATTATAGACCACCAATTCAAAACTAAAAGTAGCTTGCTCGAATATAATAGAGTTACGCATGATCCAAATACTCTAAATTAAGGATATCCAAATCATGATATTAATCTTCACCCCATCCTTAGATTTCTTGACCTTCTCTTGAACAACAAGGAACTCTTTGAACTCTTGCAAAGATAAAAGAACTTCTTCTCCTAGCAAAGAATAAACCCACTCCCACACATTCATCAATACTTGACAATCGAAAAAAACATGCAATAATGACTCCAGATGAACCCCACAAAAAACGCAGCACAAATTAGGAATATTAGTTACTCCTCTTGCAAGCAAATAGTCAATGGTAGGGAGCCTAGAAGTGAAAAATCTCCAAGCAAAAATAGCAATCCTTAACGAAAGCTCCATACACCATAAGATTTTCAGAATTCTCACCGTTAGGGGCTGCCAAGCACACTGCTTAGCAAGAGAACACAGAGCAGAAATGCTGGCCACCGAGAATGTGCCGCTAGGATTTAGATTCCACTCTAACCTGTCCTCCACACAGTCACCTGGCTGGACCGTATCCAACAACGGTGCTGGAAACTGCCACGGCTTCAACAGCTGCAGAACCCATGAAAACATTGGGCAGCCAATAGTAGCCATCATCTAACCTATAAAAAGAGTCAGCCACAGTGCAGAATTTATTTGTGGATACCTCATATAGATCCGAAAAAGAAAGACGGAAGGGTTGGTCCCCCACCACAAACTCGACCAAAACATAATATTGGTTCCTTTGTTAAATAAGCACCTAGTATTACTCATGAACCCTTCATCACTTGCTTCCGTCTTTACTTCATTAGCAATAACGTCTCTCCACCACAAGGAATATTTTGATTTAGATCCTTCCACTCCTAAGCCTTGCACCTTTAATTTCGGCTCTACATATCTCTCTTTAATAAAACTACTCCATATGGACTTGTCATCCGTTAGGATTCTCCATTTCCATTTGAGTAAGAGCGCCTTATTGATTTCTCCAACATCCCTAATACCCAAACCACCCTTGTCTTTATGTTTTCACACCGTTTTCCAATCTACCCAATGAACACACCTCTTCTTCTTTCCCCCCCCCCCCCCAAAGAAAGTTACTAATATTGCCTCTAATCTCTTTAATAACCAAACTCTGAGCTTTGCAAAAAGAGAACATAAATGAAGGAATTGCATTAAGCACCGCATTGATAAGCGCCACTCTACCATCGATAGATATGGATTTCCCCTTCCACGACGAAAGTCTATTCTTGATATTTTGAATAGCTTTCAACCAAGCTTTCCTACTTCTATGATTGCCCCCACCATTATGCCGAGAAAAATGAACGGAACCTCACCTCTTTTACATCCTAGGAAATAGGTCGCCGAATTCAAAAACTACTCTCCAACATTAACGCCATAAACGCTGCTTTTCATGAAATTTATTCTCAATCCTGAGACTAATTCGAACCCTCTCAACACAACTTTCAAGCACCAAAGATTATCGGTCGACGACTCCCGAAGAAAAATGGTATCATTCGTGAATTGTAAGATGTCCACAACCTCCCCTTCTCCAAACCTAAAAGGTTTAAATTCCCCTAGCTCCACTGATTTCCTCACTAAAGCGGTAAGACCTTCCATTGCTATAACAAAGAGAAACGGAGATAAGGGATCCCCTTGCCTCAATCCCTTATGAACCAATAAATCTTTTCGTTGGGCTCCCATTCACAAGGATGGACATAAAAATCTTAAAAACGCTTTCTTCCAACCACATTAGCCATTTGTCCCCAAAACCCATTTTCTTTAGAACGAATCTAAGATAATCCCAAGAAACGGAATCATACGCCTTCTCGAAGTCAACCTTAAAAAACAACTTTTCTTGAATCTCTTGGTCCAATCTAGAATTTCATTCACCAATACCACCCCATCCATTATATTTCTACCCGGGACAAAGGAGGTTTGGTTAGAGGACACCAACTTGCCGATCACCTTTTTGATTCTAGAGGCCAACACTTTTGCAAGCAATTTATATATACTCCCCACCAAACATATAGGACGGTATTCGCTCAAATCTTGAGGATTGTTAGTTTCGGGAATAAGAGCTATAAAAGAAAACTCAATGGACTTCACAAGCTTTTCTTTGGAATGAAAATCCGCGAAGAAACTCATAATGTCTTCTTTCAATAAGCTCCAAAAAGACTTAAAAAACTCCAACGTGTAACCATCCGGCCCTGGGCTCCTACTCCCATCCGGCCCTGACCTGGAATGTATATAAGTATATCAATATTATTGTACATAAAAGTGTAATTTTTTATTTATAAAAAATTAAAAAAGGAAAGATAATGTAAGAATTAAATGTTAGAGTAAAAAGGAAAACTTGCAAGTGAAGGGTGGTGGTATTTGGGCATACAATAAGTTGAATGAAATTAAAGACCAATTAATAATATGAACAGTTTTTTTTTTATGAAATTTTGATAACATAGTAGTTTACTATAATATATTAAGGAGATAATTTTTTCGCTTATGATTATTTAATATTTATTTTAAACATATAATATTTATAAATAATTAAAAATATAAAATTATTTAAATATCTCAATGCATTGGACCACAATATAGTTAATTTGGCATAATCCAATTAATTATTAGTTTTCAACATAAATTACTTTTAATTATCTTAAAAGTAATAGAAAAAATAGTTATTTTGTATTTAGTTTTTAGTTTGATTTTCCAATAAAAAAATCTAATACTCATGTTTCCAATTAACACAGTTTTTAAATTAATTCTCATTATCACAACAATGATTTAACCTACAACCACGTTTCCAAAAACCTGTTTTAATTGATTTATAATAAATAATAATAATTACATTTTTAATCACTTTTTATTACAAAAAAAATCTAATATCCAAATTCATTTGATTTTATTGTTGAGAAAGAAAAAGGAATGTTAAGATTGAAAAAAAAATGATTTTATTGATTTTATAAAACACTTATAATGCAAATAATACTATTAATAAGATGAAATCTCTAAAAATATTTGTTATTTATATAATTAAATTTTAAAATTTAATAAATATTTCTTGCTAATTACTAAATTTGATATAAAAATAAATTTCCTTAAATATTAAATACATAATAAAATGTTAATTATTAGTTTTTCATAAATATTAAATACATAATCAAATGTATTGAATGAACTTTATGCAATTCAAATGAACAATTATTGTGTAAATAAACAGGATAGAGATAATTAATTATTATTTATCTATTTTTTACTTGATACAATTAAAAAGTAAAAATTATTTAATATTATGTAAATAAAGTATTTATTCTATTTTTTAAAATATAACTTGGCTAGTGGTGAAATAGAAAGACAATCTATTTTAAAAAGCATAATTGACAACTTTATAGGCACATTAAAAAGTTTATTTTTGAAAGGCAGAATGTGAAGGAAGTTAAAAAGGAAGTGAGAGGGTATTTTGCAAAGAAATTTAAGGAGGATAGGATTCTTAGACCTGAGATGGAAGGTATTGAATTAAGAAAGTTATCTTTAGAAGATAGGAGTATGGTAGAAGACCAATTTCCTGAATTGGAAATCAAGGAAGTTATTGTTTTAACAAAACTGTGAAATAATCTATCTTTAAACTTATTCATTAGTATTGAATTATTATATACTAATACAAACAATTTATATAAAGAATATTTTTTATATAATTAAAGACTACCTATTATTTTTATATATTTTAGGAAGTAAATAAAAAAGTACAGTGAAATTTCAGACAATTATAATTTATTAAACTTTCAAAATTAAAATCGTTAATTTTGGAAGAAACAACCAAAACGCATGTTTATTAGCCTATTAGATAACATTTTAGAATCTTTATTGAAATTGTTTGTGTTGCGCATGAATTATCAAATAAAGTACACATATATATTACTGAAATCTTGAGATATCCTAAGTAAAAAAATTTAATGGATGTTCTATAGTAAACAAATATAAAATTTTGTTTCAGATTTGTTGTAGTGAATTGAATTGTACAATATATTTCTTCATATTTATAAAGATGAATTATGGAATTTCCCTTTTATTTTTTCACCAATTTTCTTATATATATATATATATATATATATATATATATATATATATATATATATATATATATATATATATATATATATATATATATATATATATATATATATATATATATATATATATATATATACATGTGCTCATCTACACTCGAAGGAGGAGGAAAATTTGTACAGGAACTCTACTGAAATGACACAAAATTCTGCAGAATTCACCTTCACTGATCTATACAACAACTCCAAATAGCCATGTAGCCTTCAATACACAACTTTCATAAACCTACAAAAAGTTAATCAACCGATCCAATAATCACTACAAAAAAAACTCAAGTTTGCCAGGTGCATAATACCCCGCAAAGTCAAAAACCACCCTGCAACGTAGTACTTGCGAGGTGACACGCTCACCCTGCAAAAACGTTAGTCGCAACATTTTGCAAGGGGATACGCACCCCGCAACTTTGCCATGTGACTATCAAAACTGGCAAAGTATTGAGTATTATTATGAAAACTGAAAATATTACTCTTATGAACCCTGTAATATACCCAATAATTTTTTTGCAGAAGTATTTGATGCCAATAATGAACACCTACATTGATACCAGTAAGTTACCTTCTATTTGAAATCAAATTTCCAACAAAACACTTCAAGACCAATGTCAATTTATTGTATCAGTTCAACTTGAGCCATCATATTTCGCATCCGAGAGAAAAAAGACCTGCAATCACACATCAAAACCAAACCTCATATCAGCCCCAAACTCACACATTCAAATTGTACAAAATAATACATACACATTCAGTTTCAAAACTCAAAATGAAAAAATAGGAATCGGATTCTATGACTTTTTTCCGCCAACTGCATTCTGCCATTTACGTGTTTTGGGTCGTTGGATAAATCAATTGGTTGACAGAATGCCATGTGACAACTTGGGTGACTTTGAAAGAAAAAAGAAAAAGCAAAATGTTGTTTCTTCAACATTCGTCCTCGTCGCCGTGAACGTGATACCCACTATCAGTCATCATCAACCAAACTCAACCCTATTAACCCCTTTCAACAGTTCTAATCCTGACTACTCTCTTTTTCTTAATTTATTGTCAAAATCATTTTTCCTTTATCTAATTGTGTAACCTAAAAAATGATAAATCTTTAAATTTTCAATTAATTAACATCTAAGCAGCCACCAAAATCAAGTGAAGCATAGGCAATAGTGAAAAAAAACAGAAATACATTAGCTTTTAACTTACATGGAGGAGGGAAGCACGTTAAACTTGAAAAAAAAAAGAGTAAAAATAGGCATAACACCGAAATCGTAAACTCAAATCGCAGAAACCATGGAAAAGAAATTTCAATTGCAAAACAAAGTTCACTAGGAAGGAACGAACAAGAAACCCCAAATGTTGAAACCCTAGAAAGAAACAAACCATTGTACCTTGTGAGAAGGCTTGAAACAAAAAATTGCAAGTTGTGGGAAGGCTTGGAAATGCAGCTTGTGAGGATCCTGTTGGATTAAGGGTTTTGTGAAAATATAATTTTTCTTGAGTTTTTCTTGAGTGAATAGAGGCAGAGCGTGAAAGAGTGAAAGAATAGAGAGAATGAGAACGTGGGAGATGAAGATGAAAAGGAAATATTAAAGAAATTTGCCGGGTGGAAAATACCCAGCAAGTTTTATACACTTGCGGCGTGCTTCTCACCCCGCAATCTCCGTGTCTGACACATGTACCTACCAGTCTGAACCATTATTAATTGACAGATTTATTTTTTTTTTCAAAATTTTAAAAAAAAAATTTGCGAAGTGGTCCTCACCTCGCAACGTAAAAAGGCTTTGAGACTTGCGGGGTGATATATACTTCGCAACTTTTGTGTCAAAAAAATCAACAAACGTTCACCTGCTACTATAACTTTTGAGTAAATGTAACATTTTTTTTCAATAGTTTTTTTAATACACGGTTGCGGGGTGTTTAACACTCTACAACTTTTTTTTTCAAAATTGCAAACTTCCCTCCCTCCGTTGCGAGAGGGAAAAGCAATTATATATATTTTTTTAAAGAAATTTGGGTTGCAAGGTGGAACGCATCCCGCAACTACAATATTTTGCGAGGTGTTTGTCACCTGGCAAATTCACCCGGCTAATCAACAACTTTCTTGTAGTGAATATCCACAAACGTGTTCCTTCAAATCTGCCAAGAAAATCCAAACAATTCCACAAATATTCATCAAAACTAATCACTAAATCTACATTATATTTCACCTTCATAATCATCGATTTGTCGCAACATCTTCATCCATCTTTCATCAACACCTAGCATCATCCAATAATCTGCTTCAGCTACAATCTGCAACAATTCCATCAATTTTATTGATCTTCGCATCACCTCTCAGCAACAATTCAGTTCCACAAAAACCTATAATAAAATGCGTCAATAACAAACTTGAATACACATTGCAATAATCTCAATCAACGATTCCACAACGATTTACAACAACCTTCATCACGAAATGATCCACACCATACAAAACCCTAACCTGCAGTTTATTTAAACAAAAATACAACAAATCAGAAACAGAGAAGTAGAGAGGAGGGACAATATTTTAAAGAATCAGAGAAGTGGTGCGATTCATGATGAAGCTGAGAAACCTATTTTCTATGCTTCTCTTTACACCGGCAGAAATAAAAGGCACACATCAAATAAAATAACCTACAAAGCCAAAACCCTTCACAACACAATCTTTGATTCTGAAATCAAAATCTTCATTACCTTTTAATCTGAAACCAAACCTTGACTTTCTTAGGCTCACTTTTGCCTAAAATCGGGCACTCCCTAATCAGTTGTTTCCTTCTCACAAAATTCATAACAACATCAATTCAAATTTGCGACATTAATACAAACAACATTTTTTAACTAAATATTCACCAACAATTATGTTAGTCCAAGATCTCCAACAATCATTTACATAACCTGTATATAGAACCAAAACAAAATTCGTACAAACCATAACTCACAATTTTTAGAACATGTACAAATTGAATTACACAACACCAATATATTTTGTACATAGTTTCATTTTTGTTGTAGAAAACAGATAAAGAAACAAATGCGAGATTACAAAGAAAAAGAAGAACTTAAAAAGAAAAAGCATAACACATTTGACGGCTTCCATAGATTCGCGATCTCGACCCCACACTCCACCGCCGTCACAAACTCCGAGTTCACCAACGCCGTCAACAGCCAGACGACGATAATATATATATATATATATATATATATATATATATATATATATATATATATATATATATATATATATATATATATATATATATATATATATATATATATATAGGAGGGATCAAATTACACCCGAAGAGTTACACCACGAGTTACACTCGTTCAATAACAGCCAGACGACGATAATATATATATATATATATATATATATATATATATATATATATATATATATATATATATATATATATATATATATATATATAGGAGGGATCAAATTACACCCGAAGAGTTACACCACGAGTTACACTCGTTCAATAACTACATCTCTAAAGTTTGAGCTTAATCTATAATGATTTACTATATCATCAAGATATCCAAAGATTAACGTCAAAATGAGCTTTCATATAACGTTAATTTTAATGTAATTCAATGACATAGTAAATCATTATAGATTAAGCTCAAACTTTATAGGTATGATCTATATGATATTATGTTTCAATCCAACGGTTGAATTTAAAAAATATTAATTCGAGATGTAGTTATTGAACGAGTGTAACTCGTGGTGTAACTCTTCGGGTGTAATTTGATCCCTCCTCATATATATATATATATATATATATATATATATATATATATATATATATATATATATATATATATATATATATATATATATATATATATATATATATATATATATATATATATATATATATATATATATATATATATATATATATATATAATAGATTATAATATTTTTAGGTAAGAACCATTAACAAGTTTCAATTTACAAGTTTCAATTTGTTTACAATTACAATAATCATAAAATAAAAAGATGTTGAGCTTAAAAATATTGTAAATAATCATATTTTACTTAAGATACTTATTTTTTATAACATAATTTTTTGTCGATAAATATATGTATTTTACTTAAGATCCTTATTTTTTATAACATAATTTTTTTGTTAAGTACTAATAACATAGAAATATAATATTTTAAAGATTATTTTTATTCTAAAACATCACAATTCAAATTAATCCTTCGTAATAAAATGAACCCGGACGTTGGATTTTATTTTAAACATGCTTCTTTTTTTTTTAAACAATTATGAATTAATAATATAAAAAAACAAAAATTGTTTTTTAGAAGGAGTTAAACTCTCGCCCTTTAAATCATATCTAATGTCTTTATCACTGGACCAATGTACATTTATATGATAAGTAATTGTATTGATTTTTAGTAATTTTAAACAATTCTAAATTAAAACAAAAAATATAAAACTTGTACCAATAAGATCTCGAACTTATGCATCTTAGTGGTAAAGACACAAAGATGTCTTTTGAAGACAAAAAAATAAAATTCAACGTGGCAGTTACGATTTAAAAGTATGGAAAAATCGATTTAAAAGTAGGAAAAAACGGTTTGAAAAAAAATATTAGAATATGATCTGATTAAATTTTGTAAGTGATTAAGTCCAATCTATTTTTTTTATGAGAGACTAATTTAACTTAAGTAATATTTGTGAAAACGAAAATGAATTTTCACTATAAAATATTATAAACAAAATGCAACAACCACAACGTAACAACTCATATATATTAAGATAGATACTAATATATTAAGATTTATAATAATACATGAAACTTCATACTATTCTCAATTTATTTATCCTTAATAGTTATCCTTAATAGTCAATCTAATAATTTGTTAGTCATTAAATTAAAGAGACAAAATTTTCTTTATTTTCTTAGGAGGTGTTGGACAATGAGCAGAACATGTGCAGTATCTGATAACTTCTGATGGCTTATGTTGACAAACGCAATCTATAGGCTTGATCCCATATTGTGATGCCACTGCTTTATGGCATATATCCGGGTTACAGTCATATGTCAATTCCACTCCAAATTGACACAACGGTTGTCCTATCAAATTGTAAACAAACAAATTTAATTAACAATGTTAAATAAAAAACGTAATTAAATATAAACTTTTTAAAACATGAGCAATGAAAACACATTAAATTTAATATACCATAGCTCTGATTAAAGAGAGCAAACAAAGCCACTAGCATTAGGAGAATGATTCCTTGCTTCATCATGATTTTTTCTTCAACTCAATACTAAACAGCAATTGTTAAACTGTTTAGACAATGTCAAACAACAAAAGAATAATACTTGTATTACTATTTTCTTATGACAAATGGTTATATAGGGATCAACTTAGACCAAGACGTTACAGTAATAATTACATTCGTTTTTAGTTATGATTTTATTTTGATTTAATGGTTTCAATGATCACTTATTGATTCACATGATTCTTTCTTATAATAATTTCCTTTCAATTTTGGTATTAAATAAAAATATTAATTCTTTTTAATATTTCTTAAAAGAAAATATTATGATTCTTATATGTTTCAAGAAATCGTGATTCTTAAAAAAAAAAAAAACAGTTTCTTCTAATTTTTTTTTTAAAAATTCACTTTTTCAGACATTTATAAATTAATTACAGATTAATATTCTTTCAAAAAATTTTTTACAGATTAATATATATAGAATTGCTGATTACAAAATTTGTTCGGCAATGAAATTTTGTTTAAAAATCGATCACATTTACATAATTTATATGATTATTTTTTAAAATCTCTCCTCTACATGATAATCCCAAAAATAAAATTCTTCACTCATATATATAGGTGTGAATGATCACTCATTGATTTCTTTCTCATAATAATTTCCTTTCAATTTTGGTATTAAATAAAAACATTAATTCTTTTTAATATTTCTTGAAAGAAAATATTATGATTCTTAAATATTTCAAGAAATCACGATTCTTTAAAAAAAAACAGTTTCTTCTTATTTTTTTTAAAAATATTCACATTTTCAGACATTTATAAATTAATTACAGATTAATATTCTTTCAAAAAAAATAAGTACAGATTAATATAGATTAATATATATGGAGTTGCTGATTACAAAATTTGTTCGGCAATGAAATTTGGTTTAAAAATCTATCACATTGACATAATTTATATGATTATTTTTTTAAATCTCTCCTCTACATGATAATCCCAAAAAAAAAAATTCTTCACTCATATATTGGTTTGAATGATCACTTATTGATTCACATGATTCTTTCTCATAATAATTTCCTTTCAATTTTGGTATTAAATAAAAACATTAATTCTTTTAAAAATTTCTTAAAAGAAAATATTATGATTCTTAAATATTTCAAGAAATCACGATTCTTTTAAAAAAACAGTTTCTTCTTTTTCTTTTTTTTTTAAATTCACTTTTTAAGACATTTATAAATTAATTACAAATTAATTTTTTTTCAAAAAAAATTACAGATTAATATATATATGGAATTGCTGATTACAAAATTTGTTCGACAATGAAATTTTGTTTAAAATCGATCACATTTACATAATTTATAAGATTATTTTTTAAAATCTCTCCTCGACATGATAATCCCAAAAAACAATTATTCACTCATATGTATTTGACATTAAGATTCTCTAGAATAAACTATGGGAACTCATTGTTTAAAAATGGATCACATCAATAATTATAAATTTTAATACCTATGAAACAATTAAAGAACTTTTTTTTTTTAAATAAGCAATGATATTAACTAGGGAGTATAATGGATACTCCACCCGAACAAGAACACAAACGGAAAGCCTTCGCTACTCGAAACAATAGAGCGGCAAGATATTCCAAGTATGAAAATTACATAACTCTCTTAGCTTATAGAATGCTAAGCAACAATTCCAAGAATACATGTAAATATAAGACAAGCATTCCGAAAAACTAAAGGTCTCCTTCTTGAAAATAATTGCATTCCTCTTCAACCAAATACTCCAAATAGTAATTAGCCAAACCACCCCTACTATTTCTCTCTTACACGGACCTTTCACTAAGTCAAAGTACCGAAAAAAAGAGACAAAATGCTCAAACGACAATCCAAGGGAAGAACCTAACCAACCATACACCTTCCTCCAAATACTTTGCACTATCTCACACTCACCAAATAAATGATCTAAAGATTCATTCTCCTTCATGCAAATACCACATAATAAGTCTATGTCTTCCACCAAAATCCCCCTCTTAAACAATTCATCTTTTGTGGCAATTCTATTGTGCAAAAATTTCCAACCAAAAAAAAGGATTTTTGACGGAATTCTAACCTTCCACAGAAAATTCACAGCTTTAACCAAAGAAGCTTGAAGCGGAGGAGCCGATAACGAAGGCTTGAATTTATCGTAACAAGACTTCACACTAAAGGTACCCGTCGGCATCTCCATCCACGAGAAAGTGTCTCGCACATCCGCCACAATGCACCGCTGTCGCAGCAGCTCTTGGAGTTCCTGCAAAAGAGAAAAAAAGGTAGTACTGTTAGCTGGCAGCATGCCGCTAACAGCCCCGGGCAGCAGCTGCTGCAAGTTCCAAATGCCATTGTTCTCCGATAAACGCCCCGCCTCCGCCACACAGATTAAATGGTCCTTCACCTCTTTGAACAATTCCGGAAAATCCTCCATAATAGGTTGATTATCAATCCCACAAGCATACCAAAAAGGTATATCTTCTTCGTTTCCCACATTACAATTAACCGCTCGAGAAAAGTGATTGTCAAGAAGTCTCTCGTAATTATCCGACACCATTAAATCTCTCCACCAAATTGAGTCTTTCGGTCCCACCACCGAAACATCACCTACAAGAACCTTTAGCTTTACATTACCGTATCTAGCTTTAAGAATGCCACTCCACACCGCTTCGTTCTCATTTAAGATCCTCCACTTCCACTTATTTAAGAGAGCCACATTCATAATTTCAACATTTTTTATTCCTAGACCACCTTCATCTTTATCTTTACAAACGGTATCCCAAGACACCCAATGAATCGATTTTCTCATGGCACCACCACTCCAAAGGAAATTACTTTGGATCGCACGAATCTCATTGATCACTTTGGACGGAGCTTTGAAGAAAGATAAATAATAGGTAGGAATTGCATTAAGCACGGCATTGATTAAAACCACACGCCCCGCTAGAGAAAGATTCTTACCTCTCCAAACGGTTAATCTTTTCCTAATGACACCGATTAGATCAATCCATAAAGAAGTACTTCTAGGGTTGCCGCCCACTTTGACACCTAAGTATTTAAACGGAAGACTTCCCACCTTACACGAGAGAAAACTAGAAGCCGCCTCAAGGAACCAATCACCCACATTAATTCCATAAATGTTACTCTTAAGGAAATTAATTCTCAAACCCGACATTAACTCAAAACCTCTAAGAATGGCTTTCATACTCCATAAATTTGCCGTATCCCCCTCCGAAATCATAATAGTGTCATCCGCAAATTGAAGTAAGTCAACCTCCTCATTCACACCTACCTTAAAACTCCGGTAATCTCCAATGTCTTTCGCCTTTCGCACAAGCGCCGCAAGCACCTCCATGGCCAAAACGAATAGAAAGGGAGACAAAGGGTCCCCTTGACGAAACCCTTTCTCAACCTTGAAATCTTTCGTCGTGCTCCCATTAACAAGAACGGACATGCTACTAGAGAAAATACAACATTCCATCCATCTCATCCATCTTTCTCCAAACCCCATCCGCACCAAGACAAATCTCATGAAATTCCAACTAACATGGTCATAGGCCTTTTCGAAGTCTATCTTTAGAACCACACAACTTCTTTTCTCTCTTTTAGCAAAATCCATCACCTCATTCACAACAAGAACACCGTCCAAGATACTCCTATTAGGGACAAAAGCCGATTGATTTCTCGAAACAAGTTTCCCAATAACACATTTCAATCTAGCCGCCAAGAGTTTTGAGATAATCTTGTAAATGCTTCCAACTAAACAAATTGGTCTAAACTCGGAAAGAGATTGAGGATTTATTACTTTAGGAATTAAGGCAATAAAAGAAGAAGTACACCCTTTCGTGAGCCTTGCCTTGTCATAAAAATCCAAAACAACTCTACCTATATCTCCTTTTACCACTTCCCAATTACCTTTGAAGAACTCAAGAGAGAAACCATCCGGCCCGGGACTCTTATTGCCATCACAAGCCCACACGGCATCCTTGATCTCATCCTCCGAAAAAGGTCTCTCAAGCCACGACGCATCATCCTCATTCAAACAACCAAAAGATAAATCCTCCGGAATCGGCCTCTTGACATTTTCTTCTTTGAAGAAAGCCTCGAAATAGCTAAAAATCTCCTTCTTAATATTTTCAACACCCTCAACTGTTCCATTCGTCCCCTCCAACACCGAAATCATTTTCCTTCTTTGTCTTTCCTTGATAGAATTATGAAAGAAGCTTGAATTTCTATCTCCCTCATGCATCCACAATTGCCTAGACTTTAATCTAAGCATACTCTCCTTCAATTGTAAATTATTCAAAACCTCTTTTGTTGCCTCTCTCCTTCTAACTACCAAGTCTTCCACATTCTCACCCAAACACTCCACCAACAAAAGATCCAAATCGTTAACATTATCCACCTCCTCTTTAATTTTCAAGTCTATCCAACCGAACACTTCCCTATTCCACTCCCGAAGACGAAATTTCAATTGTTTAAGCTTTTCAAATAAAATGAAATCTCCCCTTCCGGTAACACATAACTTCCCCCATTCCTCCTTAACAAAATTCTTGAAATCGTTGTGTTTGAACCAAGCATTATTGAACATAAAAGGTTTTGGCCCCCAATCCATCACACCAACACACAACCGGATTGGAGCATGATCGGAAATATCTCTCCTTTCAATCCTTTGATCCAACACACCCCACAAATCTATCATCTTTCTCGAGACTAGGAACCTATCCAATCTACTCATAGCCTTCCCGTTATCTTTGAACCACGTAAACTTCCCTCCAACACAATGAATGTCCTCCAACTCCATATTCTCAATGAACTCACGAAACTCCGTCATCCCTCTTGCATTATAACAAAAACCTTCCCCTTTTCTTTCTTCCCTTCTCACAATTTCATTAAAATCTCCCACTACACACCATTCCTCTTTACCACTCTTTCTTTTTCTTTCCAGTAAAGACCTCCACAAAACCCTTCTTTCCGCCACACTACACGGTGCGTACACGTTTACAAGGTTATGAACAACTCCTTTCCACAAAAAATTTATGCCCACATATCCTTTACCAATAAAACTGAAATTGAGAGACAGAGAATCCTTCCTCCAAAGAATCACCATACCTCCCGCTGCTCCTAACGAATTAGAAGCAGTCCACTCTACACCACTGCTGCCCCAAAAATTCTTCGCAAAAGTCTCATTAAAACAAGGTAATTTGGTTTCTTGAATGAAGCAAATATCAATGCTAAAAGACTGAACAAGAAAACTCACTCTCTTCCTCTTCGAAAGAGTGCCCCCACCTCTAATATTGTAGGAGAGAAGATTCATGGATAAGGGTTTGAAACCTTCTTCACTCCCTCAGTGCACAACCTATCTTTGTTTTCTAAAACGTTTATCAATTTAATACTCATACTGTCCTCCACCACACCAGAAACACCTAATCTAGAGATAGAACTCCATAATTTCTTGCCCACATCAGAATACGGATTATTAAACAACCTATGATTGCATCGAATAATATCTGAGTCCGAAATAGAAGAAGAAGAGATCGACTCACCAGTAGAGATGGAATCACATTTCTCCTTCGCGGTGGCTGCCGGCGCTTTCGTGAACTCCGACGAACCTCCCGTCCTCGGCGCAATGCAGGCATAGTAAGAGGGCGCTATCTCCACCTTTTTCCCCAAATCCAGAATCGGTTTACGTTTTCTCAGTTTTTGCAGAGTTTTTGTTTTCTTAATTTTAATGTTTCTGCAGGCTGTATCAAAAGAAATTGGACCAACATGCTCCTCCTTATTCACCTCTGGCCCACTTGAGTTAATTGGGCTTCCAATTAAAAATTCTGGCCCCATTACGTTGATAGAGTCATTAAAAGTTGCATTGGTCCCACTTTGGCCCATAACTTCCTCATTCCACCCTTCAGCAAAAGACTCTCTCACCTTGGTCCCACCCTCATAAATGCTGCAGTCTGCACCTGTACCCGATCCTAAGGAAATTGGAGACCTTGCTTCTTCAAAACCTTCCTCGATAATAGGAGCATTTAATGAAGCAGATTCTGGATTAACTTTTTCATGCAAAACGTTTTCACAAAGCTCAACCGCAGGCACCTTACCATCCTTATCGTACCAAACTTCCTTAAAAAGAGAAGGAGCAGTGTTAGCCGCAGCATCAGCCTGAAAAGCAACACTTAGCCTTTGCCCTACTTTCACGGTTTTCAAAGTATGATCGGAAACCTCCACCTCTTCAACTTCCTTCGGACTTAAAGAAACATCCTCCATGATCTCCCTATCGGAAAAGTCTTCCGATGAGGAAACACTAGACACCAATCCATCTTCATCACCACTTTTGCTCACCATTGCATCTGACTTTAGAGAAGGGTCTTCTCTTATACATAAAAAGAATGGTACTCCATCAATGATCACTTTGACTTTGGCGTTTATCAGCTCCATGTATTCTGTTCTAATGAGAATTCTAGCCTCTTCCATGCAGAGGCGAGACTAAGTAATCTCATCACTCCTAATAAAACCTCCATAATCTTTAACTAAGACTTTGAACAGGTTTTCACCCCATGCATGACATGGGATACCGGAAATACGCAGCCAAGCGAATCTCTCGGAGTCCACATCTCTTGGATTCCAAGGTTTAATGGAACTAAACCAGAATTCCCACCAATCCCTTCGTTCCTCTAAAAACTCCTCCACACCTCCACTCACCAGATCCTCCAAGAGGCACAAGTTAGGTCCTTGTTAGAATCCAAAATGTGAATATTTGTTGATAACTTTTGTGGTATTTTGATAACTTTTCTCACACTCTTTCCATTTAATTTTGGTATGATATAGTGTAAATAAATAACATTTAGTTTGGTAGTAAATCTCTTAATTATAAGCTTTTCTTTTGCTTTTTGTAGGTTTTATGCACTTTGGGGAGTATATGGAGGTATTGAGACATGTTGGAGCAAGTTTGGAGACCAAAGGAAGAATTTTGGTTCAGCAAGGGCCGCTTAGCGGCCACTAAGCGCGCTTTCCAGTGGCGAGGGAAGATTTTGTGCTCAGCAAGTTCCGCTAAGCGGCCTAATCCCGCTTAGCGGCCTCCAGCGTGGAACCAGATATTTTTTGAGGACCGCTTAGCGGCCGTCATGGCGCTAAGCGGCGGTACTTTTTCAAGTGGCTACTTTTAGGCACTTGGAGATATTTTTGTGATCTTATCTTGTCACTTTTTCATTCCAACAACACACACACTCAAGGGCAAGAGAAGAAAGAAGAAAAACTCATCCATATTCAAGATTTCTCAAGCATATTTCTTCATCATCTTTGGATTTCTATGCTAGGAGGTCTTGTATTGATGTTTGTTGTTGAAGCTATGGATAGCTAAACTTCTCATGTGTCAAGATTAGAGGTAGTTAGCTTGTAAAGTATGTATTTAGCTTGATCTTTTGTATATGAACCTTGTTGGTGATTAATATATGGTGAATATCTTTGTATTCATGTTTATATGTTGTTTTGATACACTATTGAGAGATATGTTTCAAATCTTGACAAAAAGGGGTATTCATCTATCGACAATCAAACTCTAGAGATAGATTTGTGAGTTGATAATCACTTGTATCAAACTTTAAAGGTTATTATGTCAACTGTCGGCATGAGAGATCATCTGACGGTTAATATAATAACAATCACGACACTGCTTTAGAGATAAACAGTATCGAGAGGATACGTGATTGTATTAATCATTGATATGTTCATATACATGATCATCAGAGTATATACAAAAGCAAGCTGACGAACACTAATCTTGACACAGTTTTACCAAACCGTTTTTAAACCCGAATTTATTGTCTTTAATTTCTTTTCATGCTAATTATCTTTCATGAAACTAAAAACATACCGAATCCTAACTCAAAATACACTAAGCTGTAGAACGGCGATAATATCGCATCAATCCCTGAGGAGACGATACTAAAAATACTTATCCTATATTTTCTAACAAAATGGCGCCGTTGCCAGGGATTGGCGTTAAGATATTATAAGCATAGCAATAGTTTTTGTGTGTTTTGGGTATAAATATTATTATTATTACCTAGTATTTGCTCACTTTTTGGTTAGTGTTTCAGCTCTGGTTTATGCGTGGGAGTGTCCCAGCAGATCAGCTTCTTTTTGATCCAGAAATTGAAAGAACTGCTAGGAGATTGAACAGTAAAACCAGAAGAAGAAGGAAACTAGCCAAAGAACGAAGATTAGCCCAAGAAGCAACTACTTCTTCAACACCACAAGTTATAGAAGAAGAGATGGCAGGGAATGGAGACCAGGACCCACCACCACCACCACCTCCTAGAGCACCATGTGCTAACAGTCCAAGAAGAGCAGCCCAGTTTGCAAGAAATGACAACAATGCAAGAAATTCTGAAATGAAGACTGGCATTCTTCAACTACTCTATGCTAGTCCCTTTGCAGGGCTTGATCATGAGGACCCATATACACACTTGACAAAGTTCTATGAAATTGCCGGAGCAGTCGGAGCACCTGAAAGAGAGGAAGAGCAAGTGTTTAAAAGACTATTTCCTCACTCATTGATTGGTAAAGCAAAGGATTGGTACCTCGATCAACCTACTCAAATCATGACAAATTGGAATGAGTTAGAAGAAAAGTTTCTTGATAGGTTCTTTCCTCAGTCAAGGTTGCTTGAAGCAAAAACAGCAATTTCTGTGTTCTCTCAAGGTGTGAATGAAACTCTTAATGAAGCATGGGAAAGGTATAAGTCAATGTTGAGAAAATGTCCGAGTCATGGCTTTGATGAACTCACCCAGATTCACATTTTTCGTAATGGCTTACAACCTCAACCGAAGCTTCTTTTAGATGCTACAGCTGGAGGTTCCTTAATGGCTAAGACCGCGGAGGAGGCAATAGAGATAATTGAGAAAATGGCCAGAAATGATCATCAGGTGCAACATAACCGAGGAGTTGTTCCAAAGAAACCGGGACTTATTGAATTAGGAACCAATGATGCTATTCTTGCTCAGAACAAACTTCTTTCTCAACAAGTGGAGGAGCTTACAAAACAAATGGCAAGGTTACCTCAACAACTCAAGGAATTAAATGATCCTAACAAGAACAAACAAGTTGCTTCGTGTGAGCTTTGTAGTGGAGACCACCCTACCGGATATTGTCCACCGGTGAATGAAGTGAATTACATGGCGAATCAAAACCAAGGAGGCTATCAACAAAGACAAGCTCCTTACCAAAACCAAGGTGGATACCAACAAAGGCCTAATGCACCGCAATATGGCCAAGGGTGGAGACAAGATAATTATCAACAAAGACAAAGTCCTTATCAACAACAACCACCTTCTCAAGACAAGCCTTCAAAGTTGGAGGAGACTCTAAATCAATTCATGCAAGCATCAATGGCGAATCAAAAGAGTAATGAAGCGGCAATAAAGAATTTAGAGACTCAAGTCGGCCAACTTGCAAAACAATTAGCCGAGAAGCAAACCGGACCATCATTCACGGCAAACACTCAAACCAATCCTAAGGAGCATTGCAAAGCGGTTGTAACTAGGAGTGGGAGGGTGCTTGAAAGTGAAGTGGAGAAGGAGGTTGAGGAGGAGGAAGTTAGGATAGAAAAAGAGAAAGAAGTTAAAGGTGAAGTAGAACCAAAGAAAAATGAGGGAGTCTTAGTTGAAAATGAGAGTGAAGAAAAAAGTGAGGAGGAAGAAGAAAAAAATAGAGAGAAAAAGAGAAAGATTAAAGAAGGAAAGAAGAAAGTTATGAGTCCCCCCGTTCGTAATCTACCTTACCCTCGTGCGCCTTCAAAGAAAGATAATGAGAAGCAATATGCTCGTTTTCTTGACATATTTAGGCAATTGCAAATTAATATTCCTTTTGGTGAAGCTTTAGAGCAAATGCCAAAATATGCCAAGTTTATGAAGGACATCCTCACGAAGAAAAGAAGTTACACTGAGCCCGAAACGGTTGTCCTAGATGCTAAATGTAGTGCCATCATTCAAAGTACTTTACCAAGGAAGGAAAGAGATCCAGGAAGAGTTACTTTGTCGGTTACTATTGGTGACATTCATATTGGAAGAGGTTTGGTTGACACGGGTTCAAGTATCAATTTGATTCCTTTATCCATGGTCAAGAGGTTAGGCATTGTGGATATGAAAAATACAAGAATGACACTTCAATTAGCCGATAAGTCTACAACTATGCCTTTTGGGATAGCGGAAGATTTACTTGTGAAAGTTGACAAGTTCTTCTTTCCGGTTGATTTTGTTGTCATTGATATGGAGGAGGATGTTGATACCCCGTTGATTCTAGGAAGACCTTTTATGAAGACGGCAAGGATGATGATAGACATTGATGATGGTTTGATGAAATTGAGGTTCCAAGATGAGGAAGTGTGTTTTGATCTTTCGGAAGCAATGAAACATTCAAATGATACAAGTGATTGTTTTAGAATTGATGCTATGGAGGAAGTTATCATGCAAGTTGAAAGTAGAGCTCATGTGTTCAATCCTCTTGAGAAAACATTAACCAAAGCTCTTGATGTTCTCAATGAAGAAGAAGAAAAAGAGATTGAAGAGTGTTTGCGAGATCTTGATGTTTTTGAAGAAATAAGTCCTTCTGAAGCAAAGATGGAGGAGTTGAAAGATGAGCCAAAGGTGGAAGAAACCAAATTAGAATTGAAGATGTTACCGCCCCATTTGAAATATGTTTTTCTTGAAGAAGGTGGTAAGAAGCCGGTGATAATTAGTAGTTCATTGTCTAAAAAAGAGGAAGAGAAATTAATTCATGTGTTGAAAGCTAACAAGGAGGCAATAGGATGGGTTCTTTCCGATTTAAAAGGAATTAGTCCGGCCTATTGTATGCATAAAATTATGATGGAGGAGGATTTTAAACCGGTAGCTCAACCTCAACGTCGGTTGAATCCTACAATGAAAGAAGTTGTAAGAAAAGAAGTGGTGAAACTATTGGAAGCCGGAATGATTTATCCTATTTCCGATAGTGCATGGGTGAGTCCAGTCCAAGTGGTACCAAAGAAAGGAGGAATGACTGTGATCACAAATGAAAAGAATGAGTTGATTCCGACAAGGACCGTGACGGGTTGGAGGATGTGTATTGATTACCGAAAGCTTAACCAAGCTACTAGGAAAGATCACTTCCCTTTACCTTTTATGGACCAAATGTTGGAAAGGTTATCGGGTCAAGAGTTCTATTGTTTTTTGGATGGCTACTCCGGGTACAACCAAATTTCGGTCAATCCGGAAGATCAAGAGAAAACGGTGTTCACTTGTCCCTTTGGAATTTTTGCTTATAGACGAATGCCGTTTGGATTGTGTAATGCACCGGCCACTTTCCAAAGATGTATGCAAGCTATCTTCTCGGACTTCATAGAAAAGACAATGGAAGTTTTCATGGATGACTTCTCCGTTTTTGGAGCCTCATTTGATCTTTGCTTGAAGAATTTGGATGCCGTGTTGAAAAGATGTGTTGAAACCAACTTGGTCCTCAATTGGGAAAAATGCAATTTCATGGTTACCGAAGGTATAGTTCTTGGTCACAAAGTTTCTTCCAAAGGAATTGAAGTCGATCGAGCAAAAGTGGAGGTTATTGAGAAGTTACCACCGCCAACGAATGTCAAAGGAATTCGAAGCTTCTTAGGCCATGCGGGATTCTATAGGAGATTCATCAAAGACTTCTCAAAGATTGCAAAGCCTTTGAGCAACTTGCTCAACAAAGATAAGTCTTTTGTTTTTGATAATGCATGCCTTTTAGCTTTTAATGAATTGAAACAAAGATTGACCACCGCTCCCATAATCATAGCACCCGATTGGAAACTTGATTTTGAACTAATGTGTGATGCTAGTGATTATGCGGTAGGAGCGATGTTGGGTCAAAGAAAAGGAAAAAATTTTCATGCTATACATTATGCTAGTAAGGTTCTTAATGAAGCACAAATTAATTATGCAACAACAGAAAAAGAACTACTAGCTATTGTATATGCATTAGTAAAATTTAGGTCTTATCTAATTGGTTCGAAAGTTGTTGTTTACACTGACCATGCAGCGATAAAGTATTTGCTTACCAAGCCGGACTCAAAGCAAAGGCTCATTAGGTGGATATTGTTGCTACAAGAATTCCACTTAGAGATTAGAGACAAGAAAGGAGCGGAAAACTTGGTGGCGGACCATTTATCAAGGTTGGTGAATGAAGAGGTAACAAACAAAGAAGAAGAGGTTTTGGAATCATTCCCGGATGAAAAGTTGTTCATGGTGGAAGAAAGGCCGTGGTTTGCTGACATGGCTAATCATAAGGCATCGGGTTGGATGCCGGAAGATTGGAGTAAAAGTGCAACAAAGAAGTTTCTCCATGATGCCAAATTCTATGTGTGGGATGATCCATACTTGTTCAAAATTGGTGTGGATGGTGTGCTAAGAAGATGTGTGACGAGAGAGGAAGCAATGAGAATCTTGTGGCATTGTCATAATTCACCTTATGGTGGGCATTATGGTGGGCAAAGAACGGCGGCAAAAGTTCTTCAATCCGGGTTCTATTGGCCGACGTTATTCAAAGACGCTTACTTGCATGCACAAAGTTGTGACAATTGTCAAAGAAGTGGTGGAGTGAGTAAAAGGAATGAAATGCCATTGACAAATATGTTAGAAGTGGAAGTGTTTGATTGTTGGGGAATAGACTTTGTAGGACCATTTCCTTCATCTTTTGGTTGTGAGTATATTTTGGTTGCGGTTGATTATGTCTCAAAATGGGTGGAAGCAATAGCATGTCCGAAGGCGGATGGAAAGACCGTAATCAAGTTCTTGAAGAAAAACATTTTCACAAGGTTTGGAACACCAAGGATTCTCATTAGTGATGGTGGCTCACATTTTTGCAACACACAACTAGAAAAAGTCTTACAACAATATGGTGTGAAGCACAAAGTAACCACTGCCTATCATCCACAAGCTAATGGTCAAGCCGAAGTTTCCAACCGAGAAATCAAAAGAATCTTGGAAAAAACAGTTTCGTCGTCAAGAAAGGATTGGTCACAGAAGTTGGATGATGCTTTATGGGCTTACCGTACGGCATACAAGGCACCGATTGGTTTTACTCCGTTTCAAATGGTTTACGGGAAAAGTTGTCATCTACCCGTAGAATTGGAGCATAAGGCATTTTGGGCCTTGAAGTTGCTTAACTTTGATTCTAAGGCAAGTGGTGAAATGAGAAAATTGCAATTGCTTGAGATGGAAGAATTGCGATTACAAGCCTATGAATCCAACAAAATTTACAAGGAGAAAGTGAAAGGATATCATGATAAAAAGATTGTGGAGAAGGATTTCAAAGAAGGTCAAATGGTTCTATTGTTTAATTCAAGATTGAAGTTGTTTCCGGGTAAATTAAAGTCGAAGTGGTCGGGTCCGTTCCGAATCAAAGAAGTAAAAGACTATGGAGCGGTTGTGCTTGAAAATCTGACGACAAATGAAAGTTGGACTGTGAATGGTCAAAGACTCAAGCCGTATCTTGGTGGTGAAGTCGATCGAAGTTCGGAAGCCGTTCCGATTTTTGATCCGTAAAGCCGCCTCGGACCGTCGAGCTAACCGACGTTAAACAAAGCGCTAGTTGGGAGGCACCCCAACATTGTAAGTATTTCTTGTATTGTGTGTGTTATGACTGTTAGGAAAGTCGGGAAAAATCGGGGCTTGGGGGACTGCTGTGTTTGCTGCTGAAAAATAGCATTTTACTGATACCGCTAAGCGGCCATCACGCCGCTAAGCGGCCACACAAAAATGCAGAAAAAAAATGTGGGCCAAAGGGTCTGACCCGGCCCAGTTCAATGGGGAAGCAAGTTATGAGGGGCTGAGCGGCCAGAAACCCTAGCCACCTCATTTCTTCCAAAACTTTCAAGTCTCCAAGTTCCCTCCTTTCCCCTTTCAACCTTTGCATTCATTGTTTGAAGGAATTTCTTGTGTTCATCTCATCTCCCTCAATTCTCTTTGTTCATTTGGTTGTGCAAGGTAAATGTTGTACTTTTCTTTGAAATAGTTTGTGTAAATTGATAGTAGTAGTAGGTGATGTTTAGAATTGTTTATATTTGTAGATTTTAGGTTTAGATTGTAATTAGATTGTTGTTCTTGTGAATGAATTTCTGAAAAATGTGTGTTAAACACCCTAGTTTGTGTAAATTAGGTTAGTTTTGTGATTAGGAGTAGAGGTAATAGTGCATTCATCACTGGTTGCCATTGTTGATGTAGAAGAAGTGAAGAAATTGTAGGAGAAGCATGCTTTAGCAGACTGCATTTCTGCAGAATTTTTCTGAGAAATCGCAGGGCCGCTAAGCGGCCGTGACCCCGCTAAGCGGCGGATGCTGATGACAGAAAAATAATTCTGTTTCTGGTTCAGTCTTGTTCAAGCATTCAAAGTCGGGTCCAGGACCACTAGTTAGCTATGTTTAACTGCAATATTATGTGTTTAACAGTGTGGTGTGCTTTGTTAGAACAAGATTTGTTCTGATCAATTATCTTAGTTTTGATGATAACAATAATATGAATTTTGCTTAAGATAATATGGTACTCTAATCCAATGCAATTTCCCTTTCAGGAAATATATAAAGAGTACGCATAATTCAGCGCTCAGAAGCTTTGTCTCAAGGGTTCAGCATGCAACATCAGAACATGGTCTGGCAAGACATCAGAAGATGGTCGAAGCAGAATCAGAACATGGGTCTATGGAAGCATCAGAAGAACATGAGATCAGAAGCACTGAAGCTCAGAAGATGGTATCACGCTCAGAAGCACTTCAAGGTCAGAAGATCAGAAGATGCTATGCACCAAGCTGTTTGACTCTGATGATATTCAAACGTTGTATTCACAAACATCAGATCAGAAGAAAGTACAAGTGGCAAGCTACGCTGACTGACAAAAGGAACGTTAAAAGCTATTAAAGGCTACGTCAGTAGACACAGCGTGAACAAGGCTCGAGGTAGTTGACAAAAGCGTATAACATTAAATGCGATGCTGTACGGAACACGCAAAGCATTAAATGCACTCAACGGTCATCTTCTCAACGCCTATAAATATGAAGTTCTGATGAGAAGCAAGGTTAACAATTCTGAACAAAACAACGCTTATCAACTTGCTGAAACTCTGTTCAAATCTAAACTCAGAATCTTCATCTTCATCAAAGCTCACTACATTGCTGTTGTAATATATTAGTGAGATTAAGCTTAAACGATTAAGAGAAATATCACAGTTGTGATTATCGCTTTTAAGAAGCATTTGTAATACTCTTAGATTGATTACATTAAGTTGTAAGGAACTAGAGTGATCGTGTTGATCAGAATACTCTAGGAAGTCTTAGGAGTGAACTAAGCAGATTGTAACTAGAGTGATCGTGTTGATCAGTAGACTCTAGAAAAGTCTTAGAGGGTATCTAAGCAGTTGTTCCTGGAGTGATCAGTGTGTGATCAGAAGACTCTGGAAGACTTAGTTGCGGACTAATTGGAAAACCATTGTAATCCGTGCGATTAGTGGATTAAATCCTCAGTTGAGGTAAATCATCTCTGCGGGGGTGGACTGGGGTAGTTTAGTTAACAACGAACCAGGATAAAAATAACTGTGCAATTTATTTTTATCTGTCAAGTTTTTAAAGCTACACTTATTCAAACCCCCCCTTTCTAAGTGTTTTTCTATCCTTCAATTGGCATCAGAGCGCCGGTTCTAAGGTGCAAGCACTTAACCGTGTTTAGAAAAGATTCAGGAAGAGAAAAATGCTTCAGTAAAAGATGGTTGATGAAAGTGAAAAGTCTACACCTACACCTGCATCTACATCTGGCTCTGCTGAGCAATACAACGGTAACAATGGTTATACTAGACCGCCGGTATTTGATGGTGAAAACTTTGAATACTGGAAAGATAAACTGGAAAGTTACTTTCTGGGTCTAGATGGTGATCTATGGGATCTTCTGATGGATGGTTACAAACATCCTGTAAATGCCAGAGGCGTAAAGCTGACAAGGCAAGAAATGGATGATGATCAGAAAAAGCTTTTCAGGAATCATCATAAATGCAGAACTGTTTTGCTGAATGCTATCTCTCATGCTGAGTATGAGAAGATATCTAACAGGGAAACGGCCTATGACATATATGAGTCCTTGAAAATGACTCATGAAGGAAATGCTCAAGTCAAGGAGACTAAAGCTCTAGCTTTAATCCAGAAGTATGAAGCCTTCAAGATGGAGGATGATGAAGACATTGAAAAGATGTTTTCAAGATTTCAAACTCTTACTGCTGGATTGAGAGTTCTTGACAAGGGATACACCAAGGCTGATCACGTAAAGAAGATCATCAGAAGCTTACCCAGAAGATGGGGTCCTATGGTGACTGCATTCAAGATTGCAAAGAATCTGAATGAAGTTTCTCTGGAAGAGCTCATCAGTGCCTTGAGAAGTCATGAAATAGAGCTGGACGCAAATGAGCCTCAAAAGAAAGGTAAGTCTATTGCATTAAAATCCAATATCAAGAAATGCACTAACGCTTTTCAGGCTAGAGAAGAAGATCCTGAAGAATCAGAATCTGAAGAAGAAGATGAACTGTCCTTAATCTCCAGAAGGCTAAATCAACTCTGGAAGACCAAGCAAAGGAAGTTCAGAGGCTTCAGAAGTTCAAAGAAATTTGAACGTGGAGAATCTTCTGATGACAGAAGATCTGACAAGAAGAAGGTCATGTGCTATGAATGCAATGAGCCTGGACACTACAAGAACGAATGTCCAAATCTTCAGAAGGAAAGTCCCAAGAAAAAGTTTCATAAGAAGAAAGGTCTTATGGCAACCTGGGATGAGTCAGAAGATGACTCAGAAGATGAGCAGGCTAACTGTGCGCTGATGGCGACAGAAGATGATGGATCAGAATCTACATCAGAATCAGATTCTGAAGAGGTATTTTCTGAACTTACTAGAGATGAGTTAGTTTCCGGCCTAACAGAACTTCTGGAACTCAAGTCTCAGATTAGTCTCAAATACAAAAAGCTGAAAAAGCTATTTGAATTTGAAACAAAGAAGCTTGAGTTGGAAAATTCTGAACTAAAAGAAAAACTTTTAAAATTATCCAATAATGTTGGATCTCCTTCTGATTCAGAAAAATCCACTCCTAGTCTAAACCATATTCTGAAAGAATATGATTTAAGTTTCAGGAAGTTCTTATCTAGAAGTATTGGCAGAAGTCAGCTAGCTTCTATGATATATGCTGTGTCTGGAAACAAAAGAGTTGGCATTGGTTTTGAGGGTGAAACCCCATACAAACTTGAACCTGTTGATGAAATGAAAATCACATACAAGCCATTGTATGATCAGTTCAAGTATGGCCACTCCCATGATATTAGGCACACTTCACATGCTCAAAGTTTTCACTTAACACACACCAAAAAGCATGTGACACAACCTAGGAAATATCATGGAACTCACATTAAAAATTATCATGCTGTTCCTTCTTCTGCGTACAATGTTAAACCTAAGTTCAATCAGAACTTGAGGAGAACTAACAAGAAAGGACCCAAGAAAATGTGGGTACCAAAGAAAAAGACTATTTCTTTTGCAGATTCTCTTGGTGACAAAGAAGATAAAAGTCAACATGACATGTCTCCTGGACTCAAGTTGATCTCAACACTTGAAGGGAAGAAAGATTATCTTCCAAGTTCTGGTTCTTAAATCTGTTGAAGAAACTATGTTCGTAGGAAATCAGAAAAGAAGTTTATTAGTCTTGGAACCATCTGTATTGTTTGTCTCTAAAGCATTGATGCTTCTTTCTTGATTATTCTGAATGCTCTAAATGCTACAGAATGTACAACATTGAAACATTGATTGTGGACAAATCAATAAACATATGTTTTGATGATAAACTTGTTTCTGATGAAACAAAGAGCTTAAGAATTTCTGCAGATACAGTTTTGTCTTATCAGAAGCTGCAGAACAAAGAAGTGAACCTCCAGAAGCTGTGTATATCAGAAGTAATGAATCAGAAGATCATTCAGATTTATATCAGCACACTTCAGAAGAAGTGTTTCCAAAAGAGAAAGTTGATCAGATCAGAAGCAGTGATCAGAATCTGAAGGCGTAAAGTCTATTCTGATATTTACAGCTGTCATCTATTATCTGATGGTGAACACGTGTCTGTACGGTTTGTACAAAGCGTGCAGTTGAAAAGACGCCGACCTAGGTAACTGTATTAAATCATTTCATTTACTGTGTTCTCTCTCCTAATGTCATTTCTCATTAAATGCATAATGATTTCTTTTTAAATCTTTTAAATAACCCGCTTCATCTTCATTCCCTCTTTTTCTCTCTTTCTCTCTCTTTTGTGCATTCACTTCGTTGCATCTCTCTTCAAACCCTAGTTCTTGATTTGATCTCAAAGCATTATCATAATGAATCCGTCTTCTCGTTCATCAATCTCTAAAGATAGAATCACTTCCACACAGAACCGTTTAAGCAAAAATGATGCTCCATTGAAAACATGCTTAATACCCTCGAAAGAACTGGAAGTTCTATGTGAATCGGCTGTGGACGTCAACAACCTTAAAGCAAATGGCTTTCAGTGTGATGCAAGAATCTTTGAGCAAGGATGGTCTAAATATCTTGATAGATTGGTTGGTCCAATTTATCCTGAACTTGTAAAGGATTTTTGGGTACATGCAACAGTTACCCCAACTGCCATCATTTCATTCGTGCTAGGGCATGAAGTGATTATCACTGAGAAACTCATCAGAAAGCTGTACAATCTTGATGATGAAGAAGGTTGGTCTGAGTTTCAACCCCATACAGTTGACTGGACTTTAGTTGAAAAACAAATCTCTACGGTTGTTGAAACTGATTCTCATTTTACGGGCAACTTAAAGCCTTTTTATAAAGTATGGGCTGAGATTATTCTGGGTTCTCTTCACCATAGAAAAAGGATGCTCTGCTCCTCCTACATCAGTCCGACTCACAAGTATACTCTTTTCTGCATTGGCAAAAAGATAGAGATCAACATCTCTCATATTCTATTTGAGAATCTGAAAACCTCTATCTTTGAGTCAAGAGAAGATGAAAGGGCGAAGTACCCTCATATTCCAAGAACAACCATTCCTTTCGGAAGGATGATTTCAGACATTCTGATTGAAAGCAAAGTGGTGGACTCCATCAGAAATCGTAATGCCTCGCATTTTCTTGGAGTAACTCAAGGTCCCATCTTCAATGGTGTTGATCTGTTCGGACTGGAAGTCATTAAGAATGTACCTGTTATGTGCACAAGCTTTCCTGACATTCTGTCAAGAAGAATTGCTGTTGAAGGATTCATATCTTTGTATCATAAAGAACTTGATCAAGTTGTCAAGTTTTACTTGGAAGATTGTGTGAGGAAGAAATCAGACGTTGATCCTGCTTGGATCCGTGGCAGAGTACTTCCATCCAAAGATGATATTCTGAAGAAGGATAAAAAGGAACGTCAGGCAAGGCTAAAAAGAAAGGCACAAGAAGATGAGGCTGAGAGAGCCAAGAAGTTGAGGGTCACCTATGATCCTGACAAGGTGGACTCTAAAGAACGAAGAGATAAAAGGATCATAGATTCCTTTCGCAGAACCAGATCTTCTTCTTCTTCTGTACAAATCTCCAGAAAGGTCTTTACTCCACCTCCTTCTGTCCCTAAACCATCTTTCCAATCACCTCCATCTGAACCAAAAGTAAACTTCACCCTACCAAATCCTTCTCCATCATCCTTCTCCTCTCCCATTCTAAACCCCACACCTTTAAGTATTCTTCCCCCAACTCCTTCTGATAAATCTCTCTCACCAATTCCCTTTACAAACACTCCATCCTCGTCTCAATCCATCATTTCTGATATTCCATCCTCATCAATCATTCTCTCAGATATCCCCTCTTCCTCATCCACCGTACCTCCAACTTCTATATCTCATCCCTTACCTATCGAAAATTCCGAACCTTACTGTCTTCTCTATCCTGACTACAAATTCACCTTCAATCCGCCTGAACCTGAACCCTATACCTACCTGGAACTTTTCAGACTTGAGGTGATTAGCAGTCTAGACCTTCTGAAGGATGCATTCCTAAATGGTCTGGATGATGTTTCTACAAGAAATCTCTGGAGAAGATTTCACAAGGTTTTTCAAGTAGAAGCAATGGGAGTACAGAAAAGACTAGTGGCTGCTGCCCCTGGTTACCCTGGTTACCTTCTGGAGGAAGATAATGGTATATACTACCATCCTCTAAGAAATTGTGTTGCTGCTGAGGAGAAGCCCTTTGTGGATGAATTGGAAGTATTAAGACTCGCTGCTGCATTGGAAGCAAATCCTTGCAGGGAGATTGTGGTTTAGATACCTCAATATCCTGTTCTGCTCGGAGATTTCAAGACTCTCTTTGACTATCTGAGGGAAAACCCGTCTGAGAAAGATCCAAACTTGGTCATTCCAGAAGTTGTTGACCCACCAGTAGTTGAAGGTCCTTCTGCTCCCAGGAATCTAGCTGCCATTCTTCAGGCACTTGAGAATGGAGACTCGGAAATTCCTGCTGCAGAATATGGAGATGCTTCTATGCAAGAAGCAGATGCTGAAGATCATGTTGCCAAAACTGTTCCTGTTGAGGAAATCCCTGCAAATGATCTATCTATGGAAGCTGCAGATCAACATGCCATTCCTGTGGTTGAAAGCGGTGAAGCTTCTTCTGGTGAATCTTCTCGTCTTGCAAGGACTCTAGAAGAAATTCAGAAGAGACAGGATGAGCAAAGCTCACTCAATGATCAGTATAGTGCTTTCATGGTGAGGCAAGAAGGACACAACAATATGGTTCAAGAGATGCTGACCAAGATCTTGTCAAGACTAGGGCCATCTTAGATTGAGTCCGTGTTGTTTCTTTCTTCTCGTTGCATCTGTCTTTGTGCATCTGATCTTTCTTATCTTCATGTACTTCTGTACCTGCTGTTTGCACTTCAATGAAATCATCTTCTTTCTCCGTGTGTTTCATTTTATTTGTCGTTTTATGCATCTGAATCTTTTGAAATATTCTTTTTGATGTTATGACAAAAAGGGGGAGAAGATAAATGATAAATGATTTGATTAATCTATCAGTTGCTGGGTAAAGCTCCCACACATTCACTAACAAGAACTGCAAGTTCTACATGGTTTAAGTGTTTTGCAGGTATAAAGAAGTGAAGAGAATCTTCAAAGCAAAAAGCAAACACAAGAAGCAAAACCATGGAAACTGAAGCAAGCCGAGTGCTGTCAAGCTTCAGAAATCAGAAGCAAGAAAGAAGAATGAATCAGAAGCACTGATAATAGAATTTGATCTATATTCGTCTATTTATTTTGACAAAATTCTATTTGCTCTGATACATATAATGTTATGGCTCTGATACATTATTTGCTCTGATACATATAATGTTATGGCTCTGATACATTATTTGCTCTGATACATTATTTTAGCCTATATGGCTCTGATACATATAATGTGTTCAAACATATATTTTATGTTCTAACTCGTTCATGCTGACTTTTGTCGTTTAGTTTTTGTTCTGTAACATTTCAGGATGTAGAGATGCTCAGATGATGCTCTGGTACATTCAACAATGTTCTGATACAAATCTAGCATGAAGTGATGATGGTAGAAATTCAAAGTTCTGAAGCTATCCGAGGGAAGCAGAAATCAGAAGCTGCGAATGTTCTAAAGATCCAGAAAACTCAAGTTCTGAAGCTGTCCTAAATGGAAGCAGAAATCAGAAGCTGTGAATGTTCAGAAGATCGAAGAAATTCAAGTTCTGAAGCTGTCCTGAGTGGAAGCAGAAATCAGAAGCTGTGAATGTTCAGAAGATCAAAGAAATTCAAGTTCTGAAGCTGTCCTAGATGGAAGCAGGAATCAGAAGCTGTGAGTGTTCTAAGGATCTAAGGAAATTCTAGTTCTGAAGCTGTCCTATGGAAGCAGAAGTCAGAAGCTATGAATTCTCTGAAGACAAGAAGCTTATATGATCGTCTCTACCGAAATAATCAGGGAAGTCTTTTATTAAAGTTCTTCGAGTATTTATTTCAGGGGGAGATTATTTATCTCAGGGGGAGATTGTTAATCTCAGGGGGAGACATATTCATATGCTTATGCTATAGCTGTGTAATTTGTCTTTTGCCAACTGTTCTTTCTGATCGCAAATTCATATCATTTATATATGTTTTTGTCATCATCAAAAAGGGGGAGATTGTTAGAACAAGATTTGTTCTGATCAATTATCTTAGTTTTGATGATAACAATAATATGAATTTTGCTTAAGATAATATGGTACTCTAATCCAATGCAATTTCCCTTTCAGGAAATATATAAAGAGTACGCATAATTCAGCGCTCAGAAGCTTTGTCTCAAGGGTTCAGCATGCAACATCAGAACATGGTCTGGCAAGACATCAGAAGATGGTCGAAGCAGAATCAGAACATGGGTCTATGGAAGCATCAGAAGAACATGAGATTAGAAGCACTGAAGCTCAGAAGATGGTATCACGCTCAGAAGCACTTCAAGGTCAGAAGATCAGAAGATGCTATGCACCAAGCTGTTTGACTCTGATGATATTCAAACGTTGTATTCACAAACATCAGATCAGAAGAAAGTACAAGTGGCAAGCTACGCTGACTGACAAAAGGAACGTTAAAAGCTATTAAAGGCTACGTCAGTAGACACAGCGTGAACAAGGCTCGAGGTAGTTGACAAAAGCGTATAACATTAAATGCGATGCTGTACGGAACACGCAAAGCATTAAATGCACTCAACGGTCATCTTCTCAACGCCTATAAATATGAAGTTCTGATGAGAAGCAAGGTTAACAATTCTGAACAAAACAACGCTTATCAACTTGCTGAAACTTTGTTCAAATCTAAACTCAGAATCTTCATCTTCATCAAAGCTCACTACATTGCTGTTGTAATATATTAGTGAGATTAAGCTTAAACGATTAAGAGAAATATCACAGTTGTGATTATCGCTTTTAAGAAGCATTTGTAATACTCTTAGATTGATTACATTAAGTTGTAAGGAACTAGATTGATCGTGTTGATCAGAATACTCTAGGAAGTCTTAGGAGTGAACTAAGCAGATTGTAACTAGAGTGATCGTGTTGATCAGTAGACTCTAGAAAAGTCTTAGAGGGTATCTAAGCAGTTGTTCCTGGAGTGATCAGTGTGTGATCAGAAGACTCTGGAAGACTTAGTTGCGGACTAAGTGGAAAACCATTGTAATCCGTGCGATTAGTGGATTAAATCCTCAGTTGAGGTAAATCATCTCTGCGGGGGTGGACTGGAGTAGTTTAGTTAACAACGAACCAGGATAAAAATAACTGTGCAATTTATTTTTATCTGTCAAGTTTTTAAAGCTACACTTATTCAAACCAAACCCCCCCCTTTCTAAGTGTTTTTCTATCCTTCATGCTTTTTGTTGTAATTTGCAGATGGCTTCTCGACAAAACCGAAGCAAAAGAGGACGGTTTCCAGGCTCTAGTTCTGGACAAGCTCCCGTTCCTGAAGCACCTCAATTCGACAGTGCAAGATTTTTGAGTGCTGAACACCAAGAGTGGTTTGGACGGCTGTGTGGCAGAAAAATTTTAACTGAGAAAATATTTGACCTTAAGCCCAATGGGGAGTACAGGCAATTTATGGAAAACATGCACCATCGTAGGTGGGATGTTCTTTTGCAGCCAAGTACTCGTATCAATGTGGATATTGTAAGGGAATTTTATGCTAATGCGATGCCAACAGAAGATACGAAGTATGTGAGAAAAACCGTTGTTAGGGGGAGAGTGATTTCATTCAACCGGGCTGCCATTAGCTCTTATCTTGGTGATCCTTTAGACCTTCCTGAAAATGGGTGTGAGTATGCAAGGATACATAGAGCAAGGCAGTGGAACATGGATGAAGTAGCAGAGACTCTTTCTTTTGAGAGTCGTGGTTTTTCTCTTAACCCATCTGGCATACCAGTGAAGATGGATCGAGGGAATATGAATCAGATGGCTCAGCTCTACCTCACCCTGCTTCTGAACAACTTGAAGCCGAAGAGCCACAACAGTGATCTTACTTTAGCTAACTCCTGTTTATTATTTGCTATGATGACAGGTGTAGAGATTGACATTGCTCAGCTCATTTCTGATGAGATGCGAGAGGTGGCTTCTAGTGGGCACTCTTTAGGGAGTCGACTTGCGGGTCAACTTCCTTATCCTGCTTTGATTATGGGATTGTGCAGGAGAGCTAGAGTGGAGATCCCAGATGAGGTTCACATGACTATCACTAGCAAGGTGGATGACAGTTATGTTGCTCGGTTTTGTTCTCCACGGGCAAGGGGTCGTTGTCAACCACAACCTGAGGCTGTAGCTCCTCCTGCCGGCCAAGCAAGGTATAATCAGCAAATGGCTTGCAGGTATAGTTGGGATTATATGGATGCTTTGCGCAGGTCGGAGGCTACCATTCACGACTCCTTGCACCGCTTGTACTTGAAGATGAGCGATCCTTCCAGTGTAACATCTTTTACTACAAATGAGCAGTATGAGGCCATTTGTAACTATCCGGAGGATAGGCCATTTTTTAGGAATGGGGGAGGAGAAAATGAAGAAGAGGGTGAAGAAGGAAATCATGAAGAAGAGGACAATGGTGATGAGTGATGATGCATATCATTTGGTGATGTTGTTATGTTTATTGTGTTTGTTTACTAGTACTTTAATTTTCTGTTGAATAGTTAGTTGATGGATTATTTTGTTACCATCCTTAGGGATGTGTTTTGTTTTGTTGTAATGAGGAGCAAATGATGCTACTAAGACATCTTTGAGGCATTTGCCATTGGCAATTTGTCTCTAATATATTATATTATATTAGGTGTGTGTTATGTTTTGTGTTTTTACTATAGTGTTAAGTTTGTGTAGTTATATAATATAGTTATAGTAAATATAATAATAGTACTAATAATATAATAGTAGTAATTGTGTTTGAACATAATATTAGTAATTATAAGAAAATTTTTGTTGTTTGTCCTTGTGATGAATAGAAAAAAACTCAAGCAAGCAAAGTCTTATCAAAGAGTGGTAACATCAAAGTTTGATGGTGATGATAATGCTCTTGATGCGGTGCATGCTAAGGTAACGATTTTCTTGCTTTGTAGATATTAGTGTGAATATGATTTAGGTGCTTTATACAAAAACTTGTCATCACTTTGCATGTGAAAGATTTTGTTCATATTTGAATCTAGTTAGGACATAACTAGATAAGTGAGAGGACTTTCCATTGTGTACTATAGACTTTTGTGTGTGCTAGCAATTGATGTTAACTGGGATGATTCATGCTTAATCTGCTTTGTTTAAAGTGTTAGAACTTAGAAGTGATCGAGGCAATTTTTTTGTGTAATACGAGAAAAACCACCTTCCAAAAGGCCACATGTGAGAGTGTGATCAATTGAAACCAATTTTGAGCCTTAAATTTTGATTTTGCCAAGTGAGTTGAATGAGAACCGACAAGCTAGTAAGTACTTCCTTATTGAGTTTGTTGAAGAAAAGCAAATAGAGAAAACTTTTGACTCACTTGGAAAATATTTTCTTTGGTAGACACTTAACCCAATTACATTTAAACCTTAAATGAAGAGCATGATTATGTGGAATTGTTGAATTGTTCAAAGTTGGGGAGAGAGGAGTTTACTTGAGAAAAGAAAGAAAGGAAATGGTGGTATAATAGAACAATGCATTCAAAAAGAAAAAGAATAATATGAAAAAGAAAAGAAAAAGTTCAATGAGATGAAAAATCAAAAGACAAAAGAAAGAATGCATTGTAGTGTTGTTAAGTCAAAAGGGAGAAATAAGAAAGTTTGTGTAAATAGTGTGATTGAATAAATGCTCTTCATGCAATTGTCCCTTTTTGATTCATTGGCCTTGTAGAAATGTCACTTGTTTGGAACCAAGCCAAGTTACAACCGAAAAAGCCCTCGTGATCTTTGCTTCTATCATTTTGGGTACTTAGTTAGATGAATGTATGAATTGTCTTGAATGTGCACAATTGTTAGGGAGAGTGATAAGTCCTTTGTGCTAGCATGATTATAGCACTTTGTCCTTCATTTTTGAAGTTGATTGTAGGTGATTCAAGTTTGAACATTATTTTGAATAATGCAAGTGTGATGAAGTGTTTGTATTTAGAACCTAGCTCATATTCATGTTTTGATCTTGTACAAGCAAGGGATGGTTATGGAGCATGCAAGTAAGTCAAGTTTGAACCATTCTCTTTATGTTGCTAACTTTGTAAATATTATTTTTGTGCTTGTTGAGTTGTTCTTGTTTGAGGACAAACAAAGGTCAAAGTTGGGGAGAGTTGTTAGAATCCAAAATGTGAATATTTGTTGATAACTTTTGTGGTATTTTGATAACTTTTCTCACACTCTTTCCATTTAATTTTGGTATGATATAGTGTAAATAAATAACATTTAGTTTGGTAGTAAATCTCTTAATTATAAGCTTTTCTTTTGCTTTTTGTAGGTTTTATGCACTTTGGGGAGTATATGGAGGTATTGAGACATGTTGGAGCAAGTTTGGAGACCAAAGGAAGAATTTTGGTTCAGCAAGGGCCGCTTAGCGGCCACTAAGCGCGCTTTCCAGTGGCGAGGGAAGATTTTGTGCTCAGCAAGTTCCGCTAAGCGGCCTAATCCCGCTTAGCGGCCTCCAGCGTGGAACCAGATATTTTTTGAGGACCGCTTAGCGGCCGTCATGGCGCTAAGCGGCGGTACTTTTTCAAGTGGCTACTTTTAGGCACTTGGAGATATTTTTGTGATCTTATCTTGTCACTTTTTCATTCCAACAACACACACACTCAAGGGCAAGAGAAGAAAGAAGAAAAACTCATCCATATTCAAGATTTCTCAAGCATATTTCTTCATCATCTTTGGATTTCTATGCTAGGAGGTCTTGTATTGATGTTTGTTGTTGAAGCTATGGATAGCTAAACTTCTCATGTGTCAAGATTAGAGGTAGTTAGCTTGTAAAGTATGTATTTAGCTTGATCTTTTGTATATGAACCTTGTTGGTGATTAATATATGGTGAATATCTTTGTATTCATGTTTATATGTTGTTTTGATACACTATTGAGAGATATGTTTCAAATCTTGACAAAAAGGGGTATTCATCTATCGACAATCAAACTCTAGAGATAGATTTGTGAGTTGATAATCACTTGTATCAAACTTTAAAGGTTATTATGTCAACTGTCGGCATGAGAGATCATCTGACGGTTAATATAATAACAATCACGACACTGCTTTAGAGATAAACAGTATCGAGAGGATACGTGATTGTATTAATCATTGATATGTTCATATACATGATCATCAGAGTATATACAAAAGCAAGCTGACGAACACTAATCTTGACACAGTTTTACCAAACCGTTTTTAAACCCGAATTTATTGTCTTTAATTTCTTTTCATGCTAATTATCTTTCATGAAACTAAAAACATACCGAATCCTAACTCAAAATACACTAAGCTGTAGAACGGCGATAATATCGCATCAATCCCTGAGGAGACGATACTAAAAATACTTATCCTATATTTTCTAACAGTCCTAAGACAGTCAACCTAATAGAGAAGAGTCCTTCTTCAAAGAAGACCTTTTTCAAGTTCACCAAACTCCCAGCCTCCTTGATGACGCAAACAAAAGCCTTGTTATAACGATCTAGCTCTTCCTTATCTGACGAGAAAAACACCTCTTTAACACCCACACAAGCATCCTCCTTGAGTGCACTTCCCTTACGGTTCTGTAAGACATCCACAAAGGATCTCTTATCTACCCAAGTCATATGACTATGCCCATATCTCCCTCCGTCTCTTGCACCAGCCCCATTCACATTATTCTCCTTCTCCATCTTCCGCCCCTGAGCATCCAATTCCCTCCTCGATCTCTGGAATCTAGGCAGGTTTGCAAACAACTTCCGACCATCTAAGACTAAGCTATCCAGCTTAATGGCTAGCAGTTTCTCATCGGCGACGTTAAAAAACCGAACAAAGCCGTATCTTCTTCCGCGTTTATCCCTTTTAGGAGGTATAACAACCTCATCAATATCCCCCAGATCTTTAAATTCAATCAACAGGTCTCTAGCCTTCCACTTCAATCCAAATTCAGTGAAGAAGAATGTGGTTACCTTTGCATCAACATCCTTCCTATCACCACCTCCTGCGACATCCCATCTAACCGCTGAAACCCTCCTCCTCCCAGTGCTGTGACCCACCTTGATCCATCCTTCCTCCTGATCGGACGAATTCCTCATGCCAAGGTCAAACCAAAAGCATGAAGGCAGCAAAACGAAAAAGTTTAGAGAGAAGAGAGAGAGTTTCTCTCTCTAAAACTATTAGGTTCCTTGAACTAGCTAGTAGTTTTAGTTCGTTACAATTAAAGAACTTAAAAAAAATGGAGGTTATATAATAAGAGATATTTATCTTTACTTGCAACTAATACTTTTTACTTTTAATATTATATTATTATTATTGTTATTATTATATTATTATTTAAATGTCAAATTATATATTATAAATTAAAAAAAAAAGTATACAGAAAAGAAAATAAATAAACAAACTATTATATGAAAGAAAAATTATGAAATTTAATGTTCATTAGAAAAGACTGGAACTTTTTTATATGACTGGAGAATATTCCATTTATATATTTTTGTATATATTCATTTATATAAATGGACATATAATATAAATATTTATTTTAATATTATAATATTATTATTATTATTATTATTATTATTATTATTATTATTATTTAAATGTCAATTTTATGTTATAAATTTATAATAAGGTATACAGAAAAGGAAATAAATAAATAAATAAATATAAATAAAATATTATATCAAAGAAAAATTATGAAATTGAATATTCATTAGAAAATATTGGAACTTTTTTTTATGAGTGGAGCATTTATATATTTCCGTATATATTCATCTATTTAAATGGATATATAACATAAATATTTATTTATTTAAATATGTTTATATATATATATATATATATATATATATATATATATATATATATATATATATATATATATATATATATATATATATATATATATATATATATATATATATATATATATATATATATATAAAAGGAGAGATCAAATTACACCCGAAGAGTTACACCACGAGTTACACTCGTTCAATAACTATATTTCGAATTAATATTTTTTAAATTCAACCGTTGGCTCAAACTTTATAGGTACGATCTATATGATATTATGTTTCAATCCAACGGTTGAATTTAAAAAATATTAATTCAAAATGTAGTTATTAAATGAGTGTAACTCTTCGGGTGTAATTTGATCCCTCCTCTCTCTCTCTCTCTCTCTATATATATATATATATATATATATATATATATATATATATATATATATATATATATATATATATATATATATATATATATATATATATATTATATATATATATATATATATATATATATATATATATATATATATATATATATATATATATATATATATATATATATATATATATATATATATATATATATATATATATATATATATATATATATATATATATATATATATATTAGTCTTTTGTTATTTGACATTGTTTAAGAAAATCATGATGAACCGAGGAATCATTCTTCTAGTGTTAGTGGCTTTGTTGGCTCTATTTAACCAGAGCTATGGTATATGTAACCCAAGTTATTATTATTAATTTAGTTTCTTTTCATTGCTAACATTTTCAAAAGCTTATACTAAACTTTGTTGTGTATAATTTGATAGGACAAAAGGTGTGTAGATATGGAGTGCAGTTGACACCAGATTGTGGACAGAATACTTCAGTCTGCCGTAATGAAATTGCCAAAGTATATAAAGTCACACCTATAGATTGCTACTGTCAAGTTAATCCAACTGGTATTGCCTTCTGCACATGTTATGCTAATTGTCCACCTTCTGTGAAAGAAAAGAAGATTTTGTCTCTTTAATTTTATGATACACAAGGTCTATTCTCAAGGAGGATTTGATGCTCTTTTGTAAAGATTTTCATTCGAAAGGAAACTTGGTGAAATCCATTACGGCATCTTTCCTAGCTTTAATCCTAAGAACAAAAACCCGCAAGATTTGTATGAATATCGTCCAATTTGCTTGGTGGGTAGCTTATACAAAATTCTAGCGAAAATCCTTGCTTCTAAAATTAAAAGTGTGATTGGAAAGTTGGTCTCCCCGAATCAAACGGCCTTCGTTCCGGGTAGAAACATGATGGATGGAGTTTTATTGGTGGACGAGGTTATTGATTGGGCTAAGAGGAATAAAAGAGGTTGTCTTCTCCTAAAGGTCAATTTTGAGAAGGCTTATGACAATCTCTTGGGACTTCTTAAGATTCTTATTGAAGAGTATGGGATTTGGTTCGAGATGGATGAATTGGATGGAGGCTTGCATTTTCACAAACCACATGTCTGTTTTAGTCAACGGGAGTGCGACGAAAGATTTTTCGGCCCAAAGAGGTTTGCGTCAAGGTGATCCTTTGTCGCCTTTCTTATATGTGCTTGCTATGGAAGGTTTGACCGCTTTAGTCAAAAAGTCGGTGGAAGTGGGGGATTTTAAACCGTTCAAATTTGGGGAGGAGGATTATGTAGACATTCTTCAATTTGCGGACGATACTGTTATCCTTGGAGAACCGACTTGTGACAACCTTTGGAGCATGAAAGCGATTTTAAGGGGTTTCGAACTCAAATCGGGTTTGAAAATTAACTTTTCCAAGAGTAATGTTATAGGAGTGCATAATATTAGTGATTGGATGATGCATACGGCAACCTCGTTTCTAGCTTGCAAGAAAGGAAGTGTTCCGTTCAAGTTCCTTGGCATTTGGGTGGGTATCAATCCTAGAAGAAAGAAGGGGTGGAAGGAGGTTCTATCTCATATCAAAAATAGATTTTCGACTTGGAAAGGTAGAAATATCTCCATTGGAGGTAGGTTGATTCTTATCAATTCGGTTCTAAATGCTATTCCAACGTTCACTCTTTCTTTTTATATGGCTCCCAAGAAGATCATCCAAGAGATAAGAGGGCTTCAAAGCAACTTTTTATGGAGTGGCAATGTTAACAAGAGAGGTATTCATTGGATCAAATGGGATGTTGTTTGCAAACATAAAAGCAAAGGAGGATTGAGGATTAGGGATGTCAAAGAAATGAATAGAGCATTACTTTTAAAATGGAAGTGGAGGATTCTAAGGGAGAAGAATGTCATTTGGAGTAGATTTGTAGAGGTTAGGTATCATAATCCTAGATTGATTGTTCAAGTGTCTAGTGGAGGTGGTTTAAACAAAGACGATTCTATTTGGTGGAGGGACGTGATCCAAAACGATTTAAATCTGGATATCTTTGATGAAGGTTTCTCCCGTTGTATGAAAAGCATTTTAAACAAGGGAGACAACATTCTTTTTTGGCATAGTATTTGGTTGGGAGATCAAACTCTCCGCGGAATATTCCCGGAATTGTATGATAGATCAACCAAAAAACTATGCACGGTGGAGCATATATCGCAATTCATGGATGGCGTTGATTTGTAGAACTGTTCTGAGCTTTTTGCAGAGGCGGAGATCGCTGCTAACAACTATGTTCTGCAGTTATCTTCAGCCGAAGCTGCTGCTGGTGCAGACTCAGTGGGGCTGCAGTCGCAGGCAGCGGTGCTGGCTCAGTCCTTGCACGACTACTGGCAGCAGGTTAGGAGGGATCAAAACGCGGAGGACTTGCATGTTTGGATTCTGAATGACAACAGCGAGTTTTCGGTCTCGAGCTTAACAAGCTTATCGGAGGATAACTCAGACTTCGCTTGGACTATGGACAAGGTAAACAATATGAGAGTCATTTGGAACCTGTCGTTACCGCTTAGAATAAAGGTGTTCTCTTGGAGATTTTTTGCTGAAAGAATTCCAGTCAAAGACCTTATGCTACAGCGGGGTGTTTCCAATTTTCCAACGTATGATTGCGTTTTTTGTTCGGCTCAACCGGAAAGTTTGAAACACTTGTTTTTTGATTGTTTGATCTCTAAAGAGGTGCGAGAAAGAATATTTATTTGGATGGGAGAAGCTAGCCATATTTCTTTTCAAGATTTCATGTGTTTTGAGTCTATTCAAAACAAGGTGAAGAATTCCACAATCAAGGCCTCGATTAATGTTATTTGGATAGCCACTGTTTGGAGCTTGTGGATAAAGAGAAATTCTATTATTTTCGAGGATAAATCGTATAGCTTTGATGAAGCGTTTTCTAATACTTTGTTTCTCTCTTGGAGATGGTTAGGTTTATCTCATAAATTAGCTCAGGATAGTTTTTATGTCTGGTACAAGAGACCTTTGAATTGTTTCAAGTATAATTAGTTTCCTGTGATATAAGGATTGCACCCCTGGTGCGATTTCTTTTAATCATTTGCCTATTGAAAAAAAAAATTTATGATACACAAATTATTAGATTGATGATTAAGGTTAAATAAGTTGAGAACTTTATGAGTCCTATGTATTAATTTATCTCAATATATGAGTTTTAATGTTTTGGTCTTTAATATTTTAGTTCCATTGTGATTGGCATGTACTCTATTTTTAACCCTTATTTTCCTGATAAGAATATATATTTTTGATAATGATGAATATCAGAATTTAATTCTCGATATTTTTTAGACCCCTTCTTTCATAATACACATGTGTATCTCATATGAAAAAAAAACTATTAAGATGAGATGCATGGTATTATTTATGATCATCAAAAAGGTGGAAAACTATACGTCTCCTGAAAGAAAAAAAATTTATAAGTCTTTTTACCATAACATTAAATAAATGATTTTATTTTTTCTTCTATAACCATAAATATTTATTATTCTTTTTCCTTTATATTTCTTTAATATATTTTTCCTAAAACGTTAATGAATCATAATCTTAAAAAAGTTTCGTACTTTCAATTTTTTCACACAACAATCATTATAATTTTTAATACACGTGAAATAATCAAAACAACTTTAAATAAAAAAAAGAGAGAATATAATAAGAGATATTTATCTTCTATTTACAATTAATAGCTTTTATTATTATTATTATTATTATTATTATTATTATTATTATTATTATTATTATTATTATAAAAGTAATAATAATAATAATAATAATAATAATAATAATAGTAATTATTATTATTCTTATATATTATTTTTGCAATTAAAAAAAAGAAGAAAGCAATACAATTTATTATTTGTTCACCTTCTATTTCTATATAAATTTTCTTATATGTTAATCTCATTTTTGATAAAAAAAAGTTATAATAATAATAATAATAATAATAATAATAATAATAATAATAATAATAATAATAATAATAATAAGGGTTAAATATGTTTAAAATCATATTAAAGTTGGACATTTTCACTTTTTGACCTTCTAAAATATTTAGTTACAGAATCATTACTTTAAAGTTCGGAACTTTAACTTTTGCCCTCTTCTGCAATTTAGCAACAATTTTTAAAATTTAACGAGTGAATTAGCGATGATTTTGGGAACAGTTTACTACTTGAGGACTGATTTAACGACGGTTTTAACAGAAGAGACCAAAAGTTAAATTTCAAACTTTAGAGGACGATTCTTTAACAAAATTTTTTAAAAGAACGAAAAATAAAAATATCAAATTTTAGAGAGACTTTAACCATATTTAACCCAAATAATAATAATAATAATAATAATAATAATAATAATAATAATAATAATAGTAATAACAATTTTGAAAAGTCAAATTCTATATTATAAATAAAAATTAATATACAATAGATAAATAAAACATTAGACCTAAGAAATATTAGGAAAATTAATAATCAATAAAAAATACAGCCTTTTTCTTTATATATGTCCATTTGTCATTAAAAAAACTTATATATATATATATATATATATATATATATATATATATATATATATATATATATATATATATATATATATATATAATCTTTTGTTATTTGACATTGTCTAAACAGTTTAAGATTTGTTGGTTAGTATTGAGTTAAAGAAAATCATGATGAAGCAAGGAATCATTCTCCTAATGCTAGTGGCTCTGTTTGCTCTCTTTAACCAGAGCTATGGTATATATAACCCAAGTTATTACTATTAAATTTAATATCTTCTCATTACTCACATTTTCAATAGTTTAGATTTAATTACGTTCTTTATTTAACGTGGCTAATTGAAATTTGTTTTTTATAATTTGATAGGAGAACAGGTGTGTAGATATGGATTGCAGTTGAAAGATTGTGGAAATGGTCCTTCGTTCTGCCGTGGAGAAATTGCCAAAAAAATATGGCGTCACGCCTACAGATTGCTATTGTGAAGTTAATGCAAGTAATACGGCCTCTTGCCAATGTGATGCTAATTGTAAACCACCTGTGAAAGAAAAGAAGATTTTGTCTCTTTAATTTTATGCTACACAAATTATGAGATTGATGATTAAGATTAAATAAATTGCTAATGTTTGAGTTATTATGTTTTGGTTATTGGATTTTGTTTTCAATATTTTAGTTGTTTGATTTCTTTGTTGTATTGGTATATTTGTATTCTGTTTTTCTTTAAAAAGAATATGTTTATGTTATTTAATTTAGGTTATGTATTAAATAATATAGAAAACTATGTTACAAAAATAATATTTTTTCATTAAATAATTAAAATGGGACACAATTTAATTATAATTATCGATCAAAAATATATTAACTAAAAAAATATGTAATTTTTGGTCATTATTTATATTTATTTTCCAGATTGATTTTTTTTTATATATTTTGGTTGATAGTTTTTTTATGACATATGGTGTATTCTTGTCTTACTTTTTAGACAAATTTATTCTTTTTTTAAACATATAGTGGAAAATAAGGATAAAATTTCGGGGTCAATATTGTGACAAATATATATATATATATATATATATATATATATATATATATATATATATATATATATATATATATATATATATATATATATATATATATCTTGTCGCAAATTGATATATTATATATTTATTTATTTTAATATTATTTTAAATATAACGTACAAAATTTCATAAGTATGTATATTAAAAATAAAATTATATATTATATATAGTTAAAATAATAATTATAATACGAATTAATATACTTATCTTAGGATAAAGTGGAACGTCAGCAGTACCATTTGGAATATCAAGGTGTTTGTTTGGAAGTGGACATTTTATGGAAAAATTATTCATCCCGAATATTCTTTTTATGAGTTTTGTAAGGAACTTTTGTTTTTTCTCTCATAATTGTAATTGGTTTTATGGAGTCCTCCAGTTTTGGGATGGATCAAATGCAATTGTGACGGTTCTTTCAACCCGGTTTCTAAGGCTGCTGGATGTGGTGGAATTTTTCGGAACCATTCGGGTAATTTCATCCTTGCGTTTGCTAAAAATCTTACTGCTATGTCGTCGATGTTCGCTGAATTTTTAGCGGTTATTAAAGCTATCAATATAGCAATTTCTCAGGGTTGGAGGAAGTTATGGATTGAGACCGATTGCATTATGGTCGTGAACGCCTTCTCCAATCCGATTTTGGTTCCTCTTCAGCTTATACATATGTGGAATAGAAGTTTCAACCAGACTATTACAACTAACATTATTATATCTCACATTCATAGGGAGGGTAACTCTTGTGCTGATTTTTTGGCTAATTTAGCGCTCAACACAGGTTCCTCTGTTATTTTTCAATCCATCCCTATAGGGATTCAGAGTGATTTTGTAAAGAATATAGGTTACGTATACCTTTCTTTAGGTTTGATGGTTTTTGATGGGGTTAACTTAGCTCCCTTCTCTTTTGTGTTTGGTTGTAATCTGTTCTTCTTTTTTTAATATATGAGTAGTATTAAAAAAAAAATTGGTTTGTAATCTTCCTTTATTTCAGGATTTCCCGTTTCGTGTAAATCAAGTTGGAGAATTATTAGTTCTTCCATATATAAAATCTTGCTTAAAAAAAACTTACGTAAGAACATATATTTCAAACGATTTAGAACATATATTTTAAATACTTATAATTACTTTATAAATTTAAAGGATTTGAAGGGACTCAATAAATATTTTATAAATAAAATTTTAAAAAATATAATATGGAACATAATTATAATTAAGATATTTATGATTCATAACATGGATCATTCACTAATAGATTAAGATGGGTGTAAAGTGTATAGGTAGCTAAATTGATATGTGTAAGTACTAATAGATTAAGATGGGTGTAAAGTGTATAGGTAGCTAAATTGATATGTGTAAGTTGAGTAAGATGGTTGTAACATACATGTAATCTGTAGGATCAAAATTCAATCTTTAGTAGTAATATTTATTTATATTTATGATTAATGTAAATAAATTATTGATATTTATAAATTAATAACTTTATTTTAAAAAATGTAATAGTTGACTTAAAAATTATTGACTAATATTAAAAATTTCTAAAGTATTTTGTATCATCGTAACCACACGAATGTAGTTAATTTCAAAAGAATATTATTATTTTTGTTAAACTTCTGACTTGCTATCAAGCAAAAGGTTGTAACTTGTTCCTTGTGTGTCAAGTCACCTTAGATTTAAGTCATCAGTGTGAAGACAAGCTTCTTCAAGGGTTTTTGATGAAGACAAAACATCACCATAGCTTTTGGCAAAGGATTTGGATCAAGAATTCTCTCAATATACAAGTTTAATCTTCAATATATCTTGATCAATTGTAAGGTAAATAAGTTAAAGAAAAACTCACTTAGATATAATTGTGTAATCAATGGAAATATCACACATAACATGCATTGCATTTAAAAGGCTTTTGGTAAAACTCATTTCAACATAAAAAGTTTTTTTTCAAAGTGTTTTTTGGTTTTGTAGTTGAAGTAATCGGTTACTGAAGCTTTGGTAACCGGTTACTGAGTTTCTCAAAAGATCTCTCTCTGGTTTTTGTATGGGTAATCGATTACCCTAGTTTCAGTAATCGGTTACCCTGTTAAAAATTTGAAAAATATGAACGTTGCAATTGGGTAACCGGTTACCCTACTTCTGGTAACCGATTACTGCTGAAGCATCACATCTTTTCATTATTTCTTCAGCCATACGAATTTTCTTTTTAGCCATGAGTTTGCATCTTTTTGAAAATGTTTTTGCAGCCTTTTGGAAGGGTGTTTTATCATATATAAAGGCTTCTTTATTCCTTTTGAAAAACACACATACTATCATTTTTTCATAATCATTTTGTTGTGTTCTTGCTCTCAAATTTCCATTGTGTTCAAACTTCTTTAAAGAAAATTTTCAGCATACACTTTCATATACTTAGAAAATTTTCTTCATCATTTCCATTGAGTACATAATAACCTATTGTGAGAAAACTTTACTTATTACCAAATATATTCAATCACTTGTAATTCTTTATGTTTGTATTGATTACATCTTATTGTTCCAAGTGTGGATATAAGATTGTAAGGTTGTAACCTTGTTGTCCATAGTTTTAGAAACAAGAGGTATCCTTAGGGAGGGTGTTCTCTTAAGGACTTATTGAAATCCAAGAAGGGTGTTCTTGGTGGTTGTCTCTTTAGAAGGACTAGGAAGAGTCTTGTAAGAGTCATAACATTATAGTAAAATCTCTTGCTTGTTGGCAAGGGGACTGGAGTACTCTCGATCTGTGAGGGGAACCAGTATACATCGTGTGTTCATTTACTTTCCGCTTTTATTGCTTTCAACACACTCAACAAGATCATAAAAGAATAAAAGAACAAAAATCTACCATCACCTAATTCACCCCCCCTCTTAGGCGCACATATTTACTTACATTTGGCATCAGAGCAAGTTATAGGTAACTTGTTCCTAAAGATCCAGAATGGCTTCCGCAAATCAAAGACCGGTTTTCAAAGATGGTGGTTCTAACAACAAGCCTCCATTGTTTTGTGGTGAATATTTTGACTTTTGGAAAATCCAAATGAAGGCTCATCTAGAAGCACAAGGAGAAGAAGTTTGGGAGGCTGTCCTACAAGGTCCTCATGTTCCTACAACGGTCGTTAATGGTGTTGGATCGGAGAAACCTAAAGCGTCATGGGATGATAATGATAGAAAAAGGGTTCTTGCTGACAAAAAGGCGATCAGTCTTCTTCATGGTGCTCTTAGTATGGATGAATTCTTCTGAGTATCAACATGTACAACATCAAAGGAAATTTGGGATACTCTTGTAGAAACTCATGAAGGTACCGCTGAAGTTAAAAGATCAAGGTTGAATACTTTAAGCCAAGAGTACGAACTGTTTAGAATGAAGCCCGGAGAAACTATTCTCGATTTGCAAAAACGATTCGTACATTTGACAAATCACTTGAAGGCACTTGGTAAGACTCTTACTACCGAAGAACTTAATCTTAAAGTGCTCAGATCCTTAACTAGAGAATGGCAACCGAAAGAAACAGCGATATCCGAGAAAAAGAATCTATCTAGAATGACTTCCGCAACATTGTTCGGTAAACTTCAAGAATATGAGACGGAACTTGGAAGATTAGAAAAGCATGAAAACTTAGAAAAGAAATCCAAAGGCATTGCATTAAAGGTAGACTCAAAGGAAAGCAAAATGAAAGATACATCGGATGAAGATGAAAACTTCATGCTTCTTGTAAAAAGGTTAGGCAAATTTTTTGGTAATAAAAATAATATTGATAATGCTAACTTTGTCAAAAGGAAGAAATTCTCAAAGCATAAGGATAAAGAAGCATCCACTTCATCACAAGAAGTAACATGCTATGAATGTGGAAAACAAGGACACATAAAGCCGGAATGTCCAAAACTTTCTAAGAAGAATGGATTCAAAGGCAAAAAGGAGTTCAAAAATAAAAGGGCATACATAGCATGGGAAGATAATGAAGTAAGTTCCTCATCGGACTCTGATAGTGACGAAAGTGCAAATCTAGCATTGATGGCATCACACCACTCCGATGATGAAGAAGGCGAGGTTAGTTACGATGATTCTCTTTTTAATAATGGTGCACAAGGTGCAATAAATGAATTATTAAATGAGTGTAAAATTCTCTATAAAACTATCTCATCTCAAAAGAAAATAATATCATCTTTAGAAGAAAAGGTTAAAACAATTGAAGATGACAAAGAAAAAATGATTAGTGTTCAAGAAGAGAATGTTGCATGTAAGAATTGTGAATCACTCTCTTTTCAAATTGTTCAATTAAAAAGAGTCCTAGAAAGATATGAAAAGGGACAAATTGGTCTAGAAGGTATCCTTAGTCAACAAAGATTTTCTAATGCTAGAAGTGGGCTTGGTTATTCAAAGTTCTCGAAATCAAGTTCTAACAAAACGATTTTTGTTAAGGCTAGTGACCAAACACCTAAAGAGAAAATTAACAAGCCTAAAATGGTTCATCATCATACTAATAAATCCTATGTTCATAACAAGAAACCACATGTTCCTTATGTTCCTAAAAAGAAATCTTATGTTCCTAGATATAGAAGTAATTTTGAACCTACTTGTTTTTATTGTGGTATTATTGGTCACACACCCAATGCTTGTTATGTAAGAAACTTTAGTGTACCTAGTGGACATTATGTATGGGTGAAGAAAGGAACTAACTATGATGGACCCAAAGCCACTTGGGTACCTAACAAAACTTAATTTGTTTTGCAGGCTTGCTTGAAGACCACTTCAAACCTATGGTATCTAGATAGTGGTTGTTCAAAGCATATGACGGGAGACTTAAACCAATTTTCAGACCTAAAGTTAAAGGCCAAGGGTTTTGTCACTTATGGAGACAACAATAAGGGAAGAATTCTTGGCAAAGGCAAAGTTGGTGCACCACCTTTCACATCCATTGAAGATGTTCTTTATGTTGAAGGACTAAAGCATAATCTTCTAAGCATTAGCCAACTTTGTGACAAAGGCTTCAAGATCAAATTCACTAAGGAGGAATGCTTGATCATCGATGAAGTCACCAATGAGGTAAAACTCAAAGGTACAAGAATTAATAATATTTTTATGATTTCTTTAAATGATTTATCTTTGAAAGTAAAATGTCTTTTGGTAAACAATAATAATGATTCATGGCTATGGCATAAAAGAGCAGCCCATATTCATATGGATCATTTAAATAAGTTAACCAAACATGATCTTGTTATTGGCTTACCTAAGATAAAGTTTGTCAAAGATAAATTATGTGATGCATGTCAAAAGGGAAAGCAAACCAAATCATCTTTCAAACCAAAGAATGTGGTGACTACAACAAGACCACTTCAATTATTGCATATGGATTTATTTGGTCCATCAAGGACAAGAAGCTTCGGAGGTAATGTATACGCTTTAGTTATTGTTGATGATTATTCTAGATATTCTTGGACTTTGTTTCTTGTGCAGAAAAGTGATGCTTTTAAAGCCTTTAAGAAGTATGCAAAACAAATCCAAAATGAAAAATCATTAAAGATTGTATCCATAAGAAGTGATCATGGTGGAGAGTTTCAAAATGCATCGTTTGAAGAATTTTATGAAGAACATGGTATCTCTCATAATTTTTCAGCACCAAGAACTCCACAACAAAATGGAGTAGTCGAAAGGAAAAATAGGTTTCTAGTGGAACTTGCAAGAACAATGCTTAGTGATGCAAATCTTCCTAAATATTTTTGGGCGGATGCGGTTAGTACGGCATGTTATGTTGGAAATCGAGTAATCATTAGACCTATCTTAAAGAAGGCTCCATATGAACTCTTCAAAGGAAGAAAGCCAAACATTGCTCACTTTCACATTTTTGGATGCAAGTGCTTTGTTCTAAACAATGACAAAGACAATCTTGGTAAGTTTGATGAGAAATCCGATGAAGGTATATTTCTTGGTTATTCTCTTTCTAGTAAAGCATATAGAATTTATAATAAAAGAACTTTAACTATTGAAGAATCTATGCATGTATCTTTTGATGAGACTAACACTTCCAAAGAGGAAATAGTTGTTTGTGATGATGATGATCCTTTAGATTTACCCCCGGAAGAACCTTCAAATGATACAATTGTGAAGGCACCGGAAGAACTTTCAAATGATACAATTGTGAAGGCACCGAAAGTACAACAAGAAAGTGTTCAACGAGAAAGTGTACAACAAGAATCAAACACCAATAATCTACCAAAAGAATGGAGAACTCATAGAGATCATCCTATTGATAAAGTTATTGGTGATATTAGTCAAGGAGTTTCAACAAGATTAAATCTCAAAGATGCTTGCTTACACATGGCTTTTGTTTCACAAATAGAACCATCCAAGGTATCTCAAGCACTAGAAGATGATCAATGGATTCTTGCCATGCAAGAAGAGTTAAATCAATTCGAGCGAAACGATGTTTGGGAACTTGTTCCTAATCCGGGAAACAAACGCATCATTGGAACCAAATGGGTATTCAAGAATAAGATGGACGAAAATGGTATAATTACTCGAAACAAGGCAAGATTAGTAGCACAAGGGTACAATCAAGAAGAAGGTATTGACTTTGAAGAAACCTTTGCTCCGGTAGCTAGATTGGAGGCGATAAGATTACTTCTTGCGTATGCATGCTCATTAGACTTTGAACTTTTCCAAATGGATGTAAAAAGTGCTTTTCTCAATGGTATCATCAATGAAGAAGTTTATGTAAAGCAACCTCCCAGGTTTGAAGACTACAAGAATCCTACTCATGTCTTCAAACTAAAGAAAGCTTTATATGGACTAAAACAAGCACCAAGGGCTTGGTATGATCGATTAAGTACCTTCCTAATCGAAAAAGGGTTTGTAAAGGGTAAAGTAGATACTACTCTCTTCATTAAAAAATTCAATCTTCATACTTTACTTGTACAAATTTATGTAGATGATATTGTTTTTGGGTCAACTAATCATGAAATGTGTAAGGAGTTCTCTTCAATGATGCAAGGAGAATTTGAAATGTCCATGATGGGAAAATTAAACTTCTTCCTAGGTCTCCAAATCAAACAACTCAAGCATGGAATCTTCATTAATCAGTCAAAATATTGCAAAGAACTAATCAAGAAATTTGAGATGGAAAATAGTAAAGATAGTGCAACACCAATGGGATCTGGCACCTACCTTGATCCAGATGAACCAGGCAATCCTGTCAACATCACAAAATATCGTGGAATGATCGGCTCACTTTTATACTTAACAGCAAGTCGACCAGATATAATGTTTAGCGTCTGCTTATGTGCCAGATATCAAGCCAACCCTAAGGAATCTCACCTTGCAGCAGTCAAACGAATCATTAAATATCTAAAAGGAACAACCAATGTCGGCTTATGGTATCCTAAAGGTAGTATGAATACTTTAGTTGGTTATTCTGATGCTGACTATGCAGGTTGTAAAACTGATCGCAAAAGTACTAGTGGAACATGTCACATTTTGGGAAATGCTCTAGTGTCATGGTCATGCAAGAAACAAGCAAGCGTGGCTCTTAGTACTGCTGAGGCTGAATATATTGCAGCCGGAAGTGGATGCGCTCAAATCTTATGGCTCAAACAACAACTGCTTGACTATGGTTTAAACCTTGGTTGTATTCCTCTAAGATGTGATAACACAAGCGCGATCAACATAACAAAAAATCCAGTGATGCACTCCCGCACAAAACACATAGATATCAGACATCATTTCATACGGGATCACGTGTTCAAAGGTGACGTTGAGATAACTTTTGTAGATACGCAAAATCAACTTGCAGATATTTTCACAAAGCCGCTTCCGAAGGATGCTTTCTATAAAATCCGTCGAGAACTTGGCATTCTGGATGAAAGTGATCTAGCCTAAATCTTCACAAAAATATTAAGGTGCTTTCTTTCTATGCTTATCATGTTTTTCCTATGTTTACTTTATGTATTTTTTGCATTTTTGCATAAGTAATCGGTTACCCAGATGGGAGTAATCGGTTACCCTGGGCATTTTGCGCAAAAAATAGTGTTTTAGTTTGAGTGATCGGTTACCCAGATGAGAGTAATCGGTTACCCTGGGAGTTTTGCGCAAAAATTGTTGTTTTCACTTTGAGTAACCGGTTACCTAAACCCCAGTAACCGATTACCCTGCGCCCAGCTCTGTTTTGTTCACGTTTTTAGGTTATTTAAATGTGTTTTTACTTTATTTTTTCTCCTATATTGCATATGTGGCATACATGCATGCATCATATTTTTTTATTCTATTTCCTCTCTCCTCAAATCTCCTTTTTATCTCTTCCACCTACCTCTCATAAACCTCATTCAACTCATTCAAACCTCTCATAACTTTCACATTCAATACATTCAACCTCTACATTCAAACTTCACATTAACTCTCATTAACAACTCTCAAATTCCCATAAACTCTACCTATTATATAATACCTCAAATCCTCCATAACCTAACATCTCTATCATCTCCAAACCCTAACTTTCATCATGAGATCTTCAAGAAGCAACAAGCATATGGATGGAGATTCTTCAAGGCATCCGGCAGCACCTTCCTTGAAAGCTCGACGTCTCACCTTCAATATCCGCAAGAGACCTCTAATGGCAACAAAGTATGGTATGTTGCATAAATTCCCTAACACTAGTTTCCAATTTCCGGAATTGCTTAGAGATCAAAAAGTGGATAGATTTGTTAGTGACCATGGAGAAGTATATGCGGATTTAGTGAAAGATTTCTATTGTTCTTTTGAAATTGGGAATGATTTATCTTTGTCTAGTGAGGTTCAAGGGAAACAAATTTCAATGACCTTAGAGGAATTTAGGGAGTTTTCAACTATTCCTACTACCGGCTTGGTTATCCTTCACGGCATGACACCTCCATGGGAGAACTATTCTAGGTATGGCTACTTTTATGACATTTCAAGAGAATCGGTTAGGGAGAGTTTCGCGGCCAAGGCTAACACGGCGGACCGTTTGGTTTTACCGGCAAAGAATTTAACCGTAAGTGATCGAGTGCTTCACTTTTTCATTAGCTATATTTTGATTCCAAAACACTCTAACCACTCTCAAGTGAGTGATACCGAGTTGATGATTATGTTTGCGGTCAAAAACCGCATTAAACTTGATTGGGCAACTATGATTTTAAGGAATATGGAACATAAACTCAAATTGACGGGTGGCCTACCCTATGCTAGAATGATTTCTCGCCTTTTGCCTCAATTTGATATTGCTCTAAGAAGGGAACCTAAAATCATGATGACTAATGACAATGAGATCGACACTTCAACCATCACCAAAAATACCGGCATTTTTCAAAACCGGGAAGGTCGGTTTGTTTATCGAGATGTTGAACCACAACAACCAAATGTTCACTACCAACCTCCCGATATACCCGAAGGAGGATACACAAATGAAGCTATCTACAACCTTCAAATGTTAACCTACAACAAGGTGTGTGCTATGGACACCTATATGATCAACCGGTTTAACAACATGCAACTCCAAATAAATATGCTTCACAACCAAAATGAAGAGGAAGAAGAGGAGGAAGAGGAAGAGAACATGGATGAGCAAGAATAGTCATTTCATTTCATATTATCATTTAGCTTATGTTTTATCATCTTTGTTTGTTCTACTTTTATGTTATTTTCATCAAAGTTGTGTGTTTTAAATTTCATGTTCTAAAAACAATGTTTGCATTATGTTAGTATGTTTTGAATTATTAAATTTGAGTTATGTTTGGTTTCAAAATATCGTCTATCTTCTTTGTAACTTTTATGCACTCTAACTTTTATGCACTCTAACTTTTATTAGTCTTTCATTCCTTTTTGTTAATGACAAAGGGGGAGAAAGATCTCAAAATTAGATGATTGCTTTTACTAACCATATGTAGCTAAAGAAGCTCAAGAATACTTAATTTTGAAAATCAAGAAATACTCTTACATAAAGGGGGAGTATTGGTGATAGGGGGAGCAAAAGTCAATCATAAGGCAAAAGCAATATTATTCATATTTTCATCTAAGATTGGTTTGTCATCATCAAAAAGGGGGAGAATGTGAAGACAAGCTTCTTCAAGGGTTTTTGATGAAGACAAAACATCACCATAGCTTTTGGCAAAGGATTTGGATCAAGAATTCTCTCAATATACAAGTTTAATCTTCAATATATCTTGATCAATTGTAAGGTAAATAAGTTAAAGAAAAACTCACTTAGATATAATTGTGTAATCAATGGAAATATCACACATAACATGCATTGCATTTAAAAGGCTTTTGGTAAAACTCATTTCAACATAAAAAGTTTTTTTTCAAAGTGTTTTTTGGTTTTGTAGTTGAAGTAATCGGTTACTGAAGCTTTGGTAACCGGTTACTGAGTTTCTCAAAAGATCTCTCTCTGGTTTTTGTATGGGTAATCGATTACCCTAGTTTCAGTAATCGGTTACCCTGTTAAAAATTTGAAAAATATGAACGTTGCAATTGGGTAACCGGTTACCCTACTTCTGGTAACCGATTACTGCTGAAGCATCACATCTTTTCATTATTTCTTCAGCCATACGAATTTTCTTTTTAGCCATGAGTTTGCATCTTTTTGAAAATGTTTTTGCAGCCTTTTGGAAGGGTGTTTTATCATATATAAAGGCTTCTTTATTCCTTTTGAAAAACACACATACTATCATTTTTTCATAATCATTTTGTTGTGTTCTTGCTCTCAAATTTCCATTGTGTTCAAACTTCTTTAAAGAAAATTTTCAGCATACACTTTCATATACTTAGAAAATTTTCTTCATCATTTCCATTGAGTACATAATAACCTATTGTGAGAAAACTTTACTTATTACCAAATATATTCAATCACTTGTAATTCTTTATGTTTGTATTGATTACATCTTATTGTTCCAAGTGTGGATATAAGATTGTAAGGTTGTAACCTTGTTGTCCATAGTTTTGGAAACAAGAGGTATCCTTAGGGAGGGTGTTCTCTTAAGGACTTATTGAAATCCAAGAAGGGTGTTCTTGGTGGTTGTCTCTTTAGAAGGACTAGGAAGAGTCTTGTAAGAGTCATAACATTATAGTAAAATCTCTTGCTTGTTGGCAAGGGGACTGGAGTACTCTCGATCTGTGAGGGGAACCAGTATACATCGTGTGTTCATTTACTTTCCGCTTTTATTGCTTTCAACACACTCAACAAGATCATAAAAGAATAAAAGAACAAAAATCTACCATCACCTAATTCACCCCCCCCCCTCTTAGGCGCACATATTTACTTACAATCAGTAGTTGTTAGTGATGTTATTAACTTGCAATCATAGGTCACAAATAGTTTATTACAAGTTATTTAGAGGACCAAATTCTTATATATTTACTTTGTTGTAAATAATTTCTCCATTAAATGAAATCAATTCATTTCATATTTGGTTTAATTTTCTTCTTCTATACCATGTTTTCTCTAGCTTTTCTCTGCAGTTTTCATAAGTTCATGATGGTATTAGAGTTCTTTTGAGCTATGTTGTGCATCGTTGTTCATCATTGTTAATAACAATGGTAATGTTGGTAATCCTCCTCCTCTATATACTTCTTAAACTCTGCAAAATGTCTACTTTATCTACTCCTCCGATGTACCTTTTTGTGTGACTGTTAATATAGTTTTAAATCACTCTAACTTCCATATTTTGTATCGATAAATGAACCGTCCTTTTGTAATAAATACAAATTTGATTTTTTGATGGAACAATTGCAATTCCTATTGAATTCAATCCAAATTTTATACCATATAGTCGATGTACCATGCTTGTTCATTATTGGATTATGTTTCCATCGAAGATTCAATTGCATAAAGTATTGTACAATTTCTTGAGAAGGCCATTGATGTATGGAAATAACTCAAAGGACTATACACTTAAAGGTGATTACATTAGAATTTTAGAACTTCAATGTGAAATTTTTTATTTGAAATAAAAATCAAGATATGTTTCTGAGTTTTTCAGAGCTCTCAATATTTTATGGGAAGAACTTAAAACTTACTTGCCTAAACGTGTTTGTGCTTATCCACATTGATGTGTTTGTGCAACAAGTGCCAACAAGGCTAGACATCATCACGATATCACATGTTACAATCGATTCTCGACAGATCTAAATGATTAATTTGATATGGTATGTGCTCAGATTCTTTTGATTAACCCCATATCACCTCTCAATCGTATCTTTTCCATTGTGGTCCAACAAGAAAGACAACATAGTACTGTTCTAAATATTGATGAATCCAAAGTCATTGTAAATGCTAGTGAAGCCATAAAATTTCAATGTAAAGTTTATGGCTCTTGTATATCTTCATTTGGATATGAAAATAAATCTAGTTCTTTTGGATAACATGATAAAGAGTATTAATCATATTATGGTAGAATTATGAATACCATTGATGTTTGTTATAGGAAGCATGTCTTTCCTCCCAATTATGGTAAAAATTCTTGGTGACACATTTTTTATTGGAGTCAAACTTGTCAAGACACCTCTAGATCCTTCAATAAATTTGCATCAAAACTCTTCAGCTATATTTGAAGACATTGCAGTTGAGAAATTTCAGTTGTATGATGCTTGTCCCAGTACATTACTACGGAAAATCCATTTGACAATGGTTGGGAAATACATGATATAATCATATGGGTCCATATTTTGTTATCTAGAGTGTTGTCGTAAATGTGTTACTTACAATCACGGTCCTGGGACCGTTGTAGTATACTGGAAAGTGCATGCACTATCACAATAATTAGTTAAATCAACCATTGTGATAGACCTAGAGGACCTTGGTTTCAATTCTCAGCAGCAATATTTTGGGACATAAATTACAATTCATCACGGTTATATTAGATAACTGTTGTAGTAAGTACCCATAGTTTATTATATACTACGTAGATTACTATTTTTCCATACACCTCATTAAAGAAATACAACCATTAAAATTGATGAAGAAGTATATAATCTGAAAATTAATCTATTCTTAAAAACTAACTCAAACAAAGCACTATTTTTTTGAATTGCATGTCTCTCCCCATTCATTTCCTTCTCTTTAATACATAAAATATGGTTCAATGCTATGATTCCTTCATTGCATTGATTCCTTCAAATTTAGTTTTATTTGAACACTATTAATTTATTGTTGGTTGGGTCTAACTCATCATCGTCACTTATCATCGTGATTGTTATGATAACTTATCATCATAACAATCATGATGATAAGAGAAACCAATGAGGTAGACCCAACCAATAATTAGATTTTATTCAAATTAAACTGTAAGAGAAGATATCGTTGTATTGAAGGAATCAGGTCTTTGAATCACATTCTAAATGTCAAATAACGTGAAATAAATGCTGAGATGCAAGCAATTCGAAAACATCGATTTATATAAGTTGATTTTCAAATAAAACTTAACTTTTAAATTATAAGTTTCTATTTCAATTTAAATGAATGTATTTTTAGTGAAATGTTAATGAAACAAACAATCTACATAGCATATAATAAATAATAGTTCATCTATTGTTAACCTGCATAAGAATTTAAAGAACAAAATATTGATAAGTCATAAGAAGTCTTTTTCTTGTGACCTAGCTATGTCTTATTCTTGTTTTGATCATAACATTTGTCAACAACACAACAAAGACATGCAACAACATGAAAAAACATACATTTTAGGACGCATCTTTTATAGCAAAGGTGGATTAAGTTTCCATAATTATGAAGTTCCTCTAGTTTGTGGAGCTATGAAAAAAATACAAAGGTGGATGAAATTTTCACAATAACTTTATACTTTTTATATTTTTTTCCATAGCTACGCAAACTAAATGTACGATAGCTACGCATCCGCTTTGTTAAGGTGGTGAAGACAAATATGAAAAAATCATGACAACAAACAATTATCAACAACACTACAACAAGAACAAAGCTTATGATGATGAAGAAGAGTAAAAATATTATGAAAATCATGTGAAACATAACAACAACATACATAAAACGAGAGAATATAAGAATACCTTCATGTATGACGAACATGCACTACAACATTTATTGCTTCTGGCAACACTTTTTTATGCAACATGTGAAAATTGTTTCCTATAAAAGATTAGGCAACAATTTTTGTATGTTACCAAGATAATTCTTACAACACCTCACAAATGTTCCCTAAAATATTTATGGGAACGATTTTCAAACGTTTCTATAATTTATTTTTGGCAATAACGCATAAGTGTCCCTTAAATGCTTACGGGCACATTTTTAGATTGTTGTGTTATTTCTAAGAAAAGGTTACACTTCTTAACTGTTGCATAAAATTTTTTTAAAAAAAATAAATGGCTACTTTTGTTGCAAACACCGTAACATTTTATTTAACATTTCTTTTAAATATTATAAAATTAATTTAATTTAATAATAATAATATATATTTTCAAAAATTATATTATTAAAAAAATGTTGAGTGAATTATTTTTTTAATTGGGCCATCTTGAATCTAAGAACCACAATTACAATACTGATACCACCACCACACAGTGAAAGAAATGCGAAACCTAATACTAACAGAGCATTTCTTCTTCCTCACCCAAACTTTAGGTATCTCGCCGCCACTCTCTTTCTGTATTCAACAATGTAAGTTAAAACTTCCATCTCAAACCCTTGCATTTGGGATATTTTCATCAAAGCCTTATGTTTTAATATGAAAGTGAGAAGACTGAACAAGAGCGAGAGTTTTGCTGCACACACATCGCTAACCTTTCTTCTTGGATCTTCAATTTATTTACTCAATTTCAACCTTTAACAGAATCTCACAGCTTTTGATTGAGTCTTTTTTATTTTCCATGGACCAAGTAAGTTCAATGCATTTGATTTAGGTTTCAATTTCCAGTTCATTTTACTTTAACACTCTCTGATTTTAATTTTTGTGAATCTCGATTCTATAATATGAAAGGGTTGAGAAGATTGGTGAAGGAACTTACGGTGTGGTTTATGAGGCTCGTGACAACGCCACCAATGAGACTATGGCTCTGAAGAAAATATGATTCGAACAGGAGGATGGAGTTCCTAGTACTTCCATTCGTGAGTTATCTCTTCTTAAAGAACTGCAACATAGGAACATTGTTAGGTATAACTCTATTTCTATTTATTTCTATGTTAACTTAATTTTATGATGTAGAAGATAGAGTTCTTGTGTTTATGTAGTGAATCGGAAGGTTAATGATATTTTTTTGTTAATTGGTGTTTTTTTGTTATGTATTTATATTCTGAGTGTCTGTTTTGATGTTTAATATTGGCAACCAATCCTTATCCGGCTTGGTGGGGTTGGATATGTGGATCAAATAACAACCTGTTTTTGATAGTTTGATTCCATTCAGTGAATGTTCATGTTCAGAAAACTAACAGAATTGGGAAAGCTTTCGTTAGTACTTGTTGGATGGCTTTATGCTCTTTATAGTTCATGTAGTTGGAGTGATTGTTGGATGCATTATTAATTGTGTAAACAATTTCATCATCAAGTCTTATTTTTGAACTTACTAAATTCCTATAATTACTGTACTATGGTGGCTGTTTGTGTGGATGATATGTTGCAGGATGCAGTACATAGTAAGAAACGATTGTATCTATTTTTCGAGTATCTCGATATAGATATAAAGAAGCATGTGGATTCATCTCCCGAGTTTGTAAAAGATCTTTGACAAGTAAAAGTGAGTGGCTTATGTGATTTTCTTATTTCTCCCTCTCTCTGCTTCTTTTAAGATGTCACTCATGTTTTTGTACAAATAAAAAAAAATCGAGCTTCCATCTCGAACATAACTTTTATTTGTAGGTTGTCTGTTTTGAAAAATTAAGAGTTTTCTATCTATTTTTCATTGAGTAAATAAATTATTGAGGAACCACATTATCATTTTTAGGTTCCTTTGATGTTACTACTGCTGCCATATCTTTATTTTAAGTGATATTATGATTATGTTGTATGCTTATTAGTATTTTGAAAAGTTAATGGATTTGAGTATATGCTTGTTCAAAATGATTTTCAACTTTCAACAGTTAATAGTTTTTTTACAAGTATATTAATAGTAAGCTTGTTCAAAAATATTAGAGAAATTACAACTTAATGGTAAAGCTCACAGTAAAAACGTGTACAACTATGACAAGTGGTCACTGCTACTGAGTAACACTAGCCTAGATATTCATGTTGGACAATCTTCTTTTTTTCCTAGTAACCATGGATCATAATGCATGTTCAGATTGCTACAATATAGCAAGTGCCATGTATGTGAGTGAATCACATTGGAAAAGTGTTATTAGTGTTGGTATCTTGAATTATACAAATTCCTATGAGAAAGCAAAAGGTCATTTACTAGCAGGTATAAATGGTCAATTCGACAATGTCACCTTGTGTAATATTTTATTGTTTCTCCTAAATTTCTTAGTGCAGGGGAACTTTTGACTATGAGAAATCAAGTCTTTAACAATACTGTAAAAACACAATTAAATTTAAGCTAATTAATATTATGTTAGGTGGAAGTTCAATTGATTGATAAGGCTAAGTTTGATTTAATATGTTTTAAGGACATGTGTAGGAAACTTATGTCTTTCGTGGTTTTCACTAGCCACTCTAATTATTTTAAGAGATTATTTTTTTATTAGATGTTTATTGTTCCTACTACATAATTGTTCTATCAATAATATTTATTTTATCATTTTATTCATTAGTATTTTAAATACCAAAGATCTATCAAATTCTAAAATAGTAAAAACTTAATAGATGTTATTTGGTTTCCTTAATACTTCTCAGTAGTTGTTGGGTTTTATTTTTCTCTTTTGTTTGTTTAATGCTTTCTCCTCCTTGTATCAATTTGATGTACTCTTTTGTACATTATCTTGTTAATAATATATTTGTAATAATATATTTGTAGTTAAAAAAAGGTTGTGATTGAATTTCTTTGTCTTGGTTTTTTATAAGAATTTTCTGGGCTGATTTTGTTTCCATTTTCTTATGCTTCAAGGTATCAATGAAGATGACGACGGTGTAAGTGACGAATTTCAAGAGGACGGCGCAAGTTATGAGGATGACGTACATGATGAATTTCAAGAGGATGACATAGATGATGAACATCAAGAGGACAACATAGGTGATGAACTTCAAGAGGACGACATAGGTGATAATGAAGATGAAAATGAGTTCGACAACTTAAATGAGTTGGATGATGTTGTATTAGGCTTGTACTTAAGTATTAAACTTACATAAATGGTGTATTTTTCTATTTTGCTAGACTTATACTTCTAAGTATTAAACTTATAGTAGTATTAAGAAATGTAAAATATTTTGTGTCTATTGTGTGTATTTGAGCTAATGTTTGAAGATTTTATGTAAAAAATTCCATGTGACTTATAGACACGATTATTTAGTGTTCGATTTTTAATTATAGTTGGATATGACAACATTTGAAAATTGTTTCCAAAGAGTGTTCTCATTCTACCTTTTTTAGGGAACATTTTATAGTCGTTACAAGTTATAGCAACATTTTTAAAATGTCGCCTAAGAGGATTCAGGAAATCGTCCCCTTTTTCTATATTTTAGGGGACGTTTTATAAAAGTGTTGCCAAAGAGTGATAAAAAACGTTGCCATAAACAATAGGCAACGCTCGTACAGAGGACGCTTAAGAAACGTTCCCTATTGTTTTAGGCAACATTTTTCACTATTCTGGCAACAGTTTTCAATTGTTGTTAAAGAGGAAATATGTTGTAGTGATGATAAATTGTTATCACTTATATGAAAACACTCATATGGAATAGGAAAGCTAATGACAAAGAACAAGGTTGACGACTATTCTATAGATTAGGAAAGCTAATGACGAATAAGAAGAGAAAAAATGGGTGCTAGGATTTTTTTGTGAAGGTTACAACAATACTGTAAAGAAGCGAGAGTTTATTCGCTTATATATAGGTAAACTTGTCACAACGGTTGTACAAAACAACTGTAGTGATATCCCTTTTATTTATTTTTTAAAAAGTTAAATTAAAAAGACGCGCCTTTATGTTAAAGGAGTAATATATTTTAGGACGTTGAGGTTCAAACCCGTAAAAGTTTGATTTTATCACCACCGTAAACCTAACAACCGTTATTATATTCTAAGAATTTTTTATTTAAAAATAAAAAATAAATGTTAACGCGTGAGAGTTGAAATGTCAGTGTAGTGTTTGAAAGAACCGTAATAACTTAAGTGTTGTTGTTTGCACGTTGTAGTAGTGATAGTATCCTTAAGGTGTATCTTAAGCACTTGCAAGGTGTTTCCAATCAAAGGATTGTGTCCGTGTAGCTCTGGCTTTCGGGCTTCCATTTAATCGAAGGAAAAAAAAAGAATTCAACCAAATCCCTATCTCTTTGGCTTATTTTAGCAGGCAAAAGAGAAGTAATTCTATTTGTCACATACTCTTTTATCACTATAACACTACTATTTGGTCACTCAATCTTCTGATTCTCTATAAGCTATCATTTCGAGCCTTCCAAATTTGATAGATAGTTGCCTCCATAACCGCTGATTAAACCTACTTCTTGAATTTACTCCATTTGGCCGCGGAGAGGAGAGTCTCCATTATCTATGATTCTCATTAATTTTTTAACTTCATATCAAAGAATTAATCATTAATATTGTTTCCCTATTATAAGCTTAAATACTTTTTATTCTTTTTCATTATATTCCTTTTATTTTTTTCCTATAACATTAATAAAGCATAATCTTGTAAGTTTGTCATATTTTCATTTAAAAAAATATCTTAATATGCGAGAAACAATCAAAACAACTCAAAATAAAAAATGGAGGAGGTATATAACAAGAAATATTTATCTTCTACATATAAATAATATTTTTAACTTTTACATTGTACCACTACCCTTTCCGTCCCAAAATAATTGTCACATTTAAAAAAAAAGTTATTTCAAAAATATATATCACTATACATTACAATACAAAGGCAATTTATATTTAATCTTTCAATTATACCCTCTAATAAATACTTTTAATTTATTATTTTCTCACTTAATATTAATGTTAATTTAAATACACTAATTGTTAATCAGGATAATATGGTAAAGTCATTATTATCTCTCTTTCATTTATTTCTGTTTTCCTGTTTGTATGAAATGATCAAATGTGACAAATAATGTGAGACGGAGAGGGTATTATTTATTATCATATTATTATTAGTATTATTATTATTATTTTAAAGATATTTATTATTATTATTATTATTATTATTATTATATATTGATTATTAGTAATTATAGAATTTTTTTTCAAAGTCAAATTCTATATTATAAATAAAAGAATATACCCAAAAGAAAATAAATAAAATATTATACCAAAGAAAAACTATATATATATATATATATATATATATATATATATATATATATATATATATATATATATATATATATATATATATATATATATATATATATATATATATTAGTCTTTTGTTATTTACATTGTCTAAAGAGTTTTAGAATTGTTGTTTTTGAAGAAAATCATGATGACGAGAGGTATCATTGTCCTAATGCTGGTGGCTTTGTTCGCTCTTTTTAACCAGAGCTATGGTATATCTCACCCAAGTTGTTGATTTAGTTGTTGTTGTTATTATTTAACTTAGTGTCTTATCAATGCTCATATTTTCAATTGTTTATATTTAACTACGTTCTTGAGTAAACATTGTTAAACGGATTTTATTGTCTATAATTTGACAGGAGACCAATTGTGTGGTTATGGGTCGCATCCGGGACCATGTGCTAATAATCCTTCATACTGTCCTTTAGAATTTAAAAGACAACATGGGTTCTCTCCTCATAATTGCACTTGTAGTGTTTCATACTACTATAAGTCGCCCACTTGCTCATGTATTGCTCCTTGTCCACCCCCTGCGAAAGAAAAGAAGATTTTGTCTCTTTAATTTTATGATGCACAAATAATCAGATTGATATTTAAGAATAAAAAAGTTGAGAACTATATGAAGCACCATGTTTAGTTTATTTTAATATATGAGTTATTATATGTTGGTTCTTCCATTTTAATATTTAGTTGTTTAGTTTTATTAAGATGTTTATGTTATTAGTATCCCGGTGTTGTATTAACTTACTTAAATTAATTGTGATTATAAAAGCAAATTATAATATTAAATATTACCATATAATATTAAACGATTAAATTGAATAAACGTACATAAAATTTTCATTACAAATTATACATTACAAGAACTTCTCTATCAGTTACAACATGGTTAGTATTCTTTAAATTTTTTTTTTTTTTGACATTGCAAGGTATAATTGATCATGCAAAAAAACAGGCGTTGGAAAAAATATTCCAACATGTCTAAGCAATTGTCTTTGACTTTTATTAATTTCATTGCTAATGAAATTTGTCTACGCTGAAACTTGGGATAAACACTATGTCGCCGATATTGTTTTCTGTAATAACTTCTCCTTAAAGTACGTATTTTTCCATTGTTATAATCAACTTAGTTTCATTATGTAATCTCAATTTCTAATACATATTTCTTAGTAACATAACAGAACTCCCACTTTCAATTTCAACTACTGATTTGGAAATCATGTTGAACTAATTGTGTTCAAAATTTTTGGAGTGTGTACATCATCTACTGCATCTCCATCGACGTTGCGTGCAATCAATAATTTGTCTACAATTGATATGTGCAATCATTAATATGTCTACAATTGATATGTGCAATCAACAATAACCCCAAGAGAATCAATAATACTTTGAATTAATAAATCATCAAGGGTATCAAGAATCATATCCACATCATTACTGTCCCCAATAATTTCATCACCAACCCCCAACACCCATTCAGAAAACAATTTTCTTTGTTCAAAATCTGAACTTGAAACACCAAATAAAAGCCTCATATTTACAGTTAGTGGAACAACCTTGGTAAAAATATCTTCAACCTCCAACTGATTACTGACATGAGGAAGTGAAATTATTCTGTCATCATACGCGTCAAGGATTGGTGTGTTCATGAGAAACGAGATTCGCCATAATTTGGATGGCACTTGTATTGTCATTATAAAATGAAGTTGCCACTATTTGAGGAAATCCAAGTTCAGCCAAAAGTCCATGAAGGTAAATTATTTCAAAATAAACAGCAGACATGGCACGATACTCAGATTCAATAGAAGATTTAGAGACTCTCACTTGTTTCTTACTTTTCCATGAGATCAATGAAGAGCCAAGAAACATGCACCAACCAATGACAGATCCTTGACTATCAGGACACTCTGCCCAATCAACATCACTATAAGCACTCAATTTAGGAGCAACTCTAGTAGAAAAGAATAAACCACGATAAGATCTTCCCTTCAAGTAACGAATTATATGACGAACCACAACCAAGTGAAGATGGCAAGGAGAATGCATAAATTAACTTACTTGTTGAATAGCAAAAGACACTATAAAAGATGGTAAATTGTGGCAGTTAAGAAAGTGCTATTATGGCTGTTAAAACCGCCGTAATTTAAAAAAAGGAGTTTTCAAATAACGCCAGCTACCGCAACATAAAAAAATGGCGGTTCTATTATACCCGCCGTGCAAACCGCCAACCGCCACAATTTACATAGGAATCAAAGGGCAATTTTTGTGTGCAACTAACGTCAATTTTAAAGGCCATAATCTTCATTATAGTTATAAAAAAATAATAACAAATTGTGGCAGTTTAAACAGCCATAATACTCACATTTTCAATAGTGTATTTAATTACGTTCTTTATTTAAGATGGTTAATTGAAATTTGTTGTCTATAATTTGATAAGAGAACAGGTGTGTAGATATGGATTGCAGTTGAAAGACTGTGGAAATGGTCCTTCGTTCTGCCGTGGAGAAATTGCCAAAAAATATGGTGTCACGCCTCAAGATTGCTATTGTGAAGTTTTTTTTTTTTGAAAGCAAGATATCATTAAAGGAAGAACTAGGGGTTCTTCAACCCGCTTACAAAAAAAGGATAACACCGGTCAAAGGAAAGATTACCGACCAAATTACATTTACGAAATAAAGAATAAATGGTCCATATTGAATTCGTAAAACGTATAATTGGGATGGGTAATATTCCCACAAAATAAGATTAATTCAAGTAATACGGCCTCTTGCCAGTGTGATGCTAATTGTAAACCACCTGTGAAAGAAAAGAAGATTTTGTCTCTTTAATTTCATGCTACACAAATTATCAGATTGATGATTAACGATAAATAAATTGCCAATTGTGAGATATTGGATCGAACTCTAGTATGGCCGAAGGGTAGCTTCTTGGTTCGACAGGGTTAAGCATGAATTCGAAGGTTGTTCACATGCTTGTGTCGAAGATGCTAGGGTTGTTAGCATGTTAAATTAGGTTTTAGTGTTTAAACCCTAATTTGTTAAGTTAGCTTGTTTATTAAGTTGGCTTGTGTAATGGGCCTTGTGGAAAAAGCCCATTAGTTAGTATGTTAGGTTTTATTATAAATAGCATACTAGTCTCTCATCATTGCTAAGTTGCAAATCCTAATTTAGGGTGAGAGAGGTTATTTGTTATTCTTGTAAACTTGTAATCTTGTTCTAAGAGAAAGTAAAAGAATAGCAGTTATAACCAATTATTGTGTTCCTCTTCTTCCTTGTCCTTTATTCTTCCTTGGTTTATACTTTGTTCTTGGCATTGAATTCACATCAAATTGGTGCGGTGAGCATGGAGAAGATGCCTTCAACAAAGTATGAGATTGAAAAGTTCACCGGAGTGAATGATTTCGGTCTGTGGCGCTTGAAGATGAAAGCCCTACTGGTTCAGCAGGGTTGTTTGGAAGCGTTGAAGGGAGAGGCAGCCATGAATGCATAATTGACGGCAGCGGAGAAGACAAATATGATCGAGAAAGCACACAGCGTAATTTTGTTGAGCCTTGGTGATAAGGTTCTCCGGCAGGTATCAAAGGAGACGACGGCATCAGGGTTATGGGTGAAACTTGAAAGTTTGTATATGACCAAATCGCTGGTAAATCGACTCTACCTGAAGCAAGCTTTGTATTCATTCAAGATGATTGAAGACAAAGTATTGGCTGAGCAGTTGGATATGTTCAACAAGCTGATTCTTGATCTTGAAAATATTGATGTGAAGATCGATGATGAAGATCAAGCACTGTTACTATTGTGTTCTTTGCCTCGATCACATGCTCACTTCAAAGAAACTCTCTTGTATGGAAGGGAGTCCTTGATGTTTGAAGAAGTTCAATCAGCCTTGTACTCTAAGGACTTGAATGAACGAAAGGAGCATAAACCTTCGACGGTTGGCGAAGGTTTGGCCGTTAAAGGAAAACTCTTATGAAAGGATGGTAAGTTCGACAAGAAGAAAGGCAAAAGCCAGTCGAAGTCTTACAGTGGCGAAGCATCTGGCATTCGATGCTACCATTGTAAGAAGGAGGGTCACACAAGAAAGGTGTGCCCTGAACGCCTGAAATATCATGGAGGTAAGGATAATGGCAACGCTGCCATTGTTCAAGATGATTTCGAATCATCTGATGTTCTTGTGGTTTCAAGCAGTGACTCTAAGAAGGAGTGGATTATGGATTCAGGTTGCACATGACACATGACTCCAAACAAAGACTTGTTCGAGGAATTATGTGATCAAGATGGTGGATCAGTATTGCTGGGAAACAACAAGGCTTGCAAGATTGCAGGTGTTGGATCTGTGAGATTCAAGCTCCATGATGAGTCAATAAGGTTGTTGACTGAAGTCAGGTATGTTCCTGATTTGAAGAGAAATCTGCTTTCTCTTGGTGAATTCGACAAGAAAGGATATGTTTTCCAAGGAGAGAAAAGTATCCTAAGAGTCATGAAGGGTTCGAAGGAAGTCTTGAGAGGCGTGAAGAAACAAGGTTTGTATACCCTTGAGGCTGAAGTTGTAAGTGGTTCGACAAATGTTGCATCCACGAAACCTTTGTCGAAAACAGAAATCTGGCACATGAGATTGGGCCATGTCAGTGAAAGGGGTCTAGTCGAATTAGGGAAACAAAATCTGCTTGGTGGAGACAAAGTCGAAAAGCTGAAGTTTTGTGAACCCTGTGTACTTGGAAAATCTTGCAGAGTGAAGTTCAACAAAGGCAAACAAAGAACACATGGATCCCTTGATTACATCCATGCTGATCTTTGGGGGCCTGCAAGGTGTCCATCACATTCAGGAGCAAGGTATTTTCTATCCATAGTAGATGATTATTCCAGAAAATTATGGGTATTCATCCATAAGACTAAGGATGAATCTTTTGAGAATTTCAAAAGTTGGAAGACTCTGGTTGAAAATCAGACTGGCATAAAGGTCAAGAGGTTGAGAACCGACAATGGCCTTGAATTTTGCAATGAGGCATTCGACAGTTTTTGTGCTGCCTCTGGTATTGCAAGACATAGAACTACTGCAGGTACTCCACAACAAAATGGTTTGGCTGAAAGATTTAATTGAACTATTTTAGAGAGAGTCAGATGCATGTTGACTAGTGCGGGGTTAACGAAGGTGTTCTGGGCTGAGGCTGTTTCGACAGCAACATATCTGATAAACAGATGTCCTTCGATAGCGTTAGATATGAAGACACCTGAAGAAGTTTGGTTGGGACATCCATCAGATCTCGACAAACTGAGAGTATTTGGCTGCGTAGCCTATGCTCATATTAGGCAAGACAAGGTCGAACCTAGAGCTCTGAAATGCATGTTCATGGGATACCCAGAAGGAGTCAAAGCTTATAGGCTATGGTTCCTAGAGCCAGGTCACAGGAGGTGTATCACCAGTCGAGATGTTGTTTTCAATGTGTCATACCCCAAAATTTGCCCGATCAGATCTATATCTTTTAATTCATTAAGGGTCAAAATTAAGAGTCATGGGGTTTGACATTCCTATTGTCAAACCCGCTCTCTTATAAAATATCCTGAGACAAAATGGGGTGCAATTAACAGGTGCTTTGGGATCCAAACCTCGGGGCCCAATTATTACAAGGGTTTTATCCTTTTTTTGGGGATTATAGTTCTTTTACTAACATTTGTTTTTATTAATTTTATTATTACTAATTATTAGTATTAATATTATTAATTTTACTAATTAATTATTGTTAATATTAGAATTGTCATTAGGGATTATTAGTGTTATTGTTAGGATTAGTACTAATGTAAATATTATTATAATTAGGACTTTATAGTTTTTTTATAATTGAATTAATTGGGCAATAGGCCCATTAGGTGTAGAAAGACCTAATCTAAACATTATAAATAGGGTTTTTTTTTGGTCAATTAGGGGAGGCCAATTTTCTCCACTAACAAATCCTAATCTAACGTATTGGCTCTCTCACACGGTCAAACCATACAACAGTAATCAAAACGTCCCAATATATTCAACAACACAATCCAAAAAAAAGGAACTCGGAGAATATTACCACCTTCAATCAACTTCAACATCTGCAACTTCACAGATTTAATATTCAACATAGCATAGTTTCGACAACAACTTGTAACGACATAACCAATCCGCACAAGTTCACACCGAAGCAACATCAACAACACATCCAGTCCGCACAAGTTCACACCGGAGCAACATCAACAACACATCGTTTGCGAAATTCAGAAGAAGAAAGGTGGAAGAAGAAGAGTACCAGAGGAAAAGAGGACGAAAATCAAACTTACCTGAACCTCTTCGCCGTCGCCGTCACCGGAGAACCATTGGACTAGCTCCGAACTTGTGAGTTTTTTCTCTCGATTATTTGTTACCATCATACTTTACTTGTTTTGCCGAATTGAAACTCCTTGTTAATTACATGAAACCGTGCTCCATGATTGTTTAATTTGAAATTGAAGCTTTAGGGTTCAAACCGAGAATATGAAATTAATTGTTGTTGTTGCTGTTTTCTGTGATTTTGGTTGATAGCCTCATGTATAGAATGTCAAGCTGAGTCATATGGTGTGTTTATTCTCTTATTTGGTTAAATTTTGAGTTTGCTTCAATTTGGTTATGGCGGAGACGTTTGTTACTCGCAGAGAAAGTGAGACAGATTGTTTCAATGAGAGAGGAAGCTATTGTTTGACTTTGTTTAATTATATTTTAGGTTAATCAACAATTCTCATTATATGTTATATTTTCTATTATTTGCATAAGTTTTAACTCATTTATTTTAAAAAATAAATAAAATAGAATGGAGAGAAATTAAAGGAGAGGTGGCGCTATGAGTATTGACCATGTTTTCTTCCCATTTTTTTTTAAAAATTGTTTTTATTATATTAGAAAAAATATTAAAAAAAAAAGCATGTTTTAATTAAATATTTAATTGATAAAAAAGTACATAAAATTAAAATACATCTTAATTTGCTGCCCGCGACGATCAATCTATCGATCTGAGTAACCAGCAATGCCCCTTAATCCGTTAGCTATACTGACCAAATCTATTGGTCATCGCATCTAACGGTGCCATATCAAATCAGGGTTGTACGCCCAAACATTCAAAACACACTAAACCACGATACTACGGATTTTCATCCTTTCCGACAAGGCAATCCAAAATGCCTTTCAAATCAAATTCAAACTACGACAGGCCACTCAAAAAGCCTTTAAACAATTTCAAACCACAAAATTCTAATTCTAAGGCGTACAACCCTGTGCCCGAACTACGTTGACTCTGATTCTCCATAAGGAGATACGTAGGCACTTGGCAACAAGGCGAGTCCCCCTCCCTAAAATCTCAATTCACTTCAAATCTCGATTTTGCCCTTTTCACTTCATTAGCTATAAAACCTTAACAGTTAGCCATAAACCTTTATCTTTAAATGTTAGCCTTTAGGAAAGGGTTGAGGGTGCCTAACACCTTCCCTCGACCTGAATATAGTATCTTACCCCGATCTCTCAACTACGTAAGGTTTCCTATTCGCCTTGGTAGAATAGGTGGCGACTCTCTAAGTTAAATTTTTAGGCAGGTTGCTACAGCTGGCGACTCTGCTGGGGACACTATAATGGTGAATTATTATGCTCCTATAGGTTTCGGCAGGGTTTAGGTTTTTGGCAAACTTTTTTAGGGTTTGGCTAATTTGCCATTTTAGGGTTTATTTATTTATTTTTTTTATAAATATTTAAAATTTTTATTTATTTATTTATTTATAATTTCATCTTTTACATCAATTAAATTAAATACCTGTTTATTTTTAAAAAAAAGTATATGTTTATTTAAATATTTGCTGCGTATTGTATTTTTTTAAATCGCAAGCGGCTGGAGTTCAAGGTTAGTTTTAAATATTTAAATTTTATTTATTTATTTATTTTCCTTTTCAATTTCATTACTGCAATTTAATTAAATATTTATTTAAGTGAATATTTATTCCTATTATATCTGCTGGTGTCTTTTTTATGTTGTGTTAAACCCTAAGTGTGGGAGTTAACTTTGAGACCAATAGGGGAGTATGAATCTCCTACGAGTCTCATTGATAATTCCACTCGGAGTGGGTTGAGTAGTCGGAAATGTCCAAAACGAGGCTTGACTTTGTTGAGGGCAGGACTGGATACTTGGCTGATCTCTCCGGGAACCTACCCCAAAAATTCGAACCTCATGGATAAAATGAGTTGTTCTAAAACCCAAAGAGACAAAAAGTCTCGGAGGCTACGAACGACCCCATGAGACCTTCTAGAACGACCCCCTACAAAAAGGTTGGCTCCCAAGAGCCGCTACGTCGGACCTATGAACCTAGGACTTTTGTGTGCTTATTATTTGTTTGCAACATATATACTTCGAATATCTATGCGTTGCAATTTTGCAGGTACTCCTAAATGGTCCCTAGCCTGTAGGGACTCAAATTTCTAAAGACCATGTCTTTCCCACGAAGGACATCACCATCTATGCATCCCCTAGCCTATGGGGATTTTTATTTTTATATCCTTGTATTCTTGTAACTATGCGTCCTTCCCACGAAGGACATTTCTATTAACGCACGTCAATTGGCCTCTCGATGGCCATGTGATCTAGTGACTGTCTCGAACGGTCACCTTGTGCCTACACCTACGCACTCCCTAGCCTATAGGGATTTTCTTTCACACCCGTGTGTTTTCACAACGACGCGTCCTTCCCCGAAGGACAACTTCATTAGCATGCGTTCGATTGGCCTCTCGATGGCTGTGAAATCTAGTGACTGTCCTGAACGGTCACTCCATGCTTATTCCCGCGCACCCTCTGACTTGTAGGGTTTGGATCTCCATTTGCACATCACATCCCTAGCCTGTAGGGATTTCTCTTCGTCCATATCGTCCTTAGATAGGTTGTGTTCCGCATAGAGAACCTTCCCACGAGGGACAAATTCATTGGTATACGTTGATTGGCCTCTCGATGGCCATGAGATTTAGTGACTGTCTTGAACGCTCACTAGCCGCTATCTTCTGCATACTCTCGAATCCAAGGGATTTCCCTTAGCGTGTCATAACATTTATCCTGCAAAGATTCCAAGAGGGTCTAATGTCGCCTCTAAGGCTATCCCTAGGATCATATGTTACACGTCTGCATTGCATACATGAAGTTATAATACAAGAAGTCTCTCGCATACGCATGCATTTGCATTGACATACATTTGCATCTACATTTACATTTGCATCTTCACCCGCATCCACACTTACCGCGCTAGCCGGTTTCCCGAAACTCCCAAAAAAAAAATCAAAGGATCGTAGACTATGGAGAAAGGAGGATAAATTGAGAATGACCTTAGTCTTACTAAGAAAAAAGAGGATGTCTGTCACCATGCCAACCGCATGTCCATGCCTTGTCATAACAGGATTATGAATACAACAAAGGTTTTCATCGAGCAAGGATCAGTTCAACAAAGAGTTCCCTCATAGATACACTCAAGATGTATCTAGTCATAAAGGGGTTCATCTTAGAACATATCAAACTTTCAAGGACGCTCTACGATAACCTGGGGCAAGGGTCAGTCCAACTTGGGCAATACCCTAAGCAAAGATGCATGACTACAATGGAGGGAATGCGACATATGTCAGCCCCACACCAAAGAAAAAAGGGTCATAGGTGATACTATCCTCAGGAGAAGCAAAAGAGGTTCAGTCAAAGGAAACTCATGAAGTTCCGATACGACGAAAACCCACCACTAACGATTTATTCCCGCTAGGTTTGACATGTCCAAAGAAAATTCGAGGTTATCCTCCACTTCTACAAGTCTAAAGAACTAAGGAGTGAAACAAGGTCAATGGATCAACGAAGGAGATTGTCCCTAGGATTAATAGATGTTTATCATGTCAAAATTGTAAACCCTACGATCACAAAATGCTATTTGATGTAAAACGTTGTACCTTTCGAATAATAATTCAATAAAATAATCATGCATGTTTTGAAACCAATCCATTCGCTTCATTCGCTCACTACTACGACTTTCTAGTCGCACACTTCTATTTTCAATTTCAAATCATTAACAAACCTGAGGGAGAATGACGATTACAAATAACTAAGTCCAGCTAAACATATGCTTTCAAGGTAAGACCGAGCCGAGGATGTACAGGCATTGCTTCAATTCCCAAACAGTGGAGATATAAGGATGTTAATCCCTCGTTACCCCCCTCGAGCCAGGAGTTGGAGTTTGTTTCTACTTTTCAAAATAACCTTGATTTTAACCAGGGGCAGGGTAGACTTCAATTAGTTCAATGGTGTATTTTGGTTGTCAAGAGAATCAGTCAATCCAAGCAAGGTTTCAAGCATAAGGATCAAGCAAAGCAAAGGTTCAAGCATATTTTCTTCCTCGCATTCATCAAAGATTGAGGAAGTAATGGAGATGACATTCACAACAATCTTCTTCCTCATTACATCATTCAAGATAGAGGAAGTATCAAAGGCGAAGCTTACAGATCAAAATCAACATAGCAGTCACAACATGCAATATCCAAGAATCAATCTCAAAAGGAGCTTTCAAGAATAAAAAACGCCCGATAAGTCAAAATGAAAATTCCATAAAAGGAAAAGACTTAGGCAAAATTGGGGCATCCCGATGGGTCAAATTCAAAAGAATTAGCTCATGCAAAAATAAGGGATAAAAACAAAGGTGAAATACAAAGGATAATCTTGTGACTGCTAAACCATCAAAGCTTCACATCAATGCTTGGATCTTTACAACATATGTCATCAAAGTTTGGATCTCTACTAAGGCTTCTGCTCAACATCGAAACTGAAACGATTCTCTTGCAAACAAAGCACATCCATTGGATTAGGCGAATTTTTAGGATCTGGAGAACATCAAGGAGAAAGGGGTGGGATAAATAAAATTTTGAGCCTTATATCCATTGTTTCTTAAAACATGAACTAGGCCAAGTTACAACATTTAAAAGTCCTAATTGAGGCAAGGTTAACCATGAAAGCATGTTAAGCAGGATTTGTTATACTGACTCCTATGTTTGTTAAAACTATCTCTAACCAATGTGCTTCTTCAAGCATTCTTTCCAAAACCATCCAGTCCTAATTCATAACGGACTTCGATTTCAAAACTTGCATACGCATCGCATTGGAGTTACTTCTCGAAGGGTACAACGTCATTTACGAGTGTACACTTAGCATTGAGGAAATCTCGAAATTGGTTTAATCAAAGGTGATCATTTCTAATAAAGACCTTGGAGCCGGGGGAACCACATCTAGAGGGTTCTCCTAAACAGGGGCAAAAATTTCAAAGATCACGGGGGCATGCAATCAAACATCCTATTCACTAGGGGCACTCTTCCTAAGGTTCAATCATCTCGGAGCAATCTCAAACAGGGGCATGTCAGACATGGGAAGAATTCAAATTCAAAGGATAGAACACTATGGATAACCTTCCATGACCTGGAGATCAGGGGCACACCCTTCAATCTAAACGTCGAAGCATATGACAAGGCTATTCCCTGGGGCACTTCCTTCATAAGCATCTTTCTCCACTGAACACTGGGGCACTGGATATCAAATCCATAAGGCAAACAATCCAAAGGTTAAAAGTGTGGAGAACCTCCAAAGTTTAAAGGCGTGGGGTACTTCTAAAAAAAAAATCATCAAACTGGGGCAAGGCGCACAACAAAAGGAAAAAGGCGTTCTCGCACCTCACAACATCGAACAAATCTTTCTCCTAACTACGATCTTCAAAGTTCAAACAAAACAGGTATTGGGAAATCGCGCTAGCATCACACCCCACCTTATCAAACAAACCTGCAACTCCAGCAAGCTATATACGCTTTGGTTATCAACAACCTACCATTGGAGCATCATACAAATACATACAAATCATGCATTGCATATATTGGCTGATACATTACACCGTAACTCTTTATGTGGTCTTCTTTAAGACGAATCTCACGATCCTTTCTAGGAGTTTCCTCAAGCTGTCTTATGCAAGACAAATTATCACCATTTCCAAGAACCTCTCCAGGTAGTCTTCTTCAAGACATCTTTCAACCTTTTCAGGTAGTCGTCTTTAAAGACATTCTTCATTCCTTGCTAAGAACTTTTTCAGGCGATCTTCTTTAAGACAAATTTCTATCTACGCTAAGAGCCTTTACAGGTGGTATTCTCTAAGACAAATTGCTACCATGTCGAAAAATCATTTCAGATAGTCTTCTTTTAGACAAACATTCACATCCATTCAAAAGACCTTTTCAGGTAATCTTACAGAAGACATTACTTCGTTCCACTCATTACGTCAACCAAGCATACGCATAAGCATAAGCATACATAAACATTACAAAGCCAGCATAAGCATAGTCAGAGTATAGGTGCAAGCATGGAGTAAACAAGCTCAATGGGTTTAAGGAGATAAAATCTCGGGATTGCATCATCATTAACATGCATACATACGCATGAGCATTAGCATATACATAAAAAGCCCAATTTGTATTGGCAATCCAAACCATTTCAAAGTTCGGTCCTCGTCCTGGCAAATCCTTGCAAAGTCCATTTCTCGCGTGGTAGTCAGTCCCCGTCTGACTATTACATCAAAATTCAGATCACACTACAAAAGCCTAGTCTCCAACCCTCGTGTTGTGAAAGGTGTATTTTCTCCGACCCTCGAGTTGTGAGTCTCCAAACAGGTGAATCTTTTTCATGCAGGTAAGTTTGCTAGAACTATAGCAAATGATTACTCTTATGCAGGTACGCTTGTCAGAACCATGGCAGGTAATTCCTTCGGTGCAGGTGAAATTTGTCCGAACCAGGGCAAAGGATCCAAATTCTACATAGGTAAATTTCGCGACGACGCTCGTGAACAACCCTATTGGTGGTACAGGTAAATTCTGCGATAGCATTCGTAGATAACCCTGATAATATAGGTAAATTTCGCGACAACGCTCGTGAATAACCCTATTGGTGGTACAGGTAAATTCTGCGATAGCATTCGTAGATAACCCTGATAATATAGGTAAATTTCGCGATAACATTCGTGAATAACCCTATTGGTGGTACAGGTAAATTCTGCGATAGCATTCGTGGATAACCCTGATAATATAGGTAAATTTCGCGACGACACTCGTGAATAACCCTATTGGTGGTACAGGTAAATTCTGCGATAGCATTCGTAGATAACCCTGATTATATAGGTAAATTTCGCGACGACACTCGTGAATAACCCTATTGGTGGTACAGGTAAATTCTGCGATGATATTCGCAGATAACCCTGTCGGTGCAGGTGAACTTGCTAGAATTATAGCAAGCAATCCTATTGGGGTCCACAAATTACGGAAACTTACTAGAACTATAGTAAGTGGGGGTTCACAAACTACGGAAACTTACTAGAACTATAGTAAGTGGGGGTTCACAAACTACGGAAACTTACTAGAACTATAGTAAGTGGGGGTTCACAAACTGCGGAGGCTTGCTGGCCATAGCAAGCCAATTACACAATCAACAGAAGGTCCTCGCTATTCCTTTTCAGGAACCTTTCCAGGAAGTCTTCTTCAAGACGTATTCCATCTTTTCTAGGAGCTTTTCCAGGCATACACAGGGTTTTTCAAATGATTCCTCAACTGGGTTTATCACGTTAATCCCTCGGCAGTGATCTTCTCCGTCAACAACAATCAGAGGTGTTGTTTTTCTTTTCAGAATTATTAACACACTTCGATTTACATAACTAACAATCATGCATCATTCAATTGCATATCTCATTCATACATAATGCATATACAAACATCGCTCTCATTTATTTTGAGAAGCTTACTGCATCATACATCGCATGCATCATAACATTGCATAAAATTCAGGTTGCCTTTTAGGCCGTGCTACAATCGAAACACAGTGATTCCTTTCGAAAGCATCTGCTTCGCATTCAAAAGAGAGGGGTATTTACCTTGGGTGGCATCTGTAAGCCCATCTCCCATGGAATTTCTTCCCAATAAAGGCAAATTTCAGGGCATTTCAGTGTTCAATCATCTTCTACCTTTAGATTACGATAGGCAGACGTGCCTATCCGACTCTTCAGGTTTAAGAAGATTGAACAGGGGCAGCTGTCATACCCCAAAATTTGCCCGATCAGATCTATATCTTTTAATTCATTAAGGGTCAAAATTAAGAGTCATGGGGTTTGACATTCCTATTGTCAAACCCGCTCTCTTATAAAATATCCTGAGACAAAATGGGGTGCAATTAACAGGTGCTTTGGGATCCAAACCTCGGGGCCCAATTATTACAAGGGTTTTATCCTTTTTTTGGGGATTATAGTTCTTTTACTAACATTTGTTTTTATTAATTTTATTATTACTAATTATTAGTATTAATATTATTAATTTTACTAATTAATTATTGTTAATATTAGAATTGTCATTAGGGATTATTAGTGTTATTGTTAGGATTAGTACTAATGTAAATATTATTATAATTAGGACTTTATAGTTTTTTTATAATTGAATTAATTGGGCAATAGGCCCATTAGGTGTAGAAAGACCTAATCTAAACATTATAAATAGGGTTTTTTTTTGGTCAATTAGGGGAGGCCAATTTTCTCCACTAACAAATCCTAATCTAACGTATTGGCTCTCTCACACGGTCAAACCATACAACAGTAATCAAAACGTCCCAATATATTCAACAACACAATCCAAAAAAAAGGAACTCGGAGAATATTACCACCTTCAATCAACTTCAACATCTGCAACTTCACAGATTTAATATTCAACATAGCATAGTTTCGACAACAACTTGTAACGACATAACCAATCCGCACAAGTTCACACCGAAGCAACATCAACAACACATCCAGTCCGCACAAGTTCACACCGGAGCAACATCAACAACACATCGTTTGCGAAATTCAGAAGAAGAAAGGTGGAAGAAGAAGAGTACCAGAGGAAAAGAGGACGAAAATCAAACTTACCTGAACCTCTTCGCCGTCGCCGTCACCGGAGAACCATTGGACTAGCTCCGAACTTGTGAGTTTTTTCTCTCGATTATTTGTTACCATCATACTTTACTTGTTTTGCCGAATTGAAACTCCTTGTTAATTACATGAAACCGTGCTCCATGATTGTTTAATTTGAAATTGAAGCTTTAGGGTTCAAACCGAGAATATGAAATTAATTGTTGTTGTTGCTGTTTTCTGTGATTTTGGTTGATAGCCTCATGTATAGAATGTCAAGCTGAGTCATATGGTGTGTTTATTCTCTTATTTGGTTAAATTTTGAGTTTGCTTCAATTTGGTTATGGCGGAGACGTTTGTTACTCGCAGAGAAAGTGAGACAGATTGTTTCAATGAGAGAGGAAGCTATTGTTTGACTTTGTTTAATTATATTTTAGGTTAATCAACAATTCTCATTATATGTTATATTTTCTATTATTTGCATAAGTTTTAACTCATTTATTTTAAAAAATAAATAAAATAGAATGGAGAGAAATTAAAGGAGAGGTGGCGCTATGAGTATTGACCATGTTTTCTTCCCATTTTTTTTTAAAAATTGTTTTTATTATATTAGAAAAAATATTAAAAAAAAAGCATGTTTTAATTAAATATTTAATTGATAAAAAAGTACATAAAATTAAAATACATCTTAATTTGCTGCCCGCGACGATCAATCTATCGATCTGAGTAACCAGCAATGCCCCTTAATCCGTTAGCTATACTGACCAAATCTATTGGTCATCGCATCTAACGGTGCCATATCAAATCAGGGTTGTACGCCCAAACATTCAAAACACACTAAACCACGATACTACGGATTTTCATCCTTTCCGACAAGGCAATCCAAAATGCCTTTCAAATCAAATTCAAACTACGACAGGCCACTTAAAAAGCCTTTAAACAATTTCAAACCACAAAATTCTAATTCTAAGGCGTACAACCCTGTGCCCGAACTACGTTGACTCTGATTCTCCATAAGGAGATACGTAGGCACTTGGCAACAAGGCGAGTCCCCCTCCCTAAAATCTCAATTCACTTCAAATCTCGATTTTGCCCTTTTCACTTCATTAGCTATAAAACCTTAACAGTTAGCCATAAACCTTTATCTTTAAATATTAGCCTTTAGGAAAGGGTTGAGGGTGCCTAACACCTTCCCTCGACCTGAATATAGTATCTTACCCCGATCTCTCAACTACGTAAGGTTTCCTATTCGCCTTGGTAGAATAGGTGGCGACTCTCTAAGTTAAATTTTTAGGCAGGTTGCTACACAATGAAGCTGAAATGACTTTTAAGAAAACAGATGATGTTGGTCGAAGTGCAGAAACATCTGACGAAGAGCTGGAATAGGTAGAGAATCCTGTTGAGGTGGAGCATGTTGATGCTGAATTGCATATCCCTGATGAAGTCGAAGAAGAAGCAGAAGATGCTGAGGAAGTTGAGGAAACTGACGATGACTACCTATTGTCGAAAGATAGGTCGAGAAGAGTCATAAAGGCACCTCAGAGGTTTGGGTATGCAGGTCTTATAGCTTATGCCTTAATCTCTGCAAGTGAGGTTCTAGATGAAGAACCTAGAGACTACAAGGAAGTTATGAGGAGTCAAAATAAGACTGAATGGCTGAAGGCCATGGATGATGAGATGAAATCTCTTCATGATAATCATACTTGGGAACTGATCAAGAAACCTGTTGGGGCAAGGTTAGTCAGCTGTAAATGGATTTTCAAAGTTAAGGAAGGAATTGAAGGAGTGACGTCGAAAAGATACAAGGCAAGGTTAGTTGCAAGGGGTTTCACTCAGAAAGAAGGTGTCGACTTCAATGATGTGTTTTCTCCTGTTGTGAAGCATAGGTCCATTCAAATGTTACTTGCCATGGTAGCACAGTTCGATCTGGAACTGAAACAGATGGATGTGAAGACTGTGTTCTTGTATGGTGATCTAGATGAAACGATCCTGATGAGGCAACCTGAAGGGTATGTCGAAAAGGGGAAGGAAGATTATGTGTGCAAGTTAAAGAGATCTTTGTATGGGCTGAAACAATCTCCTCGACAGTGGAATAGGAGATTCGACAAGTTCATGGCACGCATAAGTTTCATTAGAAGTCAGTTCGACCACTGCGTTTACTTCAGATTTCGACCTGGTAATTCATTTGTTATTTTGTTGCTTTATGTAGATGATATTCTCATAGCAAGCAACAATGTTGAAGATGTGATGAGGGTGAAGGCTGAACTCAATAAGGAGTTCGATATGAAGGATCTGGGAGCTGCTTCCAGGATTCTTGGAATTGACATTCGAAGAGATAGAAAGAATTCGAAGTTATGCCTATCTCAAGAGGCATATCTACGGAAGATTCTCGAAAAGTTTGGTATGTCGAATTCGAAGCCAGTTGTGACTCCAACAAACCCTCAATTCAAGCTGAGTATTGATCAGTGTCCCAGTACTGATGTTGAAAGAGCCTATATGAATAGCATCCCATATGCTAATATAGTTGATTCTTTGATGTATTTTATGGTCTGTACTAGACCTGACATAGCATATGCAGTAAGTCTTGTAAGCAGGTACATGGCGAATCCTGGAAAGGCTCACTGGCAAGCATTGAAGTGGATTTTAAGGTACATAAATGGGTCTCTGAATAGAGTCCTAATTTATGGTGCAGCCTTAGGTGAAGATAGTAAAGCAGTAATCGAAGGATATGTCGACTCTGATTATGCAGGTTGTATGGATTCCAGAAAATCTATTTCTGGATATGTTTTCACTATGTTTGGCACAGCAATTAGTTGGAAAGCAACACTTCAGAAGGTTGTTGCTCTATCAACCACTGAAGCGGAGTATATTGCCTTAACTGAAGCTGTGAAAGAAGCATTGTGGCTTGAAGGTTTTGCAAAGGAGCTGAAACTTCAAGGTCGAAGTATCACTGTTAAATGTGATAGTCAGAGTGCAATACACCTGTCGAAGAATTCAGCCTATCATGAGCGAACTAAGCACATTGATGTGAGGCTGCATTTCGTTAGAGGAGTAATCGAGCGTGGAGAAGTCCAAGTGCTGAAGGTTTCGACTGAGGATAATGCTGCTGATATGATCACCAAGACATTGCCGAGTTGCAAGTTTTTCCACTGTATGCAGTTGATAAAGCTGCATGAAGAAAGCTAGTTTGTTCCCTTGATGTTGTAGAGTTAGATCCAAGGTGGAGATTTGTGAGATATTGGATCGAACTCTAGTATGGCCGAAGGATAGCTTCTTGGTTTGACAAGTTTAAGCATGAAGTCGAAGGTTGTTCATATGCTTGTGTCGAAGATGCTAGGGTTGTTAGCATGTTAAATTAGGTTTTAGTGTTTAAACCCTAATTTGTTAAGTTAGCTTGTTTATTAAGTTGGCTTGTGTAATGGGCCTTGTGGAAAAAGCCCATTAGTTAGTATGTTAGGTTTTATTATAAATAGCATACTAGTCTCTCATCATTGCTAAGTTGCAAATCCTAATTTAGGGTGAGAGAGGTTATTTGTTATTCTTGTAAACTTGTAATCTTGTTCTAAGAGAAAGTAAAAGAATAGCAGTTATAACCAATTATTGTGTTCCTCTTCTTCCTTGTCCTTTATTTTTCCTTGGTTTATACTTTGTTCTTGGCATTGAATTCACATCACCAATGTTTGAGTTATTATGTTTTTGTTCTTGGATTTTGTTTTCAATATTTTAGTTGTTTGATTTGTTTTTCTTAAATTTTTTTTAAATAATATATATTTATGTTATTTAATTTAGGTGATGTCTTAAATAATATAAAAAACTATGTTACAAAAATAAGATTTTTTCAATAAATAATTAAAATGGGACAGAATTTAATAACAATTTTCTATCAAAAATATGTCAACTAAAAAATATGTAATTTTTGGTCATTATTGATATTTAGTTTCCAGATTGATTTTTTTTTTATATTTTTGTCGATAGTTTATGACATATGGTGTATTCTTGTCTTATTTTTCAGAAAAATTTATTCATTTTAAAAAAATATCGTGGAAAATAAGGGTAAAATTTCAGGGTCAATATTGTGACAAAATTTGTAATATATCTCTTGTCGCAAATTGATATATTATATATTTATTTATTTTAATATTATTTAAAATATAATGTACAAAATTTCATTGGTATGAATATTATAAATAGAATTCTATATTATATAATTATCATACGAATTAATATAATTATCTTCACTGAATAAATTTTTAATACTATAGTAAAATCATGAGGAGTGTATTTGATTTAGTTTTAAGAGGCTATTTTGACATCAAAATAATATTTTTGAAATTTTTCAAAGATTTTGTACAATTATTGACTTTACAGATATTTTTAAAGATTGTTTGCGGTGTTAATTTTATATATAGTTAGCTACTAGCATCAGAGTTGAGGCCGATACGAAATATTTAAATAGTTAGGGCTTGTAGTTTGACATGGAGTTGATCAAGCAATTGGCAATGGTGGATGGAATGTGGTTAGCAGATTCAAAGGAAACAATCATAGGCCATCAAAGTGGGATATCGAGGGGGTTTTCAAGGAAAGAGGAAGATGGTGGAAGGGGAGAGAAGTACTTCATTATTCATCACAAAATTTGGAGAGAAATAGAAGGCAAAGGATCTTTATTTTGAATTCAAAGAGATGGGAGTGATTGATGAGGTGGTAATACCACCAAAAAGGGATAAAAGAGGAAGAAGGTATGGTTTCGTCCGTTTTCGTATTGTGAAGGATGAGAAGTTGCTGGATGTTAAAATGGACAATGTGGTGTTGGAAGGGAGGAAATTTTTTGCTAACTTACTAAGATTTAAGAGGGGGAACAAGGAGTTGTTGTTGAACTCAGGTGGTAAGGTTAAAGATGGGTGTAATAAGATTGTTAGAGGTGTTTTTGGGAACACGTCAAAAGGCTATAGTTGGGGAGGTGCGTCGGGTAGCAGGTCTTTTGTAGATGTCTGTAGCAACCTGCCCTAAAAATTAAGATTTTAGAGTCGCCACCTATTCTACAAGGGCGAATAGGAAACCCTACGCGGTTAAGAGATTCGGGGTAAGTTATTATATTCGGGTCAATGGAAGGTGTTAGGCAACCTTAACCCTTTTCCTAAGGTTTTGAGTTTAAGACAAAGATTTATGGTTAAAATGTTAAGGTTTATAGCTAAGGAAATGAATAGGGCAAAAAGTGAGATTTGAATGAATTGAGGTTTCCTTATGGAGGATCAGAGTCTACGTAGTTCGGGGCAGAGTTGTACGCCTTAGAATTAGTATGAGGTTGTTTTAAGGTATTTTGAATTACCTTATCGCAGTTTATTTTAGCTTGGCGTACAACCTTGATTATAGTGTGCTCTATTAATCGCGATGAACAATAGATTTAATCACCATAATTAACATATTTAATAAGAATTGCTAATTATTTTAATCAATTAATTTGATTATCACCGTTAGCAAATTGATGTGTTTTAATTAGATTATTAATTATCGTTACTCTTCGCGATCAATAGATTTGATCAAAATAAATAACGAATTGATAAAAAAAAAAGATGCTAAGCATCGTAACCAATAGAATGGTTAAAACCCTTTAGCAAAATAAATGTATTTTAAATAAATGATTTGAATTGTTTTGTATAAGTTATTTTGAAGTTTAAATAAAATAATTTTTATCATTAACCATCGCAATTGATTGGTTCGATTAAAACGGTTAACAAATAAGTTTTTTTTTTAAAATAATTGAGTAGAACAAGTATTAATCCCATTATTATTATTTTTATTAAATACGCTCCTCACCAACGCGATTAATAAATATAACCGAATCGAAGAAAAGTCATAAAAAAACCAATTAAATCAAACCACATAATATTAATCCAATAAATTAAATTTATTTTCTTGATTTCATATGGGGTGTATTAGAAAATTATAATTAACTGAATTCCTAAAGGGTAGCGCTAATGGGCCCTGATGGGAGGTGTCAAAAGCGTGTTGCTGGGCCCATGACGATTTTTGTTGATCCATTTCCAATATTATTTGAATTAATTGAAACCAGCAAAGATTAAATGTGACAAAAATGTTATGTCACATGATATCAATAAGTCATGCCCCTCTGAAGTTAGTATAAGACAAAACCAAAGCCACCCAACCATCTCATGACAACACATTGTCTTCTCCATACAAACTACTACAAAACCAATAACAGCAAGCACTAATTCGCAAGATTTTTGGTTTGCACACAAGACTTTTCATCAACATAACTTAATCAAACCTTGATGAAATCCAACAAGATAAAAACCAAATCTGTAGTACTCAACAAGGAGAATAACATAGCATCAGAAAAATCCAGAAACGATTAAAGATTCATGGAGAAAATCAAACAACAAGGTCACGGTTCACACATGTGTGCAAAACATTTTCAGAAACTTCAACCATCAACGGAGTTCAAACCAAACCCTAAATATACATCAAGCTTAATGCCTTGCTAGCTAACAACATGTGATGGTGCTTGACTCGGCTGGTGGCAGAGCAACAACGGTTTTGAGGGGGCTTGAATTTTATCTTCTTTCTTTTTCCTGCAAAAGTTAACTTGGTACAAATTGAATTTTAGGTTTGTTGCTAGTTACCACTGTATGGACTTATGCTTGGCACACCGCACAAGGATGGTTAGTATTTTGTGTTTTTGTGATTTTTCTTGTGGGAGATGAGAAGGTTTGGTCGGCCAAAAAATAAGGGTTAGGGTCAAAATAGAGTTAGATTAGGATTCTGTACAGTGTCAATTGGTCCCCCCAATGTGTACAAAATATTTCTATTTATATTAGTTAATTTAGGGTTTTTTTTTACACCCAATGGGCCTATTATCCAAATAACTAATGATCCAAAATAAACTAAACCTAATAATCCTTATATTAAAATTAATAAAAATAATCCTAATAATAATATTAAAATCCTAATCCTAATAATTAATAATAATACTTATAACTAATGATAATACTAAAATTAATAATTAGTTAACAATAATATAATTATAAAAATATTAAAATTAATAAATTAAACCCAACATCTAATTAACATTATAATACTTAACAATCCAATAAAAGTAGACTATACACCAATAATTAATCAGTTATTTAAAATAGACTTTCCAAATGATCAAACCTTATGCTGGACTGGATTGGGTCAAATGCTTGGGCTCAAATACTCCCTAATCCTAACCCCCATTTTAATTCAGGATATTTCATAAGAGCGTGGGTTTGACAATAGGAATGTCAAACCCTATGACTCTTAAATTTGACCCTTGATGAATTAAAAGACATGAATTGATCGGGCAAATTTTGGGGTACGACAATGTCCTTCAAAACAAAAATATCAACTCTTATGGCTATGGAGAGGTTGCTTCTATCAAGAAAATGTTCTTCTCAATAGACCTAGAAGACGTTAATAGATTCAGGAAAGCCTACACAGGTGTGGTTAAAAACCCTAACCAGGTTTTAGATTTCAAGAAGGTGTTCTTGAAGAAAAGGTGGTGGGTGACGAACTGGAGATTTTCATTGAAGAAAAGTAGGATTGGTGGAAGTAGTGGTTCTGCTCCATCCGGCCTTGGGAATCGTCGAATGTGGACCCGAAAGATTTACATGGATCAGAATCTCTGGGATTCCTTGTCATGCTTGGTGTGAACGTATGTTCAGAATGATAGAAGATTGCAGAGGTTCGTGTGTTTGGTGTGACGATGAGACTTCATCTAGAATTCATATGGATGAGGTCCGATTATGTATCAAAATGAAGTGGAAGAATAAGGTGGATGGCTCTGTTAAAGTTATCATATGAAGGAATGAATTTATGGTTGGTATGAGCGAAGATCCTGGGTTGCGGCAATTCAGATTTTTCAGAAGGAGTTTTAGTGGGGAAGATGAATCGTTCCTTTCAGATTCATGTGATGAATCATTGGAAGAAAATCTGGTTATTAACCAGAGTATCATGGATGTCAAGGACAGAAGGGAAGAAGATCATGGTGATGTGTCAAGGAGTGAGAGACTTGACATAAAGGAGGAAGTCTTTTGCAAAAGTCGAAATTTTGCACAAAATAAGGAGTTTTTAAGGGCTAAAAGTAAAAAGGTTGTTTTTGACTTACTCGTTAAAGGCAAGGTGGAGGATACCGAGGCGACTAGGAACAGAGTTTGCATGGTGTCTGATGATGATAGGGGAAGTTCTGCATAGGCTAGAAAAGTAGGGGAGTCCACATCATTTGGCTTCTCATTGGGCCTTAATGATTTGCTTTGTGAGCCAGTTATAGTAAAATAGCCATCAATAATAATTGGGTCTGGGGTAGCGGAGGCCCAATTATCTGGCTACTGTAGGAAAGATGAAGGGTGCGTCTTGGGTAAAAAAAGGTGTTGAAAAAAGGTGGGCCAGGGGAGTTAAAGGCCCATATTTCAGAAGGGATTTCTTTTGACCAAGCTTGCAGCAAATTCTGCCATTCTAGCCAGAAAAGAAAACCTTATAGGAAGAAAAAATGAGTTGACAACCTGGGGGAGAGAATTTCGATGTCAACTTCCATTTTCAAGAACATCGAACCCAGGGGTTTCGCTATCAAGAAGAGGAGAAATGCCCAGAGAACCGAGTCAGACACTATTGAAGAACCGTCTTTCTCTGGTGAGTCCTTCTCTTGCTGCAACTCTGTTACCGATTCCGATATAGTTCGTAGTAACGTGAGAGTCATGAGTAATTCAGAAGTGGGAAGGAAGGTGTGGTCTTCTATTGCTAGGTTAGGGGTGGTGAGTGAGAAGGTAGATGTTGAGATAGAGAAGGGTATTAAGGAGACGGAGAGGAGAGACAATGAGGGATCGAAGGGAAATAAGGAGAGTAACAATCAGTTATGATGAATTTTATGTCTTATAACATAAAGGGTGGAGGTATCTCTTCTAAAAGGAAGAGAGTCAGCTATTTAATTCATTCTAATAATGTTGATGTGTGTTTCCTTCAAGAAACAAAATTAGACTGCTTCTGTGACTTTTTAGCTTGTGATTTCTGGGGAGGAAAGGAGGTTGATTTGACTGCTTGCAATTCTGTTGGGGAAGCAGATGGTATGGTGATACTCTGGAGAAAATAAGCTATGTCAGTAAGTTACAGTTTTCGAGGTAAAGGGTTCGTGGGAATCAATATCTCTTGGAAGGGTAATGGCTATAATCTTGTTAATGTTTATGCCCCTTGTAATAGGGATGATAGAAGCTCGGTTTGGAATGAACTTTTAGATAAGAAGAAAAATCATGGTCAAGAGGAATGGTGTATTGTTGGGGACTTTAATGAGGTGGTGAATGGGGATGAACGTCTAGGTTTCGCAAACAATCGTGCTCGTAGGGGGATGGAAGAGTTTAGTAGTTTTGTGGAGGATATGGTTTTGATCAACGTTAATTGTGTGGGAGGGAGATTTACTTGGTACAAAGATAACGGTAAGGCTATGAGTAGGTTAGACCGCTTCTTACTTACGAGGAAAATGATGGAGGATTGGGATGTGATAGATCAAAGAATTGATAGAAGGGATATTTCCGATCATGCGACAATTTGCTTGAATGTGGGGAAAATTGATTGGGGTCCTAAGCCTTTTAGGTTTAATAATGAATGGTTCAAGCACAAGGATTTCAAGGAGTTTATCAAGGTTGGATGGGGGAAGATAAATATTAAAGGGAGGGGGAATTTGTCTTGTATGAGAAGCTTTAAAAATTTCGTGAGAGGTTAAGGGTGTAGAATTGGGAGGTGTTCGGTTGGATATATCTTAAGGTGTAGGAGGAAGTGGAAAAAATGAATGAGTTAGATAAATTAATGGTGGATAATTTGGGAGGAGATATTGATAAGTTGGGGGGATACCGCAAATTTGTGGAGTGTGAAGGTCATATTAAGGGGTTTTGAATTGATGTCCGGTTCTCGTATACATTTCCACAAGAGTAATCTTTACGGTATTAATGTTGGTCATTGGTTTATGGAAGCCGCTTCTACTTTTCTATCTTGTAAAGTCGGAATGTTACCATTTAAATTTCTTGGTGTGAGGGTGGGGGGGATCCTAGGACGCTTGTGATGTGGAAAGATTTGTTGTCGATGATGAAAAGAAGATTGGCCGTGTGGAGAGGAAAACACCTAAGTATGGCAGGGAGAGTGGTGTTGATCAACTCGGTTCTAAATTCTATGTCGTTATATTCTCTTTCCTTTTATAAGGCCTCAAAGAGGTGTTGAATGAGATAATAGCCATCCAAAGAAAATTCCTTTGGGGTGGGTGTGAGTTAAGATAAACTGTTAATTGGGTTAGTTGGGACACGGTTTTCAAAACTCGAGAAGAAGGGGGTTAGGAGTGAAAAACGTGGAAATTATGAACGTGGCTTTGATTAGTAAATGGAAGTGGAGAATCCTCACGGAGAAGGAGGCGGTTTGGAGATACGGTAAGGTGAAGGTGAAGGTTTTAATAGGGGATATTTCGGTGGTGGGAAAGAAGGACTCAATTTGGTGGAGAGACCTTTTAATTTCGGATAATTATGAGAATCTCAACAGCAATCATTTTGCAGGTGCTATAGAGTGTACCGTTTGGAGCGGAAAAGATATTCCTTTTTGGTATGCTTGTTGGACGGGTTCTCAAACGTTAATGGAGGCTTATCCGGAGTTATACTGTTTTGCAGGAAATCACCTTGCTGAAGTTTTCTGTGCAAGTATTATGCTTAATGGAAGCTGGTCTTGGCGTTTAGAAAATATGGTGGAAGCTGGCAGCAGAGGAGAATCCGGTTCGACTGGAAGCAGTGGTGAGCCCGAATTTACTCATCAACTTTCAGAGCTGATTCTCGAGCTACTATTTGAGCTGCAACAGCGCCAGATCGCTGTCCGGGACAGCAGCGATGATGCTTTTTCTTGGAGGTTAGAGATAAACGGCGTCTTCTCGGTTAGCTCGTGTTACGATCGTTTTAAAGAGAAACATTTCGGACCTCCTCTTGACAATTCAACGGTATTAGCTTTATCTCATCTTTGGAAAATTAAAGCTCCCTTGAAAATTTTCTTTTTTGGTCGGAGTTTCATAATCAATAAACTAGCAACGAGAGACCTTTTGGTTAAAAAGGGTATCTTGACAGATGGTAATGATTCTAAATGTGCCTTTTGTTTATCGGAGGAAGAATCACTTCGGCATTTGTTTGTAAATTGCGAGGTGACCAAGGGGATTTGGAGGAAAGTTTATGGTTGGGTTGGAGTAGACACATCTTTATCTAGAGAGGAGTTTGTGAATTATTTTCACAATTGCTTAAAGATTAAGTGTGTCAAAACAAGAGTTATTGGGGCGGTGATGTGGCTTTCAACGGTTTGGAATATTTGGCTTATGCGTAATTCTGTGATATTTGAAAGCGAGAAATTTAGCTTCCTTGATTGTTTGTCGGAGATTGTTTTTAATGCTTGGAGATGACTATGTTCTTTTTACAATAGAGTAAATCATTGTAATTTTTATTATTGGTATATCCTTCCGTTCTCGTGTTTTGAGACGTAGGAGTTTTCCTTTTGTATCTTGGGTGGAGTATCCCTTTTACTCCGGTTTTTAATTCATTGTCTATTTTAAAAAAAAACTACATATTTAAAACTAAGATGCAAGTTTTTTGTAGTTATAGTTTTGATTTTAAACAATTTAAAACATATTTTTAATGATTTAAAAGTATTTTATAGATTTAAAAAATATGAAAGAATTCAAATAAATCTACTGTATAAACTTGAGAATACAACCTTTAACTTTATATTTATCTTGGAGAAATAATATAATTACACTCATTTTTACATTGACACGTATTTATATACTATACATTCTACTTTTTTTATATATTTTGTTATTTTTATAGGCTTTGCAACTTGTGCCATACCAAAATGAACCAATAACGTTACGGTGTATGCAATACGGTGTCATTTAAGTTTTGTCACATTTTTTTTAATCAGATTTTTTTTATTGGAAACCAAAAATTAGTTACAAATAAGGTTATATAAAAAGATCCAACCATTACAAAAGGCTAAACAAGCATAAAAAAGCAATTGAGGTAACATGTGTGTGAGATATTGGATCGAACTCTAGTATGGTCGAAGGGTAGCTTTTTGGTTCGACAGCTCGACAGAGTTAAGTATGAAGTCGAAGGTTGTTCACATGCTGGTGTCGAAGTGTGCATAATGTAGTCGAAGATGGGTCTAGCATGCAGATGTTGAAGATCTAAGGTTGTTAGCATGTTAAATTAGGTTTAGTGTTTAAACCCTAATTTGTTAAGTTGACTAGTGTAATGTGCCTTGCTGAAAAAGCCCATTAGTTAGTATGTTAGGTTTTATTATAAATAACATACTAGTCTCTCATCATTGCTAAGCTGCAAATCCTAATTTAGAGTGAGAGAGGTTATTTGTTATTCTTGTAAACTTATAATCTTGTTTTAAGAGAAAGTAAAAGAATAACAGTTATAACCAATTCTTGTGTTCTTCTTCTCCTCCCTAATTCCCTATTATACTTTGTTTTGACATCGTTTTTCACAAACAAATTGGTGCGGTGAGCGTGGAGAAGATGCCTTCAACGCCTTCAACAAAGTATGAGATTGAAAAATTCACCGGAGTGAATGATTTCGGTCTGTGGCGCTTGAAGATGAAAGCCCTACTGGTTCAGCAGGGTTGTTTGGAAGCGTTGAAGGGAGAGGCAGCCATGAATGCTGCATTAACGGCAGCGGAGAAGACAACTATGATGGAGAAAGCACACAGCGCAATTTTGTTGAGTCTTGGTGATAAGGTTCTATGACAGGTATCAAAGGAGACGACGACATCATGATTATGGGTGAAACTTGAAAGTTTGTATATGACCAAATCACTGGTAAATCGACTGTACCTGAAGCAAGCTTTGTATTCATTCAAGATGATTGAAGACAAAGTGTTGGCTGAGCAGTTGGATATGTTCAACAAGCTGATTATTGATCTTGAAAATATTGATGTGAAGATCGATGATGAAGATCAAGCGTTGTTACTATTGTGTTCTTTGCCTCGATCACATGCTCACTTCAAAGAAACTCTCTTGTATGGAAGGGAGTCATTGATGTTTGAAGAAGTTCAATCAGCCTTGTATTCTAAGGACTTGAATGAACGAAAGGAGCATAAACCATCGACTGTTGGCGAAGGTTTGGCCGTTAAAGGAAAACTCTTACGAAAGGATGGTAAGTTTGAAGAGAAGAAGAGCAAAAGCCAGTCGAAGTCTTACAGTGGCGAAGCATCTGGCATTCGATGCTATCATTGTAAGAAGGAGGGTCACACAAGAAAGGGGTGCCCTGAACGCCTGAAAGATCATGGAGGTAAGGATAATGGCAATGCAGCCATTGTTCAAGATGATTTCGAATCATCTGATGTTCTTGTGGTTTCAAGCAGTGAATCGAGAAGAGAGTGGATTATGGATTCAGGTTGCACTTGGCACATGACTCCAAACAAATACTTGTTCGAGGAATTATGTGATCAAGATGGTGGATCAGTATTGCTGGGAAACAACAAGGCTTGCAAGATTGTAGGTGTTGGATCTGTGAGGTTCAAGCTCCATGATGAGTCAATTAGGTTGTTGACTGAAGTAAGGTATGTTCGTGATTTGAAGAGAAATCTACTTTCTCTTGGTGAATTCGAAAAGAAAGGATATGTTTTCCAAGGAGAGAAAAGTATCCTAAGAGTTATGAAGGGTTCAAAGGAAGTCTTGAGAGATGTGAAGAAACAATGCTTGTATACCCTTGAGGCTGAAGTTGTAAGTGGTTCAACAAATGTTGCATCCACGAAACCTTTGTCGAAGACAGAAATCTGGCACATGAGATTGGGCCATGTCAGTGAAAGGGGTCTGGTCGAATTAGGGAAACAAAATCTGCTTGGTGGAGACAAAGTCAAAAAGCTGAAGTTTTGTGAACCATGTTGAAGGATAGAAAAACACTTAGAAAGGGGGGGGGGGGTTTGAATAAGTGTAGCTTTAAAAACTTGACAGATAAAAATAAATTGCACAGTTATTTTTATCCTGGTTCGTTGTTAACTAAACTACTCCAGTCCACCCCCGCAGAGATGATTTACCTCAACTGAGGATTTAATCCACTAATCGCACGGATTACAATGGTTTTCCACTTAGTCAGCAACTAAGTCTTCCAGAGTCTTCTGATCACACACTGATCACTCCAGGAACAACTGCTTAGATACCCTCTAAGACTTTCTAGAGTATACTGATCCACACGATCACTCTAGTTACAACCTGCTTAGATAACCTCTAAGACTTCCTAGAGTATTCTGATCCACACGATCACTCTAGTTCCTTACAACTTAATGTAATCAATTCTAAGAGTATTACAATTGCTTCTTAAAAGCTATAATCACAAACTGTGATATTTCTCTTAACGTTTAAGCTTAATCTCACTAATATATTACAACAGCAATGTAGTGAGCTTTGATGAAGATGAAGATTCTGAGCTTTGATTTGAACAGCGTTTCAGCAAGTTGATATTCACAGAATAGGTTCAGAGTTGATTAACCTTGCTTCTCATCAGAACTTCATATTTATAGGCGTTGGAGAAGATGACCGTTGAGTGCATTTAATGCTTTGCGTGTTCCGTACAGCATCGCATTTAATGTTATACGCTTTTGTCAACTACCTCGAGCCTTGTTCACGCCGTGTCTATTGACGTTGCCTTTAGTAGCTTTTAACGTTCCTTTTGTCAGTCAGCGTAGCTTGCCACGTGTACTTCCTTCTGATCTGATGTTTGTGAATACAACGTTTGAATATCATCAGAGTCAAACAGCTTGGTGCATAGCATCTTCTGATCTTCTGACCTTGAAGTGCTTCTGTGCGTGATACCATCAGAACTTCAGTGCTTCTGATCTCATGTTCTTCTGATGCTTCCATAGACCCATGTTCTGATTCTGCTTCGACCATCTTCTGATGTCTTGCCAGACCATGTTCTGATGTTGCATGCTGAACCCTTTGAGACAAAGCTTCTGAGCGCTGAATTATGCATACTCTATATATATATTTCCTGAAAAGGAAATTGCATTGGATTAGAGTACCATATTCTCTTAAGCAAAATTCATATTATTGTTATCATCAAAACTAAGATAATTGATCAGAACAAATCTTGTTCTAACAATCTCCCCCTTTTTGATGATGACAAAAACATATATAACTGATATGAATTTGCGATCAGAAAGAGCAGACGGCAAAAGACAAATTACACAGCTATAGCATAAGCATATGAATATGTCTCCCCCTGAGATTAACAATCTCCCCCTGAGATAAATAATCTCCCCCTGAAATAAATACTCGAAGAACTTTAATAAAAGACTTCCCTGATTATTTCGGTAGAGACGATCACATAAGCTTCTGTCTTTAGAGAATTCATAGCTTCTGACTTCTGCTTCCATTGGACAGCTTCAGAACTAGAATTTCTTTAGATCCCTAGAACACTCACAGCTTCTGATTCCTGCTTCCATCTAGGACAGCTTCAGAACTTGAATTTCTTTGATCTTCAGAACATTCACAGCTTTCTGATTTCTGCTTCCATTTAGGACAGCTTCAGAACTTGAATTTCTTTGATCTTCAGAACATTCACAGCTTCTGATTTCTGCTTCCACTTAGGACAGCTTCAGAACTTGAGTTTTCTGGATCTTTAGAACAATCACAGCTTCTGATTTCTGCTTCCCTCGGATAGCTTCAGAGCTTGAATTTCTACCAACCTCACTTCATGCTAGATTTGTATCAGAACATTGTTGAATGTACCAGAGCATCATCAGAGCATCTCTACATCCTGAAATGTTACAGAACAAAAAACTAAACGACAAAAGTCAGCATGAACGAGTCAGAACATAAAATGTATATTAGAACACATGATATGTATCAGAGCCATATAGGCTAAAATAATGTGTCAGAGCAAATAGAATTTTGTCAGAGCAAATAGACAAATATGGATCAAATTCTATTATCAGTGCTTCTGATTCATTCTTCTTTCTTGCTTCTGATTTCTGAAGCTTGACAGCACTCAGCTTGCTTCAGTTTCCATGAGCTTATTCTTTTTACAGAATAACACTTCTTATGGTTTTGCTTCTTGTGTTTGCTTTGAAGATTCTCTTCACTTCTTTATACCTGCAAAACACTTAAACCATATAGAACTTGCAGTTCTTGTTAGTAAATGTGTGGGAGCTTTACCCAGCAACTGATAGATTAATCAAATCATTTATCATTTATCTTCTCCCCCTTTTTTGTCATATCATCAAAAAGAATATTTCAAAAGATTCAGATGAATAAAACGACAAATAAAAACACTGGAATGTAAAAACAAAGAAACTTTTCATTTATAATCAAAAAAGATTACAAGAGAGGAATGCAGGAAAACAGATGCAACAAGGAAAGAAAACTACAAAGACCAAAGGACTAAGATCCTAGCCTACGCAAAATCCGCGCCAGAACATCATGAATCCCGTCAGTGCTTGTAGCTTGCCTTGCCATGAAAGAGCGAAACTCAGCATTGGCTACTTCTTGCGCGTCCAAACGAGAAGCCAGCATAGCTTGATTCTGATGAAGAGCTTCCAAGGTCTCCATCAGAGCTGAGGTTTCACCAGAAGAAGAGGCACCTGAATTTCTGCCAAAAGGGACAGCAATCTCAGCAGGGTGATCTTCTGGTAGATCTTCAGCTTGTGCATCTTCCATTTCCTCATCTGAGTCTGACTCAGAAGTAGCCTTAGCATATTCTGGTTCAGGCAGCTCAGAAGTTCCATCTCCCAGCGCTTGAAGAATAGCTGCTAGGTTTGTTGGAGGAGTAGGACCAGCAACTTCAGCAGGATAAACCACTACTGGAAAGACCATGTGAGGTGCTTTTTCAGAAGGGTTCATTCTGAACCAGTTAAACAACCACTGAAAATCTCCAGTCAGCACAGGAAACCATGGTTTCCACACCACGATGTCTCTGCAGAGATTTTCTTCTACTAACTCATCTGCAGGTATCTTCTTCTCAAGAACACTTCTGTTCCTGATGAGATGGTGATAGCTGCTTTCACCAACTTCCAACCGAAGACCACGAATACCAGGAGCTTCAGACATGATCCTTCTCTGAGTGTCTGTAGCCCTAACCAGAAAATCCTGACGAAAGGTATCCCAAAGGTTGCTTGTAGCATACTCATCCAGATGGTTAAGGTGAGCAGCACCCAGAATCTCCAACCAGCCATTTACATCAGAATGTAAAAGCTCCAGAAATGATTGAGTGGTAGGGGTTGGAGGGTTGACAGTGAACCTGGAGTCGGGAAGAACAACACTGTAGGGATTAGGTGTTCTGGTGGGAAAAGGGTGTGAGAGAGATGAAGAAATATCTGATGGATGGGTTGAAGGAGAGGAGATATCAGATGGTGAAGAAGGTGGTTCCGAGAGGATGAATGAGGAGGAAGAGGTGGTGGAGGTCTTTGAAAAGGGAGGTGATTGAGGGGTACCGTCAAGGGGTTGATACACACGTCTAGAGTAATTTCTAGACATCATAGCTTCAAACGGGTTCACTTTGAGAGGGTCAAAGGTGATCCTTACTCTTTTTGGTTTGGTTTCTGGTTCAGCAGTTGCCTTTCTCTTTTGTTTCCGATCATTATCTTGATTTCCAGAGCTTGACGATGGATTCATGATGAAGTTGCAGATATTGGAAACTGCTAGGGTTTATGATATGAGTGCAAAGAGAGAGAACGAAAAAGAAACTGAATGCAAAGTGAGAGAAATATAAGAGGGAAAAGAAACGTTTGAAGAATATAAAAAGGAAACTAAAAGAGAGTAAATGATGAAAAGCATTTAATGTTACGTGACGTGAGGAGAGATAATAATGACAAAAGACGTGATTTGCACAGTTACCTAAGTAGACGTCCCCTCAACTGCACGCACGCTTGTCCAGGAATAGTGAACACGTGTTTACCATCTGGATAGCAGTTACAGCTGTTTTGCTTTTAAAGAGATTCTGAATCAACTTAGACAATGAAACGTTAGTAATAACTGAATCACAATTTCTAATTGATTTCAATCAGAACTTCTTAAAACAAATTTTATTTCAGAAGATACCCATACATAAGAACTTGTCATCTTCTCATTCTGGGCTTGTTTCTGAAGACCCATTTTGTACCTATTATATTGAATCCATCTGGTCTAGGAACAAGATCCCAAACATCATTCCTTGTAAACTGATTCAGTTCTTCTTGCATAGCAATTATCCAGTCTGGATCTTCTAGAGCATGATCAACAGACGTTGGCTCGATCAAGGATACAAGACCTAATTGACAGTCTGCATTGTTCTTAAGGAATGCTCTTGTTCTGATTGGATCATCCTTCTTTCCAAGAATGACATCTTCTGAATGACCAGAGATGAGTCTGGATGATCTTCTGACAGATGGTTCTTCAGAAATGCTTAGATTGTCCAGAGAAGCTGATACTTGATCTTCAGATTCTTTGCTTCTGAGAAGCTCTGCTTCTGATGCGTTTCTTCTTGGCTCAACAACTTCTGATATATCAATATCACAATCTGCAAAACTATCAAACTGCTTTGGTTTTTCAGAACCAAGCTTATCATCAAACCTGATATTGATTGATTCTTCCACAATCAATGTTTCAGTATTGTATACTCTGTAGCCTTTTGAGCGTTCAGAATATCCAAGAAGGAAACATTTTTGTGCTTTGGAATCAAACTTACCAAGATGATTTTTAGTGTTCAGAATAAAGCATACACATCCAAAAGGATGGAAATATGAAATGTTGGGCTTTTTATTCTTCCACAATTCATAAGGAGTCTTATTTAGAATAGGTCTGATAGAGATTCTATTCTGAATATAGCATGCAGTGTTTATTGCTTCTGCCCAGAAATGCTTAGCCATATTGGTTTCATTGATCATTGTTCTGGCCATTTCTTGCAGAGTCCTATTCTTTCGTTCTACAACTCCATTTTGCTGTGGAGTTCTAGGACAAGAGAAATCATGGGCAATACCATTTTCTTTGAAGAATTCTTCAAAGGATCTGTTCTCAAATTCACCACCATGATCACTTCTGACCTTTATGATTTTACATTCTTTTTCAGATTGGATCTGAATGCAGAAATCAAAGAACACTGAATGAGTCTCATCCTTATGTTTCAAGAATTTTACCCACGTCCAGCGACTATAATCATCTACGATGACTAATCCATATTTCTTCCCTCTGACAGATGCTGTTTTGACTGGGCCAAACAGATCAATGTGCAGGAGTTCTAATGGCCTTGAGGTAGAAACAACATTCTTGGACTTGAATGCAGGTTTGGAGAACTTGCCCTTCTGACATGCTTCACAAAGAGCATCTGATTTGAATTTCAGATTAGGGAGTCCTCTGACAAGATCCAGTTTGTTAATCTGAGAAATCTTTCTCAAACTAGCATGACCTAATCTTCTGTGCCAGACCCACTGCTCTTCAGAAACAGACATAAGACAAGTCACCTTCTGACTCATAAGATCTTGCAGATCTGTCTTATAAATGTTGTTCTTCCTCTTGCCTGTAAATAGGATTGAGCCATCCTTCTGATTTACAGCCTTGCAAGACTTTTGATTAAAGATTATATCATAACCATTGTCACTCAATTGACTGATAGATAAGAGGTTATGTGTTAATCCTTCTACAAGAAGTACATTAGAAATGGAAGGAGAGTTACCAGTCTTTATAGTTCCAGAGCCAATTATCTTGCCCTTCTGATCTCCTCCAAACTTAACTTCTCCTCCAGACTTAAGCACCAGGTCTTGGAACATAGACCTTCTTCCTGTCATGTGTCGTGAGCATCCAGAGTCCAGGTACCACGACATGTTGTGCTTTGTCCTTTTTGCAGCCAAGGATATCTGCAATAGGAATAATCTTATCCTTAGGTACCCACATTTTCTTGGGTCCTTTCTTGTTAGATTTTCTCAAGTTCTGATTGAACTTGGGTTTAACATTGTAAGCAATAGGAGGAACAACATGATAATTTTTAATGTGAGTTTCATGATATTTCCTAGGTTGTGTCACATGCTTTTTGGTGTGTGTTATGTGAAAACTTTGAGCATGTGAAGTGTGTCTAATATCATGGGAGTGGCCATACTTGAACTGATCATACAATGGCTTGTATGTGAATTTCATTTCATCAGCAGGTTCAAGTTTGTATGGGGTTTCACCCTCAAAACCAATGCCGACTCTTTTGTTTCCAGACACAGCATATATCATAGAAGCTAGCTGACTTCTGCCAATACTTCTAGATAAGAACTTCCTGAAACTTAAATCATATTCTTTCAGAATATGGTTTAGACTAGGAGTGGATTTTTCTGAATCAGAAGGAGATCCAACATTATTGGATAATTTTAAAAGTTTTTCTTTTAATTCAGAATTTTCCAACTCAAGCTTCTTTGTTTCAAATTCAAATAGCTTTTTCAGCTTTTTGTATTTGAGACTAATCTGAGACTTGACTTCCAGAAGTTCTGTTAGACCGGAAACTAACTCATCTCTAGTAAGTTCAGAAAATACCTCTTCAGAATCTGATTCTGATGTAGATTCTGACCCGTCATCTTCTGTCGCCATCAGCGCACAGTTAGCCTGCTCATCTTCAGAGTCTGAATCATCTTCTGACTCATCCCATGTTGCCATAAGACCTTTCTTCTTATGAAACTTCTTCTTGGGATTTTCCTTCTGAAGTTTTGGACATTCATTCTTGAAGTGTCCAGGCTCATTGCATTCATAGCACATGACCTTCTTCTTGTCAAATCTTCTGTCATCAGAAGATTCTCCACGTTCAAATTTCTTTGAACTTCTGACGCCTCTGAACTTCCTTTGCTTGGTCTTCCAGAGTTGATTTAGCCTTCTGGAGATCAAGGACAGTTCATCTTCTTCTTCTTCAGATTCTGATTCTTCAGGATCTTCTTCTCTAGCCTGAAAAGCGTTAGTGCATTTCTTGATATTGGATTTTAATGCAATAGACTTACCTTTCTTTTGAGGCTCATTTGCGTCCAGCTCTATTTCATGGCTTCTCAAGGCACTGATAAGCTCTTCCAGAGAAACTTCATTCAGATTCTTTGCAATCTTGAATGCAGTCACCATAGGACCCCATCTTCTGGGTAAGCTTCTGATGATCTTCTTTACGTGATCAGCCTTGGTGTATCCCTTGTCAAGAACTCTCAATCCAGCAGTAAGAGTTTGAAATCTTGAAAACATCTTTTCAATGTCTTCATCATCCTCCATCTTGAAGGCTTCATACTTCTGGATTAAAGCGAGAGCTTTAGTCTCCTTGACTTGAGCATTTCCTTCATGAGTCATTTTCAAGGACTCATATATGTCATAGGCCGTTTCCCTGTTAGATATCTTCTCATACTCAGCATGAGAGATAGCATTCAGCAAAACAGTTCTGCATTTATGATGATTCCTGAAAAGCTTCTTCTGATCATCATTCATTTCTTGCCTTGTCAGCTTTACGCCACTGGCATTTACTGGATGTTTGTAACCATCCATCAGAAGATCCCATAGATCACCATCTAGACCAAGAAAGTAACTTTCCAGTTTATCTTTCCAGTATTCAAAGTTTTCACCATCAAATACCGGCGGTCTAGTATAACCATTGTTACCGTTGTGTTGCTCAGCAGAGCCAGATGTAGATGCAGGTGTAGACTTTGCAGTTTCATCAGCCATCTTTTACTGAAGCGTTTTTCTCTTCCTGAATCTTTTCTAAACACGGTTAAGTGCTTGCACCTTAGAACCGGCGCTCTGATGCCAATTGAAGGATAGAAAAACACTTAGAAAGGGGGGGGGGTTTGAATAAGTGTAGCTTTAAAAACTTGACAGATAAAAATAAATTGCACAGTTATTTTTATCCTGGTTCGTTGTTAACTAAACTACTCCAGTCCACCCCCGCAGAGATGATTTACCTCAACTGAGGATTTAATCCACTAATCGCACGGATTACAATGGTTTTCCACTTAGTCAGCAACTAAGTCTTCCAGAGTCTTCTGATCACACACTGATCACTCCAGGAACAACTGCTTAGATACCCTCTAAGACTTTCTAGAGTATACTGATCCACACGATCACTCTAGTTACAACCTGCTTAGATAACCTCTAAGACTTCCTAGAGTATTCTGATCCACACGATCACTCTAGTTCCTTACAACTTAATGTAATCAATTCTAAGAGTATTACAATTGCTTCTTAAAAGCTATAATCACAAACTGTGATATTTCTCTTAACGTTTAAGCTTAATCTCACTAATATATTACAACAGCAATGTAGTGAGCTTTGATAAAGATGAAGATTCTGAGCTTTGATTTGAACAGCGTTTCAGCAAGTTGATATTCACAGAATAGGTTCAGAGTTGATTAACCTTGCTTCTCATCAGAACTTCATATTTATAGGCGTTGGAGAAGATGACCGTTGAGTGCATTTAATGCTTTGCGTGTTCCGTACAGCATCGCATTTAATGTTATACGCTTTTGTCAACTACCTCGAGCCTTGTTCACGCTGTGTCTACTGACGTTGCCTTTAGTAGCTTTTAACGTTCCTTTTGTCAGTCAGCGTAGCTTGCCACGTGTACTTCCTTCTGATCTGATGTTTGTGAATACAACGTTTGAATATCATCAGAGTCAAACAGCTTGGTGCATAGCATCTTCTGATCTTCTGACCTTGAAGTGCTTCTGTGCGTGATACCATCAGAACTTCAGTGCTTCTGATCTCATGTTCTTCTGATGCTTCCATAGACCCATGTTCTGATTCTGCTTCGACCATCTTCTGATGTCTTGCCAGACCATGTTCTGATGTTGCATGCTGAACCCTTTGAGACAAAGCTTCTGAGCGCTGAATTACGCATACTCTATATATATATTTCCTGAAAAGGAAATTGCATTGGATTAGAGTACCATATTCTCTTAAGCAAAATTCATATTATTGTTATCATCAAAACTAAGATAATTGATCAGAACAAATCTTGTTCTAACACATGTGTACTTGGAAAATCTTGTAGAGTGAAGTTCAACAAATGCAAACAAAGAACGCATGGATCCCTTGATTACATCCATGCTGATCTTTGGGGGTCTGCAAGGTGTGCATCACATTCTGGAGCGAGGTATTTCCTATCCATAGTAGATGATTATTCCAGGAAGTTATGGGTATTTATCCAGAAGACTAAGGATGAAAATTTTGAGAATTTCAAAAGTTGGAAGACTCTGGTCGAAAACCATACTGGCAGGAAGGTCAAGAGGTTGAGAACCGATAATAGCCTTGAATTTTGCAATGAAGTGTTCGACAGTTTTTGTGCTGACTCTGGTATTGCAAGGCACATAACTACTGCAGGTACTCCACAGCAAAATGGTTTGGCTGAAAGGTTTAATCGAACTATTTTGGAGAGAGTCAGATGCATGTTGACTAGTGATGGACTAAAGAAGGTGTCCTAGGCTGAGGCTGTTTCGACATTAACATATCTGATAAACAGATGTCCTTCGACAGTGTTAGATATGAAGACACCTAAAGAAGTTTGGTCGGGACATCCACCAAATATCGACAAACTGAGAGTATTTGGCTGCGTAGTCTATGCTCACATTAGGCAAGACAAGTTCGAACCTAGAGCTCTGAAATGCATGTTCATGGGATACCCTGAAGGAGTCAAAGCTTATAGGCTATGGTGCCTAGAGCCAGGTCACAGGAGGTGTATCACCAGTCGAGATGTAGTTTTCAATGAAACTGAAATGGCGTTTAAGAAAACTGATGATGTTGGTCGAGGTACATAAACATCTGACGAAGAGATGGAACAAGTAGAGATTCCTGTTGAGGTGGAGCATGTTGATGCTGAATTGCATATCCCAGATGAAGTCGAAGAAGAAGCAGAAGATGCTGAGGATGAGGAAACTGTCGATGACTACCTATTGCCGAGAGATAGGTCGAGAAGAGTCATCAAGGCACCTCAGAGACTTGGGTATGCAAATCTTATGGCTTATGCCTTAATCTCTGCAAGTGAGGTTCTAGACGAAGAACCTAGAGACTATAAGAAGTTATGAGGAGTCGAAATAAGACTGGATGGTTGAAGGCCATGGATGATGAGATGAAATCTCTTCATGATAATCACACTTGGGAACTGATTAAGAAACCTGCTTGGGCAAGGTTAGTCAGCTGTAAATGGATTTTCAAAGTTAAGGAAGGAATCGAAGGAGTGACGTCGAAAAGATACAAGGCAAGGTTAGTTGAAAAGGGTTTCTCTCAGAAAGAAGGTGTCGACTTCAATGATGTGTTTTCTCCTGTTATGAAGCATAAGTCCATTCGAATGTTGCTTGCCATGGTGGCATAGTTCGACCTTGAATTGGAACAGATGGATGTGAAGACTGCGTTCTTGTATGGTGATCTAGATGAAATAATCCTGATGAGGCAACCTGAAGGGTATGTCGAAAAGGGGAAGGAAGATTATGTGTGCAAGCTAAAGAGATCTTTATATGGGCTGAAACAATCTCCTCGACAGTGGAATAGGAGATTCGACAAGTTCATCATAAGTTTCATTAGAAGTCAGTTCGACCACTGTGTTTACTTCTGATTTCAACATGGTAATTCATTTGTTATTTTGTTGCTTTATGTGGATGATATTCTCATAGCAAGCAACAATGTTGAAGATGTGATGAGGGTGAAGGTTGAATTCAATAAGAAGTTTGATATGAAGGATCTGGGAGCTACTTCCAGGATTCTTGGAATTGACATTCGAAGAGATAGAAAGAAGTCGAAGTTATGCTTATCTCAAGAGGCATATCTACGAAAGATTCTCGAAAAGTTTGGTATGTCGAATTCGAAGCCAGTTGTGACTCCAATAAACCCTCAATTCAAGTTGAGTATTGATCAGTGTCCCAGTACTGATGTCGAAAGAGCCTATATGAATATCATCCCATATGCTAATATTGTTGGTTCTTTGATGTATGCTATGGTCTGTACTAGACCCGACATAGCATATGCAGTAAGTCTTGTAAGCAGGTACATGGCGAATCTTGGAACGACTTACTGGCAAGCATTAAAATGAATTTTAAGGTACATAAATGGGTCTCTGAATAGAGTCTTAATTTATGGTGGAGCCTTGAATGAAGATAGTAAAACAGCAATCGAAGGATATGTCGACTCTGATTATGCAGGTTGTATGGATTCTAGAAAATCTATTTCTGGATATGTTTTCACTATGTTTGGCACAACAATTAGTTGGAAAGCAACACTTCAGAAGGTTGTTGCTCTATCAACTACTAAAGCAGAATATATTGCTCTCACTGAAGCTGTGAAAGAAGCATTGTGGCTTGAAGGTTTTGCAAAGGAGCTGAAACTTCAAGGTCAAGGTATCACTGTTAAATGTGATAGTCAAAGTACAATACACCTGTCAAAGAATTCAGCCTATCATGAGCGAACTAAGCACATTGATGTGAGGCTGCATTTCGTCAGAGGAGTAATCGAGCGTGGAGAAGTCCAAGTGCTGAAGGTTTCGACTGAAGACAATGCTGCTGATATGATCACCAAGACATTGCCGAGTTGTAAGTTTTTCCACTGTATGCAGTTGATAAAGCTGCATGAAGAAAGCTAGTTTGTTCCCTTGACGTTGTAGAGTTGGGTCCAAGGTGGAGATTTGTGAGATATTGGATCAAACTCTAGTATGGTCGAAGGGTAACTTCTTGGTTCGACAGTTCGACAGAGTTAAGCATGAAGTCGAAGGTTGTTCACATGCTGGTGTCGAAGTGTGCATGCTGTAGTCGAAGATGGGTCTAGCATGCAGATGTCGAAGATGCTAGGGTTGTTAGCATGTTAAATTAGGTTTAGTGTTTAAACCCTAATTTGTTAAGTTGGCTTGTGTAATGGGCCTTGCTGAAAAAGCCCATTAGTTAGTATGTTACGTTTTATTATAAATAGCATACTAGTCTCTCATCATTGCTAAGCTGCAAATCCTAATTTAGGGTGAGAGAGGTTATTTGTTATTTTTGTAAACATGTAATCTTGTTTTAAGAGAAAGTAAAAGAATAGCAGTTATAACCAATTCTTGTGTTCTTCTTCTCCTCCCTAATTCCCTATTAATACTTTGTTTTGACACCGTTTTTCACAACAATGTGGTTGCCTATATGGTATCTAAGGTTGAGTTTCATCCAAAATATATGAATGGTATTTTCTATTATTTGTGAACTTGTGGTGTTTGTGTCACTCATATCTCAAAAGCACGTGATGTTCCGGAACTTCCAGCTCAAGCTAACTGTTTCTGCAAAAGAACACTTGAAAATCATGAGTTTCCAACCTTTCCTTTTGCACATATGTAAGGCCCAGTTCCTCATACGAGCTAGCCTTGGGGAGTGTGTTTGATCTGAAGTCAATCCAACACAATTTCCCAGATTTTCCTAATAGGAATATAGTAAAAAAAGTAAGTGTTAAAATTGTTTCTTGATTATTGCAAAGACAATATTTATCTTTCTTCAAAAGTTTGTGTCATACCCCAAAACTTCCCGATCATTTCTATTGCAGATGACTGTTCAAGTCCTTTGTCTGTTGAAGTCTTTTGTCTGTTGTTACTATTTTAGGCTCTTCATTGTCTTGTTTTTTTCACGCCACTACTATCTAATCTTAGGTTTTATCTTTGTTGCATTGATGACCCGCCCTCTTGCAACTAGCACATTACTTTAGCTTCCATTCAAATTCAACTGGTTGGTCAATTTTTGTCCCATCATTACCATTTATGATAATGTTTTCCTTTTACTTCTTTGTGATGTCCACTGTAAAAAAAATTCGATCATATGATACTCTCAACTTATTAATTGTGCATTCGTTTGTGAAGAGTAGTTTTCCTAAGACACTTCCAATTTTACTTAAGCTTTTAGGCCCCCATAGGAGTAGTGGAAGATGGGGTAACTTCACCTTCACCCATATTGAAAAAATCATGAGAATATCTCTCTTAAAGTCGAACTCTGAACTCCAATCCCTGAGAATAATTGGCACTCACTCCATGTATGGTATAGGGTCCTCGCATTTTCACAAGTTCCTTGTCTTTGAATGTGTGAAACTTTAAGAGAATTAATAGTTTAAACAAAATCAAAATCATCTCCAGTCGATAGAACCTTTGATTACTATAAAACCCTATAAATACGCCGAATATCGTCAATACGTACTGGAAATCTCACATATTATTTTTTAATAAAAAGATATTGTATCTATGTTGCAACACTATTATGATTTTGTTACATATTTTAAGTAAAAAAACAATTATATTTATGCTATTAAATCATTTATGAAACAAATTCATATGACTAAGATTTAATATTTTTTAATGTGTAACATAAAAAAGAGAAAAACTATAATATATAAATTATAACTCTTTACATTTTATTATTTTTCAAACATGAATCACTAAATAGTAATATTGAAATCTACAATTTATACATGAATTAATTATTAATCAGTCATCTATCATTTAATTAAATTTTTTTAAAACTATACACTCAACAAATATATTAGTTGGATACATTAGCCTCTTATGTTTTATAGAACATTCTTTGTGGTTTAGTATTGGTATGGTATTTTTGTGTTTCCATGTTTTTTTAACAAATGAGTCACTAAATAGTGTGGTTATAATATACAGTTCATATCCATAACAATTATCTTTTATTAATCAGTTATTTGATTTTAAATCTTGTAAATAAAAATTAAGAAAATTTTTGGCATATTAGTTTTTTTTAAGCAAGGATTTTATAATGAGAGCTAAGAGTTTTTCAACATTTTTACACATAAAATCAGAACAAATACGACCAAAAAAGAAATTAAAAACCAATTTTGCCTATAACAAAAAATCAACCAAATCTTTGCTAAAATCATAAAGACTACAATTGAAGTGAGTAATTTCCTCATAAAAAAACCACCTCCAAACCAATAATTTAATATTCCACGCCATATTAGATATAATTTATTATACACATAAGGTATGCTTTATTTGATATATTATGAAAATTCTTACACATTGTCACTTTACATCTTCGATTTCTTTTTGGTATAAAGTTACCAAATATTATAATTTTTTAAAATATTTTTGAATAAAAAGCAAACAACTATAATACACTAATTATAACAAAGTTACTTAGTTTATACAAGTTTATTTTAAAAGTTATATTAGCAACACCTTTGTTGATTAAAAAATTTAATTCAATATTTTTACCATACTTCTTTTTATTTTTTCATATTATAATAACTCTTACTCATAGTAATTTTTAAGCTTCATTTGATGTGATGATCTCACTTGTTCGTAGTTATTCTTAAATTTGATGTGATGATCTCCAAAATCCCACTTGACACTACAATTTCATACAAATAAGTCACTTCTTTAGATAAATCATATGTATATGCATGGTAATTTTTTTTGTTAGTCAATTAATCACTCTATATTTTTTAATAAAAATAAGAGTAATTATAATATATAGTTTTTATTGATATCTAAATAAATATTTGGTATTACTTAATTTTTTTGTAAGAATTACAAGATAAATTGTTTCATCGATAAATATAAACCTCATACATAAAAAAAAAACATTAGACAAATATTGATCTTAAATATTTTTTTAAAAAAAACTTGTGACTCAAAATTTTTATTGATATCTATATAAACATTTGATATTAATTAATTTTTTAAAAAAAATACGAGATAAATTTTTTCATTGATAAAAAAAAATGTGGACAAATATTTATCCTTCATAGAAATATAAAATAAAATTGATAAATCACTGCAATCGAATTCACTTATCTTTTAAAAATATACATTAAGCATAACAATTAAACGCAGTTAATCAAAACCAAACCATTGACTACCATACTCATTTCATTTAATTACAATAAAAATGTATAATTATTCGATAATAAACATATTTGTTTAGCAATTTATTTCCAACCATGTTGATTAAATATTATGTTTTATATTTTAATGTGCGTCGTCTATTCCATGTTTTACTATGTATATCAAATTCCTGCGATTCACACGCATATTTGTCTAGTATTTTATAAAATACAAATTAAAAAATGATAATAAATAAAGTATAAAACTGATACATAATTATAATTAAGGTGTAATTTAATTTGCAACATCTATCATTCACTAATAGTTTAAGCTTCATACCCATCGAAAGCATAGTATTTTTAATATGTGTGAAATAATTAAAAATTAAAATAACTTAAAATAAAAAACGGAGAGAATATATAATAAGAGATATATATCTTCTACTTACAATTAATATTTTTAACTTTTAATACTATACAATAATTATTTTATATCATATTATTATTATATACTGACTATTTGTAATTATAGAATTTTTATTCAAAGGTCAAAATCTATATTATATCTAAAAAAATATACTCTATCTAAAATAAATAAAAAATTATACCAAAGAAAAAATAAGAAAATTCATGTTAATTAAAAATGACATAGCCTGTTTCTTTTCATATATATATACACACACACGTACTAGCCTTTTGTTATTAACATTGTCTAAAGAGTTTTATAATTGTTGTTTATTATTGAGTTGAAAAAAATTATGATGAAGAGAGGAATCATTGTCCTAATGCTGGTAGCTTTGTTTGCTCTTTTTAATCAGAGCTATGGTATATCTCACACCCAAGTTGTTATTAATATTATTATTCTTTATTATTCTTTAATATTTAACTTAGTTTCTTGTATTTAATTACTCACATTTTCAATTGTTTATATTTAACCACGTTCTTGATTAAACATTGTTAAACGGATTTTATTGTTTGTAATTTGACAGGAGAAAAATTGTGTGCTTATGGAGCGCAGTTGGCACCATGTGTTAATGATCCTTCATACTGTAGCAGAGATTTTAAAAGACAACATGGGTTCTATCCTCATAATTGCATTTGTAGTCCTTCATATACGATAGCCACTTGCTCATGTACTGCTATTTGTCCACCACCTGCGAAAGAAAAGAAGACTTTGTCTCTTTAATTTTATGATGCACAAATAATCAGATTGATACTTAAGAATAAATAAATTGAGAATTGTATGAAGCACAATGTTTAGTTTATTTCAATATATGAGTTATTATATGTTGGTTTTTCCATTTTAATATTTAGTTGTTTAGTTTTATTAAGATGTTTATGTTATTAGTATACCGGTGTTATATTCACTTACTTAAATTAATTGTGATTATAAAAACAAATTATAATATTAAATATTACCATATAATATTAAATGACTAAATTGAATAAGCGTACATAAAACTTTCATTACAAAGGTGAATTCTTATCTACCTATCACAAAAAGTTGGGTAGAGTTACCCTTGGTGTAAAATGTATTGGAAACAATCAAAAAATATATTATTTAATAATTAATTAAATATGACAAAATTAAATGATGCAATGTGATTGGTGGAATGTATGTTACCCAACTTTTTGTGATGGGTAGAGAAGTTGTCCCCATTACAAATTATACATTATAAGAAACTTCTCTATAAATTATATTTGAAGTTACAGGAGCATTTTTGTCTTTTTCATTAGTGGTTAGTATTTTTAAATCTTTTTTCTATGTAAAACTCTTGATATTGCAACATATAGTTGATCGTGTGAAAACACGGGCATTGGAAGAAATGTTCTGACATGTTTAAGGGATAGTCTTTGACTTTTATTAATTGTTATTGCAAATGAAATCATTAACGAAACTTGAATAAAATTCTTGCATCATATGGTGTAAGAGACAATTTTGCGATAAACACTTTGTCATTGAAATTGTTTTCTGTAATAACTTCTCTCCGATGTATGTATTTTTCCATTGTTATAATCAACCTAGTTTCATTACATAATCTCTAATTCTAAGAAACACAATGGAACTCCCACTTTCAATTTCAACTTCTAATTCGGAAATCCTATTGCACTAATAATTATGTTTAAAATTTTTGGAGTGTGTACATCATCTACTGCATCGTCGTCGAAGTTGCACGCAATCAACAATATGTCTACAATTGATATGTGCAATAGTTAATATGTTTGTAATTGATATGTGCAATCAACAATATTCTCAAGAGAATCAATAATACTTCGAATTAATAAATCATCAAGGGTATCAAGAATCATATCCACATCATTATAAAATAATAACTATCAGTGTGTTCTAATGTGACAAAAAATGGGAATAGATTTTTGGTTGTTGCATAAATTTGTTTTTTGAATTCAAATTTACAACATTTCATGAAGGGGTGCCTTGTGTTATTATAGATGAATAATTGCAATATATGATGAAAAGATGTTATTTCATCAAGAGTTATTGGAAAATAAAGTGCGGAAATTAAATCCTACGCTATTACAGATCTTCAGGATTATGGGGTACATAACCAAAATCGGAGAATGCGAAAAGTAATGTGCGGGAAAGTAAATCCTAATTACTATTACATAAAAAAATAATTTGCTACCTATACATAATTTCTAGAATTTAAAATGCGAAATTCAAACAATCATGCGTCAATTAATGAAGTTTAGAGATAAGAAGAGAATCGAGGGAACTTATAGTTTAGAAAATTCAAGGTTAAGGAGATTAGATGAAAACCTAAATTAATTTAATTATTAAACTACTCCTAATTCTAAATTAAACACCTAATTAATTAATTAACTAAATATTTTACTTAGAAAAAAAAACCCTAATGACTAGATTGATTAAATCCTAATCACCTTAATTATTGAATCAATTAACTAAAACCCTAAAAACTAATTATTTATCTAACCTAAATTATTTAACCTAAAAAATCTAAGTTTACTATTTGTTAAATTAAAACTAATATCAATTTTGTATTTTCTTATTAAAATGTTAATAGCTAAAAATTATGGTTTATAGTTTTAATTAAAAAAACTAAACTAAAAAAAAACAGAGAATAAGGAAGTAAAACAAAACTAGCACTAGGATTTGTTGTATCATGGGGACGCATGGGATAACACACGCTTGATATGTAGGAATGTGTAAGTAAACAAATAATGAAAAAAACTGCACGACGTTGGGGATCGAACCCGCGTCTCGTTGATCATACATCCTCCTGTCCAACTTGTGTACTAAGCGCTTCGAATTGTTAGTGGATTAACAAGAAAAAAATAAAGACAAAATTATTAGTTAAATGGGAAAAGTTAGATCGGGCCCACTTGCATGCTGACTGGCGAATGAGAGAAGGGAAGAGAAATCCAACTCGTTGACCAACGAATAACACAACAACATGCGCACCATCCAAGACCGTGGGACTGTTCATCTTCTTCTCCAAATTCACTTGCGGTTTTTTCTACAGCTTTTGCTGCAAATTTTTGTGCAGAAAAACCTATGAAGACTGAAACCTGCGAAAACAACGTTAACAGGAACAAAGAATAGCCTGGATTTACTAATTAGGGTGCTACGAACTCAATGGTGGGATTTGTTTATCCTGAAACGGCCTGGATCGATGGGAACAAAATGCCTCCTTCATTGTGCCCTAGCCATGGTGTTTTGCGTTTTGGACGCTAAAGCTTCACATGAATGGTCAAGACCTTCTCTATATCGTACCAGAACTTCATTCAAATGGTTAGTTAGCATTAAAGCATGATACAATAAGAGCTACGAAAATTCAATTTATGCATGAACATGGTGAACTTGATATGAGCATTATAGGTACTATAGAGACTTAAGAACAATGCAATCTTACTCTATCTCACCTCAAGAATAAATTAAGATGGTTGGTTCACGTTGAAAGTGGCTTCACCTTGTAAGAAGACTTTGCACCCTTCTTGAATATTTTTGCACCTTGGAACCCTAGTATTTTTCTCCAATTTTTGTTCCCTTTGATCAAGCATGTGTTGTGTTTTTATAATGGAAGAATTTAGGTCAAATTTTTTGGAAAGAATCATGTGATTGGTGGCTTTAAAAATATAAAAATATTTGATTGGAAATATGATGCAAATCTTTCTTATTTTGTTTCATTCTCTTTCCAATCCTATTTACCACGAAATTTGATCAAAATTATGATATTTGGGTGGTTGGATTTTATTGGGAATCAAGGCTTTGATTAAAAACTAATTATTTCATATTTTGTATGATTTATTAATATTTAAATGAATAAAAGTTCAAATAAATAAAATAAATACCATAAAAATAAAATAATTAATTTAGGGGTCTTCATGAATCCCATAGACATGTTTGAGATCTACATTTTAGGCCAATTGATTCAAAAAGCCCATTTTGCTTATATTGGCTTTTGTGCATTCCACCAAAATTTTCCAACTTTACCAAACCATAACTCCCTCAATATTTGTCATATGAATGTGTTCTAGGACTTTTTGTAAATCCCAAGATGTCCTCTACAAGCCACTTTGAAGAACTTTTTGCATTTGAGGATTTAGTCTTGAAGATATAGCTCCTGACAAAAAACAGTTGTTTTGTGAACTTCTAGAAGGGCCTATAACATTTTGGCTCATATCTCTTAAATGAAGCTTTTTTGGCCTTGGCTTTAGAGATAAAAAGTTGTATAGAGTTTAATTTCCTTAAAATGAGATTTGTTTGGGAAATTTATGATGAACCATATGAAAGTTATGGCTGGTCAAAGTTCAGTTGACTTTTAGGTCAAAAACCCTACTTTAGAAACTTTAGGTTTTGTTAATTTCTGAACTTTCCTTGATGAATCATGATCAACCCTTGATCAAATGATGAATGTTACTTCAAAATGTTGATTTTGACCAAAAATAAGGAGTTTTGACTGTATGTTGACCATAATTGACTTTTAGGTCAAACTAGTCGGCTGTTGATTATTTGAGCCGTTGACTGAGCAGTCTTGTGAATCAGAGCTTGAAACTTAGTATGAGGATCCTTTGAATCATATGAGAAGCCATGAGGTCCATTTGAGGTCTTAGAACTTGATTTGACCTTGAGAGACTAATTTCTTATATATTTACTTTGTTGTAAATAATTTTTCCATTAAGTGAAATCAATTCAATTCATATTTGGTTTAATTTTCTTCTTTTATACCATGTTTTCTCTAACTTTTCTCTGCAATTTGCATAAGTTCATGATGGTATTAGAGTTTTTTTGAGCTCTGTTGCGCATCATTGTTCGTCATGGTTCATAACAATGGTAATGCTGGTAATCCTTTTCCTCTATATACTTCTTAAACGCCGCGAAATGTCTACTATGTCTACTCCTCTGATGTACCTTCTTGTGTGGCTATTGATATAGTTTTAAATCACTCTAACTACCATGTTTTGTATCGATACACTACGCCAAATTTGAGTTTTGCCAGCACAGCTACGAAAGTGCTTTTAGGCAAAAGCGCTGCAAAGGGAACATTAGAAAGCGCTTAAAAAAGCGCTGGTAAAGAGTCCCTTTGCGAAAGCGCTTTTGAAAAAGCGCTGGTAAAGGCCCCCCATTTCAAAGCGCTTTTGGAAAAGCGTTGGAAAAGGCCCCCCATTTCAAAACACTTTTGAAAAGCACTGGTAAAGTCCCCCCATTACAAAGCGCTTTTGTTATAAATAATTTCTCCATTAAGTGAAATCAATTCATTTCATATTTGGTTTAATTTTATTCTTTAATACCATGTTTTCTCTAGCTTTTCTCTGCGGTTTGCATAGTTTCATGATGGTATTAGAGTTCTTTTGAGCTTTGTTGCGCATCATTGTTCATTATGGTTCATAACAACGGTTCATAACAATGGTAATGTTGGTAATCCCCCTCCTCTATATACTTCTTAAACTCCGGGAAATGTCTATTATGTCTACTCCTCCGATGTAGGGGTGTTCAAAAATATGATTGACTGAATTGTATGCTGGATTTGAATTTCATTGCACCATAAAAAAACGGAACCATTTAAATGGTTAATGAACTGAACCATTTAATTTAACCAATTCAAGTTTAGTTTTAACCAATTCAGAACGAGTTTCTTTTTATAAACTGATTTAAATATATAAATTAGATTTTCATAAAATAATAAAAAATGAATTACAAGTAAAAAATAAATTTAAAATAAAACATTGATAGAAAGGATTCAACAACTATTAATTCTTAGATCTAGGGTTCAAATAAAGGATAAAAACAAAACTAATTGCATAAAGAAAAGAAGGAAATAAAAATTGTGTTAATTCTTGTCTAACCATTCAATAAGGGGCAGCTGCCAATAAATACAACAGAGAGTTCAAAATCCTAATGGGCTGATACGAAAAAGGGCCTAACCCAACAATAAAACATAAAAAGCTTTTAAAATATAATAACTAGTTTGTGATAAATCCTTGAAGCCATTTGGGTTTAAATTTAATTCGTGTGGGCTTTATATCACTACTATCCGGCCCAATAGAAACCTTGTCCTCAAGGTTGGGTGTATGCTGGTCCAATGGACTATGAAAAGAGATAGCCCAATTAGGAGGCCCAGCGGAATTAAAAATGTTGCTATTAGGGTTTGTTTGAATTTGAACCGTGTGGAATGGACAGGGGATCACGGTCGGAAATAATGGACTTGGGAACTCCATGTAAGCGGAAGATGTCCACAGAGAAACGATGTGCCAGATCCTTAGCAGAGAATTTTGTAGGAAGGGCAACAAAGTGCGAGAACTTCATCAACATGTCGTAGACGACCCAAATGACCGTGTGTCTGAAGGAATTATGAAGGTGAGTAAAAAAATCCATGCTTAAATTTGTCCAGACTTGAGTAGGTGTAGGTAGAGGTTGAAGAAGACCTTGCTGTTTTGTTGTCATGTACTTATTCTGCTGGCATGTAGCACAAGTTCTCACAAAAGTTTTGATATCTGTATACACTCCAGGCCGTAGGAATGAAGACGATAATCGGGCCAGTGTTGGATGCAAGCCAAAATGGCCTCCTTCCGGTGTGTTGTGGTATTCCGTGATAATTTTGGTTCGTAACTGGAGAGTATCAAGTATAAGGATTCGTTCTTTGTAATAGAGAAGATCTTCCTTGTTTTTAAAATTATTTTGTGGTGACAAATCTGTCTGAACTTTAGTAACCATTTGTAGGCCCCTGGATCTGATTTGTAAAACGTTTTTAATTGTGTGAGGGGAAGAGGAACAGGAGATGAGATGGACATCAAGAGAGCTGTATCTTCATGGGAAATACGACCGAGTGCGTCTGTGACCTAATTGGTCTTACCAGGTTTGTAATGAATATCAAACTCAAATCCTTGTAATTTCGCCGCCCACTTCTGTTGTTCTAGCGTTTGGATGGTCTGATTTAACAGATTCTTTAGGCTCTTATGATCAGTAAAAATATGAAAGTGTCTGCCTATTAAATATTGTCTCCATTTCTTGACAGCTTCTGTGATTGCAAACATTTCACGGACATACACGGAGGAAGCCTGGAGACGGTTACAAAGCTTCTTGCTGAAGAAGGTTATTGGGTGACCTTCTTGGGACAGAACCGCACCTACTGCCACTCCTGAAGCGTCTGTCTCGAGCACAAATGGCTTGGTGAAATCTGGAAGGCCCAGCACAGGAGTTTTTGTCATTTTCCGCTTTAATGTTGTAAAAGCTAAGTCAGCTTCTATATTTCATTGTAGCTTTGTAAAATGTAATAAATCAGTGAGGGGAGCGGCGAGAGAGGCGTAATGATGCACGAATCTTCTATAAAATCCGGTGAGTCCTAAAAAACCCCTGAGTGTCGTGAGTGATCATGGTTTAGGCCAATCTAGAATAGCTTGAATCTTTTCTTGATTTGGGGTTACACCTTCACTAAAGATAATATGACCTAAATAATCAACACTAGGAACAACAAACACACACTTTGATAATTTGGCATAAAACTGGTTAGATAAAAGCAAATCTAAAATGAGTTTTAAATGATGTGCATGATATGAAATAGAAGAACTATAAATGAGTATATCGTCAAAAAAAACTAACACAAACTTCCTTAGGTATGGTCTTAGCAAATCGTTCATAACCGATTGAAAGGAACTAGGAGGGTTAGTTAAGTCAAATGGCATCACCAAGAACTCGTAGTGTCCGTCAAACGTCCTGAACGCAGTTTTGTGAGTATCCTTAAGAGTTACCCGAATCTGGTGATAGCCAGATCGTAGGTCGATCTTGGAAAAAATAGTTGCTGAACCCAATTCATCAAAAAGTTCATCTATCGTAGGTATAGGAAAACGGTCGCAAACTGTGACAGCGTTTAGGGCTCTATAATCCATAAAGAATCTCCATGATCCATCTCTTTTTCGCACTAATAAGACAGGGGAGGAATATGTGTTGTTACTAGGTTTAATGATACCTTCACTAAGCATATCATGTATGATGGAATTCATAGCGTCCTTTAGTGAGTGTCGGTAGCTATACGGTTTCACGTTGATTGGGGCAGTATTAGGGTAGATGGGAATGCGATGATCATGTGGTCGGGTGGGTGGAAGGCCTTTGGGTTGGGTAAAAATCGTGGCATGGGATTGGAGAATAGATGAGATTTGGGGCGGTAGGATAGGAGGCAGTGTATCTAAGACATTTGTGGGTGAAGTTTGAGGTGTAGAAATAGGGTGTGGTTGAAAGATTAAAAGGTGGATGGAAGCTATGGAATCTGTTTGTAAAAGATGGCAAACATTATTGTAAGAAGATGGTGAGATAGTGTTGGTATCACCCGTTATGGTGATGTCATTGTTGTTGTGAGTGAAAGAGATCTTAGGAATGGAGAAGTCTGCCATTAGGGGTCCCAAAGTTCTTAGCCATTCCAATCCAAGGACGACGTCAGTCTCTTCAATAGGTAGCAAGTGAAAAGGAATAAAAAATGAATTGTTTTGAATTTTTATAGGAACCTTTGGGCAGATCCCTGAACATGATAATCTATAGCCGTTGCCCACCCTAACCGGAAAATTTGGAATAGGTTGAGTGTGAAGTTTAAGGTGGTGTGTTATGCGTGGCTGTAAGATGTTATGAGTGCTCCATGTATCAATCAAAACAGCAACCAAGAGACCGGTAATAGATCCTTTGAATTTTAAAGTCTTGGGTGAGAATTTTCCATTTGCTGCTTGAGGAGAAAGTTGAAAATATGTGTCATCTGGTTCTATTGTGGCATTTGATTCTACACAAATAGCAGTCTGTTCGGTGATTGAGTGATCATCATCTTCAATGAGCAGCAGAAATTTTCCCGCTTGGCATTTGTGGCCGGGAATAAATTTTTCATCACAATTGAAACACAAACCTTGAGCACGGCGTTCTTGTATTTGAGCGCTAGAGAGTTTGCGGATGGGTAATTTAGGTGGTTGAAGTGGCTGAATTAGCTTTATAGGTGTGGGGGTAGTTGGAGAAAGTGAAGTGGGATGGTTATTTTTGGGGGTGTATGAGGAAAAGGGCTTTTGAAATTTAGTTTTAGCTTCACGGATTTTGGATTCAATCAGTTTTACAAGCCCAATAGCTTGAGAGATAGACGTTGGTTTATGAATGGCTAGCTCATTCTGAGTATCCAGAATTAATCCTGAAATAAAGAAATTTAGAATAGCCTCACGTGATAATCCCACTACTTGATTCCCTAATTTTTCGAATTGGGCTTGGTATTCCACAACAGAATGGGTTTGTTTGAGTTTAAATAACTCTGCTTGATGATTAGCATAGGTAGATGGCCCAAAACGAAGTTCTAATGCCTTTGTAAAATAAGTCCAATCCACTAATTCACGATTTTGATGCATCCATTTAAATCAAGCCAATGTTTCTCCTTTCATATAGAAAGACATCATAGCCAAACAGTTTTCGGCTGGTAGGTTATAGAAAGTAAAAAATTGATCAGCTTGGAATAACCATTCCAATGGGTTTGAGCCATCAAACATTGCAAGCTCTAACTTTGGTGTACGAAAAGAGGGAATAGGGGTTTGAGAATGTTGGGGATAGGGTATGTGGGGAACTTGTGGAATGGTAAACGAGGGGTTGGTAGTAAAAATGGAGGTTGTTGGGTAATACGGGGGGTCCAAGTAGGATTGGGTTGAAAACAATCTATGATATGGGGGGAAGGTTTGATTGAAGGGGGTGGAAAGTGGAGGAGGTACTGAGGTATGTGTGCTGGTAGTATATAGTGAGGATGGTATAGGAGTTCTTAAAAAATTAGGGGAAGAATGGGGTGTGGGAAGGGTATGAGTGGAAACCAGAGTTGGGTTTAGAGCAATACCTGATGAGGTGGTGGAATGAACAGTTCTGCTGTGGACAGTAGCTGCGAACGAAACAGTAGGTTTCGTCACAAATCTGTCTTGAAGAGAATCGCTGTTGTGTACAGTACCGCTACCGTGAACAGTACCGCTGCCGGGAATAGTGTTTCCATGAACAGTAACCGCGGAACAACACCAGAAGGCTGTTTATCAGCTTGAGAAACTAGCTTTGTGAGTAAGCTGATGATGTTTTCACATCTAGCATCAGATATTTGTTTTTCCGTGTCCATTCTGGTTTGGAGCTGGTCCATTTCAAAGTGAGTTTTGAGAAATCTCTCATCCATTTGGATTTGAGTTTCTTGCATAGCATTATCAAGGTGAAGGTGGGTTGTTTGGACTACTTCATCAACAATATCTTTAGGGTTGGGTGGTTTGAGAGGGGCCATGGATTCAAGATGAAAACACCAATTTAATAGAAAGGATTCAACAACTATTAATTCTTAAATCTAGGGCTCAAACAAAGGATAAAAACAAAACTAAGTGCATAAAGAAAAGAAGGAAATAAAAATTGTGTTAATTCTTGTCTAACCATTCCAAAAGGGGCAACTGCCAATAAATACAAGAGAGAGTTCAAAATCCTAATGGGCTGATACCAAAAAGGGCCTGGCCCAACAATAAAACATAAAAAGCTTTTAAAATATAATAACTAGTTTGTGATAAATCCTTGAAGCCATTTGGGTTTAAATTTAATTCGTGTGGGCCTTGTATCGAACATAATATTTTTTTTCAAAAATTAATAAAAAAATCAAAATAGTAAAATATTTTTAAATACAATTTTTTTTCCCTAAAAGCAAAAATAAAAATTTTGGGAAAAAATATATTCTAAAAATATTACTTTTTAGGCTTAAATACACTTTTCGTTCCTGTAAGTTAGCGTGCTTTTTATTTTCGTCCCTGTAAGTTATTTTTTTGGGTTTTAGTCCTTATATTTTTGTTTCGCGTTCGTTTTAGTCCCTAAAATCAAAATACGTAGAAAATTTCACAAGAAAATCCGCAGGTAACCTGCAGATTTTCCTGCGGATTTTGACTTTAGGGACTAAACCTCAAGCAAAAAGTAAGATATAGGGACTAAAACTCAAAAAAATAACTTACAGGGACGAAAATCAAAAACACGCTAACTTACATGGGCGAAAAGTGTATTTAAGCCTACTTTTTAATATAAAATTTAAAATTTTATATGAAATTAAAAAAAAAAATTTTAAAGAGTTCAAAATAAAAACTTGATTTAAACTATTCTAAACGCTTTTAATCAAAATCATATTTTTCAAAATTTTAACAAACTCATAAAAATAAATAAATAGAATTTTTCAATCTTTTTTAATTAATTTATGAATCTAGTGTATATATGAAAAAACTATTTGTTGAAACATATTCTGTTAATGTTTTGAATATTACAAACTATTTTATCTAAAGAAACTCCAAAGTGATTTCATCAATAAATCATCTAAATAATTTATGGTCCCTATCAAACAAAGAGTTAAAATGATGATTCAAGATCAAGTTGACAAAGAACAAAGCTTTAAGAACATATGGATTCTCAGAAGTTCAATAAATCACTCTTCAGATTTATGGTCCCAGAGTTACTCTTCAGAATGACAGTCCCAGAGTTACTCTCCAGAATTATGGCCCCAGAGTTACTCTCCAGAATTATGACTCCAGAGTTACTCTTCAGAATTATGGCCCCAGAGTTACTCTCCAGATTCATTTGTCCCAGAGTTACTCGTCCCAGAAGTACTGTCCCAGAGTTACTCGTCCCAGAGTTACTCGTCCCAGAGTTACTAGTCCTAGAGTTACTCGTCCCAGAGTTACTCCTCCAGATTTACTCTGCCAAGAATAAGTCTTTGTTGAAATAGTCAAAAGTCAGAATTTGCAGCAGGTCAGAAGTACTCTGAACTAAGACCAAGTCAGCCAAGACCAAGTCTCAAAAAGGGCAAAGCTGCCAGCACTTCTCCAAGAAACTCTCGGCACTTCCTTGATACTTTTCTTTGATCTATAAATACAAGACTAATGCTTCATTCTCTCACACGAAAATATACACAAACATACAAAGAGAAACAAAGCTCTCAAACGCAAAGTAATCATACTCTCTACACATATTATCTTTAGCTCTCACTACCATATAGTGATCAAAATATATTAGAGTTATCATACACATTCTATATTTAAATACTCACTGCCATACGGAGAGTATTTAGGAATTTATTGTAAACCACCTAACATCACAAAGTATATCCTAGATATACAAACCAATCATTTTGTAAGCTATCTGTAAGCTATACCATTCAGAAGTGTAAGCCTGGTGAGGCTAAGAATACATAGAAGAAAAAGGCTATTGTAAGAAGTATTAAATAAAGGATAATCTCACAGGGTGTGGGGACTGGACTAACCAAGTTGGTGAACCAGGATAAGTTTTCTTGTGTTCTTTATTTATTGTCTTTTATTCATATTATTCACAACTATACTTCATCACACACATTAACACTCTTTACTTAAAACTTCTAAAAGTTACTAATAATCTTTTTCTTCTTATTAAAGGCAACATTTTAAATACTTAGACAAATTTTAAAAGGGACACAATCCAACCCCCCTTGTTGTGTCGTACCTTATTCCACCAATTGGTATCAGAGCTACGGGCTCTGAATATACAGAACACTTAACCGTGTTAGAGTTAATCGATCAAACAGGAAATGACTAATACAAAGTTTATAGCTGAAGGAGGATCATCACACAGGCCTCCTTACTTTAATGGTTATGACTACTACTACTGGAAAGGTAAGATGAGATTGTTTCTACTATCTCAAGATAACAATATGTGGTATGTGGTTGAAAATGGCAACTACACACCAATGACTACTGCAACAGAAACAGTTGCGTCAGTTCCAAAAACGCAGTCACAATGGACAAAAGAAGAAAACGACAAGGTACTACTAAACTCTAAAGCTCAATTTATATTATCATGTGCTCTTAGCAGGGAAGAATACGACCGGATAGAGGAATGCACAACTGCCAAAGAAATCTGGGATGCTCTCAAAATACATCATGAAGGAACAAATCATGTTAAAGAATAAAGAATTGATCTAGGAGTTAGGAAGTTTGAAACCTTCGAAATGAAGGAAGAAGAAACCATAGATGAAATGTTTTCCAGATTCACTATAATTGTCAATGAACTTAGATCACTTGGTAAAGCTTATACTGCTCATGAAAGAATCAGAAAAATTCTAAGATGTCTTCCAAAAATTTGGAGACCTATGGTAACAACTATATCACAAGCAAAAGATCTAAAGATTCTACAAGTTGAAGAACTTATAGGATCTCTTCGTGCTCATGAAGGTATCCTAAATGAAGATAAACCACAAAGAAAAGGTAAAATGATAGCTCTTAAAACCTCTCAAAATTCTGCATCTAAAATCACCACCTCACAAGGAACAACTGAAGAAGATACCAGATTTCTATCTGAGGATGAAAATGATTTGGCTTTAATCTCTAGAAGAATTCAACAAATGATTTTAAAAAGAAATCAAAACAGAAAATCATTTCAACCCAGGAAAGAATACCAAAAACCTGAGATTGATAAAAGCAAGATTACATGCTATGGATGCAACAAACTTGGACACTTCAAAACAGAATGTCCACTCAAAACCCATAGGAACTTCTCCTCTAAAAAATCCATGCTTGCACAATGGGATGACTCAGAGAACTCTAACTCTGAAGCCGAAGATGAGGAAGCCAACTTAGGCCTGATGACTAACTCCGACTCTGAAGAGGTAAGTACACTAAACTATTGTTATACCTGCAAAGAAATAGGAATCTTGTTCGACAATTTATTAGAAGATTCAAACATCTTAACTAAGAAATGTCTGTTTCAAAAAGAACAGATTCACACTCTTAAAACTGAAAAAGAAGATCTAATAAAATCCAACCTAAAACATTTAGAAACCATTCAGGAGTTACAAAAAGCATATTCTTGTTTGTCATTACATCAGAAAGTTATTAATGAAAAAATCAAACCTCTTAACAATCAAGATAAAATTGAAAACCTTGAAAATCATGTAGAAACTCTTACTAAAGATATAACCTCTTTTGTAAAATCTACTGAAACTTTTCAAAAAATAATGGGATCTCAATCAGGGGTCTTTGATAAAGCTGGCTTAGGATTTAAACAATCTGAAAATCAAATGATCTATGAAATTTTTTCCTTCCAAATAAAAATAGAACTAAAATCCAAATAAAAGAAAAAAATATTTTAAAAGAGAAAAATATTACCAAACCAAAATGTTGTTATTGCAAGAAAACAAATCATCTTGAAAAACATTGTTATTTCAAAAAGAAAACCACTATATCAAAAGATCATATTTCTAACAACAAAGGACCCAAAGAAATATGGGTACCTAAAAAGCTACTAACGCATAATGCAGGAATGTCTTCTGACTCTCAAGAAAAAGCCTTGGTACTTGGACAGTGGTTGCTCAAGACATATGATTGGAGATAGGGAAAGTTTTGTCTCTTTCAAAAATAAAGAAGGAGGAACTGTAACCTTTGGAAACAATGATAAAGCAAAGATCAAAGGTATTGGTTCCATAGGTAAGAAAGGTAATATCTTTATAAACAATGTGCAATACGTGGAAGGATTAAAACACAACCTTCTTAGCATTAGTCAACTATGTGATGATGGCTATGAAGTTAGTTTTAATCGAAATTCATGTATTGTAAAAATCCCATCTTCTGACAAAATTCTTTTTCTAGGAAAAAAGGCACAAAAATCTTTATACATTTTATTTAGATGATCTTTCATCTGAATCTTGCTTTTTATCTAAAGAAAAGGATAAATGGCTATGGCACAGAAGATGTGGTCACACAAGTATGAAAAATATTTCAACACTTTCAAAATTAGATCTTGTTAGAGGTCTTCCCAAACTTAATTTTGAAAAAGACTCAATTTGTGAAGCTTGCATAAAAGGCAAACAAGTCAAAAGTAGTTTTCATTCAAAAAATATTGTGTCAACACACAAACCTTTGGAAATCCTTCATATTGATTTGTTTGGTCCTGTAAAAACTTCAAGTCTAAGTGGGAAAAGATATGGCTTTGTCATTGTTGATGATTTCTCAAGGTACACATGGGTACTTTTCTTAAAAAATAAAGATGACTCTTTTGAAGCATTCAAAATCTTTTGCAAAAAAGTTCAAAATGAAAGAAACTCAAATATTGTTGCTGTAAGAAGTGATCATGGAGGAGAATTTGAAAATATTTCCTTTAAAACTTTCTTTGATGAAAATGGTATATCTCACAATTTCTCCTGTCCAAGAACACCTCAACAAAATGGTGTTGTAGAAAGGAAAAATAGAACTTTACAAGAAATGGCTAGAACTATGATAAATGAATCAAATGTTGAAAAATATTTCTGGGCTGAAGCTATCAATACTTCTTGTTATGTTTTAAATAGAGTAACCATAAGGAAAATCTTGAAGAAAACTCCTTATGAACTATGGAAAAATAGAACTCCAAATATTTCATATTTTCATATCTTTGGATGTTATTGCTATATTCTTAACAACAAAGATTCTCTAGGAAAATTTGATTCAAAATCTGACAAAGGCATCTTTCTTGGTTACTCCTCAACATCAAAAGGTTACCGAATTTACAATTTGAAAAATCAATGTGTAGAAGAAAGCATGCATGTTATGTTTGATGAACTAAATGTTGCAGCTTTAGAAAAATCTCACGAGGATGAAGTAACCGATTTAGAAGCAATTCCTAAAACTCAATCAACAGATACGAGCAACACTATGAACATTATCCAAGAAGCTAAAAACAACTCTGAACAACCTACAGCGAATCCTCCGAAAGGATGGAAAAGTGTAACTGATCATCCTCATGAACAAATAATAGGAGACACCTCTGATCAGGTAAGAACTAGAAATTTCTTTAAAGATAACTCTAATAACATGGCAATGATATCTCAGGTAGAACCAAAGAATATCAATGAAGCATTAAAAGATGAATCTTGGATGGAAGCCATGACAGAAGAATTATCTCAGTTTGAGAAAAGCCAAGTTTGGAAACTAGTTCCTTACCCTCAAGATAAAACTATTATTGGTACAAGATGGGTGTTCAGAAATAAACTTGATGAAAATGGAAAAGTAATCAGAAACAAAGCTAGACTCGTAGCTCAAGGTTATAACCAACAAGAAGGTATAGATTATGATGAAACATATGCACCCGTGGCAAGGTTAGAAGCTATTCGAATTCTTTTAGCATATGCTGCTCATAAAAATATTAAACTTTTTCAAATGGATGTAAAAAGTGCATTTTTAAATGGGTTCCTAAACGAAGAAGTATATGTTCATCAACCACCTGGTTTTGAAAAACATTCTCATCCTAATCACGTTTTTAAACTAACAAAAGCATTATATGGTCTTAAACAAGCTCCTAGAGCTTGGTATGAAAGACTTAGTATTTTTCTCATTAAAAATAATTTTCTCAGAGGAAAAATTGATACAACTCTTTTCAAAAAATCACACAAAAATGACTTACTAATAGTTCAAGTTTATGTTGATGACATCATATTTGGGTCAACAAATGAAAAAATGTGTGATGATTTTTCAAAACTGATGCAAAGTGAATTTGAAATGAGTATGATGGGTGAACTCAACTTCTTTCTGGGTCTACAAATAAAAGAACTCAAAAATGGCATTTTCATATGTCAAGAAAAATACATTAAAGATTTGTTGAAAAAATTTGGAATGAATGAAGCAAAAATTATGGTAACACCTATGCATCCATCTTCAAATCTTGATAAAGATGAACAAGGACTATCTGTATCAGAAAAGGAATATCGAGGTATGATTGGTTCATTATTATATTTAACTGCCAGTAGACCTGACATTGTCTTTTCAGTAGGTCTTTGTGCACGTTTTCAAACTGACCCTAAGGAATCACACTTGACTGCTGTCAAACGCATTTTTCGATATCTCGTTGGTACCACTGACATTGGTCTATGGTATGAAAAAGGAAATCACATCAACTTAATAGCTTACTGTGATGCTGACTATGCTGGAGATAAAATAGAAAGAAAAAGTACAAGTGGAGCCTGTCAATTTCTAGGACAAGCTCTTATTACATGGTCTTGCAGAAAGCAAAATACAATTGCTCTATCAACAACTGAAGCAGAATACGTGTCTGCTGCAAATTGCTGCTCACAAATTTTATGGATAAAAAATCAACTGGAAGACTACTCACTTCAATACTCCAAGGTATCAATTTTTTGTGATAATACTAGTGCTATAAACTTGTCAAAAAATCCTATTCAACACTCCAGATCTAAACACATTGAAATAAAACATCATTTTATTAGAGATCATGTTCAGAAAGAAAATATAGAACTCATTTTTGTAGATACAGAAAATCAATTAGCAGATATTTTCACCAAACCTCTAGTGGAAGATAGATTTAATTTTCTAAAATCAAAATTATCTATTATCAAAATACCTAAGTAAATATTTTTTTTATATTAGATAACGAAATAAAAAAAATTTAAATAAAAAATATATCACGTGTGTTTTTCTTGAGTACATATATATATATATATATATATATATATATATATATATATATATATATATATATATATATATATATATATATATATATATATATATATATATATATATATATATATATATATATATATATATATATATATATATATATATATATATATATATATATATATATATATATATATATATATATATATATTTTTTTTGCTCTTAGTAATATATATTAATCAAAATATTGCCTATATTAGAGTTTTCAAAAATTCACGTGTGTTTTCTCCTTGTCTTTCTCGTTTCTCTATATCTCTTCATCATTACAAAAAAGCTGCCTCTTCCCATACCAATCAAATCAGCACACCTTCTACCAACTCCCCATCAAATCCTTGCTCTTCCCAACGATCTCTAATGATTCAACTCAATTTCTCTTAAACCTTTCAAATGGTATTCAAAGTTATCACTATCATTGTTCCATTTGCTGATACTATATTCTCTCTTCCTTCCAAAACACAGAAAACCCTCTCCATGGAAAAACCACCCACCAAGCGCCGCACCACCACCACTCGACAAAAAACAACCATGAAAACCAATGACTCTCGACCAACACCCACCACTCCCACCCGTCGCTCAACTCGACATGCAAACATCTCTCACGATCCAACTCCCTCTGAGCAAACTACAGAAGAATCTCAAAACCGTAATCTTCCTCTTCCCTCAACCCAGATCGTCTCTGCTCCTCAACCCACTAAACCATCCTCCTCACACGTTTCCACTCAATCAAGCGAAGGAACCTCTCTCGTCTCATCGTCTTTCCAAGCCTTTGACCATCCATCTGAAATCTCAACAAAAGAATTCATCTCTGATGATGATGTTCGTGCTCTCTATAACGAAAAATGGCGCTCACTTCCTATCGTGGCCGACAAAACCGTCAACTTGGATAACTACTCTATCTGGGGTTACGACATAAACGAGCTTGCAATAGCCACAGGTTGGACTAACTTTCTCCAACTCTCTGATGTCTTCTACCCTAGACTAGTTAGAAATTTTTTTCCCGCTATAGAAGCCTCTGAAAGTGATACACAGCTGATTTCATCTGTAAAGGGTCGTCAAATAACCCTAACCCCAGAGCTCCTTTGCGACATTTTGCATGTCCCAAACAATGGACTTCATCTCTTTAATGATGACTGGCCCTCATCTTATGACCTAGACATTGAATCCTACAGACTCTCCATCACCAAAACATCAAACTCACCGTTTTGTGTCTGCCAACCTTGAACCCCTCAGCCATATCATTCATAACTTCTGCATTCACACTATCCTTCCAAGAAAAGGAAGTATGGAACGAGTCACTGATAAAGACCTACTTGTCATCTACCATTTCTCAAAGAAAACCCCTCTCAATATAGGATATTTGGTGCTCAACTATCTCAAACACACTGGTCTTAGAGCAAGAAGCGCCCCCTATGGTATGCTTCTTACCAAAATATTCAAGCACTTTAATGTTCCTCTAGACGATGAGGACTCCTTCGAGATCAACAAAATCCTGGATGCCTCCAAGTTGAAGCGCATGAAAATTCCTTCCCTCAAGCGTGCACCATCACCTAAACCTGAGGCCAAATCAAAGCGCAGGCGTCTTGTCAAGCAATATGCTCCAACTGAACCTTTAACAGCAGGTACTGAATCTCCTAACTCTCCAAACAGCCTGACCACGAATTCTCCCATTCCATTATCTGTGGCTCTTCCAAACACTGCTGACCTAGAATCCCCACAAGAGCCCTCACCGATCTCTCCTCATGCCTCTAAATCCATATCTCCAAACCCAAAGGAAACAAATAAACAATCTCCTGTAATCACACAATGCATTGACCTCACATCTACATCACCAATTCCAGTAGAATCCTCACCACAAACAGTTGTCATCACTCAAGCTCCAGTTTCTCTCCAAACTGAAACTATCTCAAATGTTTCAAGTCCTCCAACCCTAGAGACTTCTAACACTGACATGATCAACATTTTCGCTCTTGAAAGCCTTCTCTCAAGTCCTCCTAGTGCTTCAGCTCATCAACCACCCTCACCAATATCTCCTCACACTCCTGCTTCAGCTCAGCTGTCCTCACTCATATCCATGCTTGAGGCTGAATTATTAACTCCACCCACTTCAAATCAACAAAATTCAATTATTCCCCATATTGCCACATACACTTCCCCTACTATGACAACAAATCCTCTCTCCACGACCTCACCTCTGAACTCTCCAAATTCCTACAAAGAACCTTCTCCTAGAAGAATTCAACTCTCCTCCATCAATCATACAGACTCCAATGATCTCACTGCTCAGATTGAAGCTTTTTTTAATAACTCCGTTCAGCTATCTGAACAAGGTGATCCTACAGAATCACACGCCATGCCTTCTGTTCCACAACCTGATCCTTATGTCTTCCAAACAAACTCTCCAATATTTTCTTCTCCAAAGGAAGATGATGATAACTCCTTCAATGTTCAAACACTGCTTGATCCAAGGTATGACTCATCACCTCCTAGAAACACCACCAATAATTCCAATACCCTTCCTCAGATTCCCATCACTTCCATCACATCCTCATTTTTTAACAACTTCCCCAGCATTGGTAATCGTCCTCCCGTTTATTCTCGATCTGCAACCTCATCTGAAACGGTTAACCCCCATCAGGGCGTCAACCTTCGATCATTTACAGCTCTCCAAAAGCAGTTAATGGCTTACCAAAAATTCTGGATTGATTATGTCACTGAACAAGTATGCCCGAGGTTTCCAGGAATGCTTCCTCCGGATCCCTCTCAGATTCAGTTTCCATTTCTGCCATTATCTTCTGAGGCAACTTCTGATGATGAACCATCTGGTTCTTAATCTTCTCGTCCTCTTTCTTTTGGTGCCCCCTTTCTTTTTGTATGGTTGACAAAAGGGGGAGAACAAGCTTTGACCAAAGCTTTGTCTTATTTAAGTTCTTTGTACTCTACTTATCTATAATTCACTAGGACTGTATAATTAAAATTAGCAGTAGTCCTCTAGGATCTTTTTGTTTGTGCACCAAAATATTGATGTAAATCATTTGATGTATTGATCCTCAAACTTTAATCAAAAACTGCTATTTAATCAATATGTGTTTCAAATGCTTTTAAATTCATTTACTATATATGAACTAATATTGAGGGGGAGCATTTGCCCTTTCAAAGTATGCATCTTTTCAGGGGGAGTTTCAAAGTCCTTACTCAAAGAAACTAAAATAAAAAGTTTGTCACCATTCAAAAAGGGGGAGAATGTTGAAACATATTCTGTTAATGTTTTAAATATTACAAACTATTTTATCTAAAGAAACTCCAAAGTGATTTCATCAATAAAACATCTAAATAATTTATGGTCCCTATCAAACAAAGAGTTAAAATGATGATTCAAGATCAAGCTGACAAAGAACAAAGCTTTAAGAACATATGGATTCTCAGAAGTTCAATAAATCACTCTTCAGATTTATGGTCCCAGAGTTACTCTTCAGAATGACAGTCCCAGAGTTACTCTCCAGAATTATGGCCCCAGAGTTACTCTCCAGAATTATGACTCCAGAGTTACTCTTCAGAATTATGGCCCCAGAGTTACTTTCCAGATTCATTTGTCCCAGAGTTACTCGTCCCAGAAGTACTGTCCCAGAGTTACTCGTCCCAGAGTTACTCGTCCCAGAGTTACTAGTCCCAGAGTTACTCGTCCCAGAGTTACTCCTCCAGATTTACTCTGCCAAGAATAAGTCTTTGTTGAAATAGTCAAAAGTCAGAATTTGCAGCAGGTCAGAAGTACTCTGAACTAAGACCAAGTCAGCCAAGACCAAGTCTCAAAAAGGGCAAAGCTGCCAGCACTTCTCCAAGAAACTCTCGGCACTTCCTTGATACTTTTCTTTTCTCTATAAATACAAGACTAATGCTTCATTCTCTCACACGAAAATATACACAAACATACAAAGAGAAACAAAGCTCTCAAACGCAAAGTAATCATACTCTCTACACATATTATCTTTAGCTCTCACTACCATATAGTGATCAAAATATATTAGAGTTATCATACACATTCTATATTTAAATACTCACTGCCATACGGAGAGTATTTAGGAATTTATTGTAAACCACCTAACATCACAAAGTATATCCTAGATATACAAACGAATCATTTTGTAAGCTATCTGTAAGCTATACCATTCAGAAGTGTAAGCCTGGTGAGGCTAAGAATACATAGAAGAAAAAGGCTATTGTAAGAAGTATTAAATAAAGGATAATCTCACAGGGTGTGGGGACTGGACTAACCAAGTTGGTGAACCAGGATAAGCTTTCTTGTGTTCTTTATTTATTGTCTTTTATTCATATTATTCACAACTATACTTCATCACACACATTAACACTCTTTACTTAAAACTTCTAAAAGTTACTAATAATCTTTTTCTTCTTATTAAAAGCAACATTTTAAATACTTAGACAAATTTTAAAAGGGACACAATCCAACCCCCCTTGTTGTGTCGTACCTTATTCCATCACTATTGTCATTAACTTTTTGAATTTCGCTATACCACATTTTAAGCTACAGTGGCAAGGTCATTTAAGGAGGGAATACTAGAATTTTCTAGTCACATACAATTTGATATGATTTCAATCGAACACAAAATTACAGCTTAATATATAAGCAGTTGAAATTACATTTGGTCTAAGATACTAGTATATACGGAGTAGCGATCTTCACCAAACAAATGTGAGTATTCAACGTTTCGTAAGCCGTCGATTCTTATCGGTTTTAAAATTGGTTCATAAAATATAATTGATTCTAAAATAATTTGATATAATAAAATCAGTTTATAAAATTAAATCGATTCTGAACCGGTTATGAGCTGAATTGAAATTGGTTTAACAATTGACTGAATTTTTATTGAAATAGTTTTTGAAAACTGAACTAAACCATTATTGTGGTTCAGTGCGGTTCAGTTCATGAACCATGAACACCCGTACTCTGATGTACCTTCTTGCGTGGCTGTTAATACAGTTTTAAATCACTCTAACTACCATGTTTTGTATCGATAAATGAACTGTGCTTTTGTAATAAATACAAATTTGATTTTTTTATGGAACAATTGCAATTCCTATTGAATTCAATCTAAATTTTATACCATAAAGTCGATGTACCATGCTTGTTCATTATTGGATTATGTTTCTATTGAAGATTCCATTGCACAAAGTATCGGAGAGTTCCTTGAGAATGCCATTGATGTATGGAAATAACTCAAACAACTATACTCTCAAAGGGGATTACATTAGAATTTCTGAACTTCAATGTGAAATTTTTTAATTGAAATAAAAATCAAGATATGTTTCTGAGTTTTTCATAACTCTCAAGATTTTATGGAAAGAACTTAAAACTTAGTTGCCTACACGTGTTTGTGCTTGTCCACATTGATGTGTTTGTGCTCAGATCACGATATCACATGTTACATTTGATTTTCGACAGGTCTAAATGATTAATTTGATATGGTATGTGCTCAGATTCCTTTGATGAACCCCCAACCACCTCTCAATCGTATATTTTCCACTGTGCTCTAAGAAGAAAGACAACATAGTGTTGTTCTAAATATTGATGAATCCAAATAATATTTTTAACTTTTAAACTATACCACTAATACTTCCGTCCCAAAATAATTATTACATTTAAAAAAAATTGTTTTAGAATACTTGTCACTATAGATTACAAAGGCAATTTTATATTTAATCTTTCATTTGTATCTTCTAATAAATACTTTTAATTTATTACTCCCTCTGGTCTCATTTATAAAAAAAAAAAATTCTTTTTAGATACATTAAATAAATAATGTATCTGGACAAAATATTGTCCAGATACATTATTTATTCAATGTATCTGAAAAAAAAAAAAAAACATTTTCTTATAAATAGGACCGGAGGTAGTATTTTCTTTCTTAATATTAATGTTAATTTAAATACACTAATTAACATCTAGATAATATGGTAAAGTCATTATTATCTCTCTTTCATTTATTACTGTTTATTATCCTATTATTATTATTATTATATATATTAATTTTTAGTAATTATAGAATTTTTTTTCAAAAGTCAAATTCTATATTATAAATAAAAGAATATACCCAAAAGAAAATAAATAAAATATTATACCAGAGAAAAGTTATATATATATATATATATATATATATATATATATATATATATATATATATATATATATTAGTCTTTTGTTATTTACATTGTCTAAAGAGTTTTAGAATTGTTGTTTTTGAAGAAAATCATGATGAAGAGAGGTATCATTGTCCTAATGCTGGTGGCTTTGTTCGCTCTTTTTAACCAGAGCTATGGTATATATATCTCACCCAAGTTGTTGATTTAGTTGTTGTTATTATTATTTAACTTAGTGTCTTATCAATGCTCATATTTTCAATTGTTTATATTTAACTACGTTCTTGAGTAAACTTTGTTAAACGGGTTTTATCGTCTATAATTTGACAGGAGACAATTTGTGTACTTATTTTGGGTCGGAATTGTCACCATGTGTTCATAGTTCTTCATACTGTCTTACAGAATTTAAAAGTAAACATGGGTTCTATCCTCAAGATTGCACTTGTATAATTTCATACTACTATAGGATACCCAGATGCTCATGTACTGCTCCTTGTCCACCCCCGGCGAAAGAAAAGAAGATTTTGTCTCTTTAATTTTATGATGCACAAATAATCAGATTGGTATTTAAGAATAAAAATGTTGAGAACTTTATGAAGCACCATGTTTAGTTTACTTTAATATATGAGTTATTATATGTTGGGTTCTTCCATTTTATTAGTATATCGGTGTTGTATTAACTTATTTAAATTAATTGTGATTATAAAAACAAATTATAATATTAAATATTAGTATATTACCATATAATATTAAACAATTAAATTGAACAAACATATATAAAACTTACATTATAAATTATAAATTACATTTGAAGTTACGGGAATATTTTTGTCTTCTTCATTAGTGGTTAGTATCTTTAAATCTTTTTTTTTTATGTAATTTTTGATATTGCAACGTATAGTTGACCATGCGAAAACACGGGTCTTGGAAGAAATATTCTAACATGTTTAAGCAATTGTCTTTGACTTTTATTAATTGTCATTGCAAATGAAATCATTAATGAAAATTGTCTACGCTGAAAATTATCATATGGTGTAAGAGACAATCATGGGATAAACACTTTGTCACCGATATTGTTTTCAGGAATAACTTCTCCTCAAAGTATGTATTTTTCCATTGTTATAATCAACCTAGTTTCATTATATAATCTCAATTTCTTTTTTGTCGGGTTTTACCCGTTCTTTCGTGTAAAAAGGTTGGAGAACCCTTAGTTCTCCCGTTAATCAATTCCTTGCTTACACAAAAAAAAATGTAATCTCAATTTCTGATTTATACTCCCACTTTCAATTTCAACTTCTGATTAGGAAATCTTGTTGCACTAATTGTGTTAAAAATTATGGGGTGTGTACATCATCTAATGCATCGCCGTCGACATTGCATGCAATCAACAATATGTCTACAATTGATATGTGCAATCATTATATATGTCTACAATTGATATGTGCAATCAACAATAACCGCAAGAGAATCAATAATACTTTGAATTAATAAATCATCAAGGGTATCAAGAATCATATCCACATCATTAATTCCCCAATAATTCCATCACCAACCCCCAACACCCATTCAGAAAACAATTTTCTTTGTTTAAATTATGAACTCGAAACACCAAATAAAATCCTCATACTTTTAGTTAGCGTAAGAACCTTGCAAAAATTCTAAAGAGGAGATGAATTAATGGTAACATACACGACTTCCTGTCTAGTACTTTTGGGTATTATTGTGTCAGTAATTCTTGACTTCATGCCTTTCTCATTGTGATTTTTTGTATAAATAGAGTTTACAGGGCTATACTGGTAATTACACTAAATAGTTACATGTAATGAGAACAAATCAATTTCTAATTTGTTTCCCTTATTTTAGGAACAAACCCTTATTCTAGGAACAAACTAATTTTTATTCATATCCCTCTCTCTAATTGATGTTGTTGGTTAATGAGCATCAATTTGCTAACAAGAAATTGATGACATGGACGTGGAATAGCTTTGTTAAGAATACCTGCAACCTCCAACTAAGTACTGACATCCGTGTTTATCCAGAAAATTGGTAAACAAACACTAGTTTCCTTTTTAAAGGTTACTTTGTGGAATCAACTAGAGAATTCCCGAACCTGTCACTATATTCTTGTTTTCTGTATATCTTTGACTTGTATTAAATACAATAAACTTGAAGGGTAAATAAAGAATGAATTTAAGTCTTTTACGGAAACAAACGCGAATAAAGAAAGCATTAAGTGCAGTGAAAGACAAAAAGGAAAATTGAAAATGATTGCATAATAATTAACTTAGTATGCATACGAACATCTTTAGAAAGTAACACTCGTTTCTCATTTTGTATGCAGAGATTGAGTTTTATCTCTTGTAATGTAAAAATGCGGATCCCTAAACTACTGACATTTATTTCCTTAAATAGAAATCCTAAAATAAACTGTCCTAACGGTCGACTATTCATGTGTCGCCATGTATCCCAACCATGTAGTCCCTTCTCTTAAACTCCACCATTTATTTTAAAATCCAATGGTTCAGACTCATTTCTCACATTCTCATATGATACGCACTATATATATATATATATATATATATATATATATATATATATATATATATATATATATATATATATATATATATATATATATATATATATATATATATATATATATATATATACTTACTAGCCTTTTGTTATTGACATTGTCTAAATAGTTTTACAATTGTTGTTTATTATTGAGTTGAAAAAAATTATGATGAAGAGAGGAATCATTGTCCTAATGCTGGTGGCTTTGTTTGCTCTTTTTAATCAGAGCTATGGTATATCTCACCCAAGTTGTTATTAATATTATTAATCTTTCATATTTAACTTAGTGTCTTATCATTGCTCATATTCTCAAATGTTTATATATAACCACGTTCTTGATTAAACATTGTTAAACGAATTTTATTGTCTTATCATTGCGCATATCGCAGTTGGCACCATGTGTTAATGATCCTTCATTCTGTCGTAGAGATTTTAAAAGACAACATGGGTTCTATCCTCATAATTGCATTTGTAGTCCTTCATATACGATAGCCACTTGCTCATGTACTGCTATTTGTCCACCCCCTGCGAAAGAAAAGAAGATTTTGTCTCTTTAATTTTATGATGCACAAATAATCAGATTGATACTTAAGAATAAATAAATTGAGAATTGTATGAAGCACAATGTTTAGTTTATTTCAATATATGAGTTATTATATGTTGGTTTTTCCATTTTAATATTTAGTTGTTTAGTTCTATTAAGATGTTTATGTTATTAGTATACCGGTGTTATATCCACTTACTTAAATTAATTACGATTATAGAAAAAATTATATATTAAATATTACGATATAATATTAAACGATTAAATTGAATAAACGTCCATAAAACTTTCATTACAAATTATACATTACAAGAAACTTCTCTATCAATTACATTTGAAGTTACGGGAGTATTTTTGTAGTCTTTATGGTTAGTATCTTTAAATCTATTTATGACGTAGCTCTTGACATTGCAACGTATAATTGATCATGCAAAAAAACAGGTGTTGGAAAAAATTATATACTCCCTCTAGTTTTTATTATAAGTCGTTTTGGCATTTTCACACATTAAAAAAAATAATTATTGTTGTATGAAATAGAGAAATTATAAAAGGTTTTACTATATTATCCTTCATTAATTGTATGGGAAAGACAAATTAAAATAATTTTAAGAAAGAGAATAATAAATGATTAAGGGTATAATTGAAAAAATAGTATTAATGATTCATTGAAATTGTATAACGACTTATAATAAAACACAATTTTTTTTTCCAAAACGACTTATAATAAAAAACGGAGGGAGTATTAAATATTACGAGATAATATTAAACGATTAAATTGAATAAACGTACATAAAACTTTCATTACAAATTATACATTCCAAGAAATGTTTCTATAAATTAAATTTGATGTTATCGGAGTATTTTTGTCTTCTTCATGATTAGTATCTTTAAACCTTTTTTTGATGTAACTCTTGATATCGCAACGTATAATTGACCATGGAAAACACATGCGTTGGAAGAAATATTTCAACATGTTTAAGCGATTGTTTTTACTTTTATTAATTGTCAATGCAAATGAATTCATTAACGAAAATTGTCTACGCTGAAACTTGAATGAAGTTCTTACATCATATGGTGTAAGAGACAATCTTGGGATAAACACTTTGTCACCGATATTGTTTTCTATAATAACTTCTCTTCAAAGTACGTATTTTTCCATTGTTTTAATCAAACTAGTTTCATTGTATAATCTCAATTTCTGATCTATATTTCTTAGTAACATAACAGAACTCCCACTTTCAATTTCAACTTCTGATTTGGAAATCCTGTTGCACTAATTGTGTTTAAAAATTCTAGAGTGTGTACATCATCTACTATATCACTTTCGACGTTGCGTGAATAAAGAGATTTATAACTCAAATATAATTTCTCTTCGCTTGGTATTAAATCCAACGTATAATCAGTAATATGTCTACAATTGATATGTGCAATCAACAATAGCAGCAAGAGAATCAATAATACTTTGAATTAATAAATCATCAAGGGTATCAAGAATTATATCCACATCATTACTTTCCCCAATAATTTCATCATTAACCCCTAACACCCATTCAGAAAACAATTTTCTTTGTTCAAATTCTAAACTTGAAATATCAAATAAAAGACTCATTTTTAGTTAGCCTAAGAACCTCGCAAAAATTCTAAATAGAGGATGAATTAATGGTGACATGCACGACTTCCTGTCTAGTATTTTTGGGTATTAATATGTCAATAATTCTTGACTTCATGCCTTTCTCATTGTTATTTCTTGCATAAATAGAGCTTACAGGGCTATACAGATAATTTTACTAAATAGTTACATGTAAAGAGAACAAATCAATTTCTGATTTGTTTCCCTTATTTTAAGAACAAACCCTTATTCTAGGAACAAACTAACCCTTACTAGCCTTTTTGTTATTGACATTGTCTAAATAGTTTTACAATTGTTGTTTATTATTGAGTTGAAAAAAATTATGATGAAGAGAGGAATCATTGTCCTAATGCTGGTGGCTTTGTTTGCTCTTTTTAATCAAGAGCTATGGTATATCTCACCCAAGTTGTTATTAATATTATTAATCTTTCATATTTAACTTAGTGTCTTATCATTGCTCATATTCTCAAATGTTTATATATAACCACGTTCTTGATTAAACATTGTTAAACGAATTTTATTGTCTTATCATTGGTCATATCGCAGTTGGCACCATGTGTTAATGATCCTTCATTCTGTCGTAGAGATTTTAAAAGACAACATGGGTTCTATCCTCATAATTGCATTTGTAGTCCTTCATATACGATAGCCACTTGCTCATGTACTGCTATTTGTCCACCACCCACGAAAGAAAAGAAGATTTTGTCTCTTTAATTTTATGATGCACAAATAATCAGATTGATACTTAAGAATAAATAAATTGAGAATTGTATGAAGCACAATGTTTAGTTTATTTCAATATATGAGTTATTATATGTTGGTTTTTCCATTTTAATATTTAGTTGTTTAGTTCTATTAAGATGTTTATGTTATTAGTATACCGGTGTTATATTCACTTACTTAAATTAATTACGATTATAGAAAAATTATATATTAAATATTACGATATAATATTAAACGATTAAATTGAATAAACGTCCATAAAACTTTCATTACAAATTATACATTACAAGAAACTTTTTGTTGTTTTTTGTTGTTTTGTTGATGACAATTGAATATTTATAAACAGTTAAGGGTTTTGAAAATAGAAGAAGTGAAGATGGACAAAGGTCACATAGGTATCTGAAGAGTTTCACCGGGAATAATGCCCTTCAAATACCAGAAGAATGTTTTGAAAACAGAAAGAAGATTTTGTAAATACAGTTTTGAAAACAAACTATGAAAAGAAAGAAGGTGTTGGGTCTTACACTCTATTAGAGGCCCAATACTTTATGGTATTGGTTGTAAAAACAGTTAAAAGAAGATTAACAAATAAGGAAAAAATGGATGAGACTTACACTCTATTAGAGGCCCAAAGATTATTTACTGTTTGTGAGACAGTCGAAAATGAAGTACCATTTGAAACAAATTCATTGAATGTATAAAATAAAGGGGTTGGGACTTACACTCTAATAGAGGCCCAGTACTTTACAGTACTGGCTATAAAAGCAGTTTGAAAATGATTTGAAATGATACAAGGTTTTGTTGTTTGAAAACCTTAATCATCCGTTTAATCGGAGACTGAAAACAGTTTTGAAAATTGACAAAAGTCAACTTAATTAAGGTAAAGATAAAGATCTATGCCTAATTAAGACCTAAACAATTAGGGTTTTATCATAAAATTATTCACAAAATAATTAGGTTAAAAACAAAATGAATATATATATATTTAAAGTATTTAAGAAAACACTTAAAACATACTATTTTAAACCTAATAAAAATATATGAAATAAATAATATTTTTATGATTTTTTTGATTATTCACAAAATAGATATATTAAATGACAAGTGTGTGAAAAATGAAGTGAAAATAATTTAATTTGATAGGTTAAATAATTGGTTAAAGTTGTGAAGAAATCAAATGGAAAAAGTGGTAAAAAAAATAGGGTTTTGTCACCAACCAGGTTTGAACCCACGCCCTTTACGTTACCAGCCCAAAACAACACCACTGAGCCAATGCGCGCTTGGTGACTGATGAATGGTTCCATTGCAATTCATATATTACTCAAGTGCATAGAAGCAAAAAAAGAAATAAAATCAAAAGGTCTGGGGCGAGGGGGATTCGAACCCCAGACCTTGGACACGCGCAACACACAAACACTCTTTACCACTGGGCTATAACGATGTAGTCGTTTATGAAACAGGCATCATTCAAAATAAAATAAACTCAACCCTGAATTTGAAATTTGCGCGCCACCACCATTGTCATCTTCAACCTCTAGCTTTGAATTTTTGAAAATCTGAACTCTCTCAACTCTCAACCATTTGCAACGATGTAAACATGAAACTTGTTCTAAATTCACTCACGATTCTGAATATGTAACTAACATAAATTTATATTAACTACATCTAACTAATTTACTAAAACACGTGAAGAACCCTGAAATTTGAAAATCAAATTAAATGACTATACTGAAAGATAAATGAATGATGATAGAGGGTTTTCAATCCTCTGATGATGCTGAACAAGATAGAATCGAGCTTTATCACAAAGAGTACTTGAATTAAAGAGAGGGAGTTCAAGAACTTACCTCTGAAAATGGAGGTCGTGAGGATGGTAGAGAGCACCTGGGCTTGTATGAATGATTCCAAAAGCTTCCTTGGGACTCAGTGATGCTAACTGAATGCCTATTATAACTTCAATTCTCCGGAATTGCTCTTTGGACCTCCCTCGATTTGAGCTTCAAGTGGACATGGAGAGTGTTGAATCTTGAGTTACACATGAGCTGTAGCCATCTGGATAGCTTCACTATGACCTGAGGAATGTGTCTGGATAATTGGCTTTGATGGAAACCTTCTGAATCACTCCATAGACCTCCAACTGCAACAGCTCCAAGTGGGAAGTGAAGATGATGATTCTCCATGTTCAGAAGTGATCCAGGTGTTTGGATCACCTCAAATGAACCTCTTTGAGATGTTAGAATGCTTACTTTCCAAAGATAAGCTCTGGTTTGAAGAAATCGATTCTTCTTGCCAAAGAACTTTGAAAAACCATAAGCATGAGAAGAGAAAGAGAAAGCAAGGATTATAGTTGCTTTGGTGTGTTTCTGAATGAGAAAGAGCTCTCTATTTATAGGCAAATCATTCAGTACTGATTGAGAGAGTGAGCTTGCTTAATGAGGGAGTTTTGGTTTCTTGGCCATGAAGAAATTCAAGGAATATCCAAAATGCAATGATGGCCAAAACGAGCTTAGCTCCCTATCCATTGATTCTTTCTGATCTTGGGGAACATTTCTGATATGTAGCAAGTTTCTATTGGCTTAGGAGAAGATTCCAATTGGTGAATCATTGCTTATCATAAATTCTCAAAAGTAATGATTACATAATCACCTGTTCTTGCTTTTGGGAATCTTCTTCAATCCTTATGCCATGGTGAAAATGAAAGCATGGTATGTTTGCAAATGTGTTATGGGTCTTGTAGCATCCATTAGTGAGGCCATATGCACAAAATTGCAAAGTTCCAAATTGTACATGACCTATAATTTCTCTTCATGAGGCCAACTTTGAACAAGCATAACTCTTAGCTCAAAATGAATTTGGAGAAGGTTGAACACAATTTGGAAAGCCCTAAACATCTACTTCAAATCATTAGTTTGGAGTTTCTTCAGAATCCTTTGGAAAATTTGTGAAAAATGAGGCCAAAGTTGGAAGAAAACTAGGTTAAAAACACTTAGAAAATTTTCTAAGTGTTTATGACCTAAAACTTCAAAATTTCCAAATCTCTTAAATGATTGATTTCTTGAAAAAAGTTGCATTTTAAGATGTTGTTTTATTTTGCAAGATCTACAACTTTCATGTTGGAAGTTTTTTGAGTTGTGTAGGTGAAGTTTTGAGTTCTCACCATGCCTTCAAAAACCCTAATTCCCGACTTTTCGCTCCTTGATGAATTTCTTTGAATTTCTTTGGTCAAATGACTTTAATATCCATATATTGATGATATTGATATTTGAAAGTCATGGTTTGACCAAAAATCTTAAAAGTCAAAGGTGATCCCATACAGTTGACTTTTTCCAAGTAAAGTGAAAATTTGGACTTTTGTGTAGAATCAAGATCTCCTCCTCAAATGAGTGATGTAAATGGATTATGTTGAGGTAGTAGAGGTTCTTGAATCATGTCTTGAGTTTTGGATTCATGCCCTGATTAAAAGTCAACTATCCTGGTGAATTAGGTCAAAAACCCTAATTGTCGACTAGATGACAATGATGGCTGTAGACTTTGAATTGAGGTGTGATGTCCAGTGGATATTGTAATATGAGCTATTTGAAGATTATTGATGTCTTTGAATGATCCCCTGGGCTTTTTTAGAGTTTCCTAAAGGTAATCCCTGATTTTAGTCCTTGATAGGCTCAAAACCCTAGTCTGGTGACCTGAGTAAACCTGTACTCAGATGACTGGGTGTCTAATCAATCATAGGTGAAAAAATGAAGCTCTTGAGTCTTATGATTGTATTAGAGAATAATTCTTCTATTGATTGATCCTTTGCCTGAGTTTTCTTGTCTTTGAACATCCTTGATTGAATGCCAGGCTGCTCTGGGTACTTGTTTTGACCTGATGAAAATCATGAAGATATGTCATCTCAGGGGGGTCAAAAATTAGGGTATGACACTCTGATGTACCTTCTTTTGTGGCTATTGATATAGTTTTAAATCACTCTAACTACCATGTTTTGTATCGATACACTACGCCAAATTTGAGTTTTGCCAACACAGCTACGAAAGCGCTTTTAGGCAAAAGCGCTGCAAGGGGAACATTAGAAAGCGCTTAAAAAAGCGCTGGTAAAGAGTCCCTTTGCGAAAGCGCTTTTGAAAAAGCGCTGGTAAAGGCCCCCCATTTCAAAGCGCTTTTGGAAAAGCGTTGGAAAAGGCCCCCCATTTCAAAACACTTTTGAAAAGCGCTGGTAAAGTCCCCCCATTACAAAGCGCTTTTGTTATAAATAATTTCTCCATTAAGTGAAATCAATTCATTTCATATTTGGTTTAATTTTATTCTTTAATACCATGTTTTCTCTAGCTTTTCTCTGCGGTTTGCATAAGTTCATGATGGTATTAGAGTTCTTTTGAGCTTTGTTGCGCATCATTGTTCATTATGGTTCATAACAACGGTTCATAACAATGGTAATGTTGGTAATCCCCCTCCTCTATATACTTCTTAAACTCCGCGAAATGTCTATTATGTCTACTCCTCCGATGTAGGGGTGTTCAAAAATATGATTGACTGAATTGTATGCTGGATTTGAATTTCATTGCACCATAAAAAAATGGAACCATTTAAATGGTTAATGAACTGAACCATTTAATTTAACCAATTCAAGTTTAGTTTTAACCAATTCAGAACCAGTTTCTTTTTATAAACTGATTTAAATATATAAATTAGATTTTCATAAAATAATAAAAAATGAATTACAAGTAAAAAATAAATTTAAAATAAAACATTGATAGAAAGGATTCAACAACTATTAATTCTTAGATCTAGGGTTCAAATAAAGGATAAAAACAAAACTAATTGCATAAAGAAAAGAAGAAAATAAAAATTGTGTTAATTCTTGTCTAACCATTCAATAAAGGGCAGCTGCCAATAAATACAACAGAGAGTTCAAAATCCTAATGGGCTGATACGAAAAAGGGCCTAACCCAACAATAAAACATAAAAAGCTTTTAAAATATAATAACTAGTTTGTGATAAATCCTTGAAGCCATTTGGGTTTAAATTTAATTCGTGTGGGCTTTATATCACTACTATCCGGCCCAATAGAAACCTTGTCCTCAAGGTTGGGTGTATGCTGGTCCAATGGACTATGAAAAGAGATAGCCCAATTAGGAGGCCCGGCGGAATTAAAAATGTTGCTATTAGGGTTTGTTTGAATTTGAACCGTGTGGAATGGACAGGGGATCACGGTCGGAAATAATGGACTTGGGAACTCCATGTAAGCGGAAGATGTCCACAAAGAAACGATGTGCCAGATCCTTAGCAGAGAATTTTGTAGGAAGGGCAACAAAGTGCGAGAACTTCATCAACATGTCGTAGACGACCCAAATGACCGTGTGTCTGAAGGAATTATGAAGGTGAGTAAAAAAATCCATGCTTAAATCTGTCCAGACTTGAGTAGGTGTAGGTAGAGGTTGAAAAAGACCTTGCTGTTTTGTTGTCATGTACTTATTCTGCTGGCATGTAGCACAAGTTCTCACAAAAGTTTTGATATCTATATACACTCCAGGCCGTAGGAATGAAGACGATAATCGGGCCAGTGTTGGATGCAAGCCAAAATGGCCTCCTTCTGGTGTGTTGTGGTATTCCGTGATAATTTTGGTTCGTAACTGGAGAGTATCAAGTATAAGGATTCGTTCTTTGTAATAGAGAAGATCTTCCTTGCTTTTAAAATTATTTTGTGGTGACAAATCTGTCTGAACTTTAGTAACCATTTGTAGGCCCCTGGATCTGATTTGTAAAACGTTTTTAATTGTGTGAGGAGAAGAGGAACAGGAGATGATATGGACATCAAGAGAGCTGTATCTTCATGGGAAATACGACCGAGTGCGTCTGTGACCTGATTGGTCTTACCAGGTTTGTAATGAATATCAAACTCAAATCCTTGTAATTTCGCCGCCCACTTCTGTTGTTCTAGCGTTTGGATGGTCTGATTTAACAGATTCTTTAGGCTCTTATGATCAGAAAAAATATGAAAGTGTCTGCCTATTAAATATTGTCTCCATTTCTTGACAGCTTCTGTGATTGCAAACATTTCACGGACATACACGGAGGAAGCCTGGAGACGGTTACAAAGCTTCTTGCTGAAGAAGGTTATTAGGTGACCTTCTTGGGACAGAACCGCACCTACTGCCACTCCTGAAGCGTCTGTCTCGAGCACAAATGGCTTGGTGAAATCTGGAAGGCCCAGCACAGGAGTTTTTGTCATTTCCGCTTTAATGTTGTAAAAGCTAAGTCAGCTTCTATATTTCATTGTAGCTTTGTAAAATGTAATAAATCAGTGAGGGGAGCGGCGAGAGAGGCGTAATGATGCACGAATCTTCTATAAAATCCGGTGAGTCCTAAAAAACCCCTGAGTGCCGTGAGTGATCATGGTTTAGGCCAATCTAGAATAGCTTGAATCTTTTCTTGATTTGGGGTTACACCTTCACTAAAGATAATATGACCTAAATAATCAACACTAGGAACAACAAACACACACTTTGATAATTTGGCATAAAACTGGTTAGATAAAAGCAAATCTAAAATGAGTTTTAAATGATGTGCATGATATGAAATAGAAGAACTATAAATGAGTATATCGTCAAAAAAAACTAACACAAACTTCCTTAGGTATGGTCTTAGCAAATCGTTCATAACCGATTGAAAGGAACTAGGAAGGTTAGTTAAGTCAAATGGCATCACCAAGAACTCGTAGTGTCCGTCAAACGTCCTGAACGCAGTTTTGTGAGTATCCTTAAGAGTTACCCGAATCTGGTGATAGCCAGATCGTAGGTCGATCTTGGAAAAAATAGTTGCTGAACCCAATTCATCAAAAAGTTCATCTATAGTAGGTATAGGAAAACGGTCGCAAACTGTGACAGCGTTTAGGGCTCTATAATCCATACAGAATCTCCATGATCCATCTCTTTTTCGCACTAATAAGACAGGGGAGGAATATGTGTTGTTACTAGGTTTAATGATACCTTCACTAAGCATATCATGTATGATGGAATTCATAGCGTCCTTTAGTGAGTGTCGGTAGCAATACGGTTTCACGTTGATTGGGGCAGTATTAGGGTAGATGGGAATGCGATGATCATGTGGTCGGGTGGGTGGAAGGCCTTTGGGTTGGGTAAAAATCGTGGCATGGGATTGGAGAATAGATGAGATTTGGGGCGGTAGGATAGGAGGCAGTGTATCTAAGACATTTGTGGGTGAAGTTTGAGGTGTAGAAATAGGGTGTGGTTGAAAGATTAAAAGGTGGAGGGAAGCTATGGAATCTGTTTGTAAAAGATGGCAAACATTGTTGTAAGAAGATGGTGAGATAGTGTTGGTATCACCCGTTATGGTGATGTCATTGTTGTTGTGAGTGAAAGAGATCTTAGGAATGGAGAAGTATGCCATTAGGGGTCCCAAAGTTCTTAACCATTCCAATCCAAGGACGACGTCAGTCTCTTCAATAGGTAGCAAGTGAAAAGGAATAAAAAATGAATTGTTTTGAATTTTTATAGGAACCTTTGGACAGATCCCTGAACATGATAATCTAGAGCCGTTGCCCACCATAACCAGAAAATTTGGAATAGGTTGAGTGTGAAGTTTAAGGTGGTGTGTTATGCGTGGCTGTAAGATGTTATGAGTGCTCCATGTATCAATCAAAAAAGCAACCGAGAGACCGGTAATAGATCCTTTGAATTTTAAAGTCTTGGGCGAGAATTTTCCATTTGCTGCTTGAGGAGAAAGTTGAAAATATGTGTCATCTGGTTCTATTGTGGCATTTGATTCTGCACAAATAGCAGTCTGTTCGGTGATTGAGTGATCATCATCTTCAATGAGCAGCAGAAATTTTCACGCTTGGCATTTGTGGCCGGGAATAAATTTTTCATCACAATTGAAACACAAACCTTGAGCACGGCGTTCTTGTATTTGAGCGCTAGAGAGTTTACGGATGGGTAATTTAGGTGGTTGAAGTGGCTGAATTGGCTTTATAGGTGTGGGGGTAGTTGGAGAAAGTGAAGTGGGCTGGTTATTTTAGGGGTTGTATGAGGAAAAGGGCTTTTGAAATTTAGTTTTAGCTTCACGGATTTTGGATTCAATCAGTTTTGCAAGCCCAATAGCTTGAGAGATAGGCGTTGGTTTATGAATGGCTAGCTCATTCTGAGTATCCAGAATTAATCCTGAAATAAAGCAATTTAGAATAGCCTCACGTGATAATCCCACTACTTGATTCCCTAATTTTTCGAATTGGGCTTGGTATTCCACAACATAATGGGTTTGTTTGAGTTTAAATAACTCTGCTTGATGATTAACATAGGTAGATGGCCCAAAACGAAGTTCTAATGCCTTTGTAAAATAAGTCCAATCCACTAATTCACGATTTTGATGCATCCATTTAAATCAAGCCAATGTTTCTCCTTTCATATAGAAAGACATCATAGCCAAACAGTTTTCGGCTGGTAGGTTATAGAAAGTAAAAAATTGATCAGCTTGGACTAACCATTCCAATGGGTTTGAGCCATCAAACATTGCAAGCTCTAACTTTGGTGTACGAAAAGAGGGAATAGGGGTTTGAGAATGTTGGGGATAGGGTATGTGGGGAACTTGTGGAATGGTAAACGAGGGGTTGGTAGTAAAAATGGAGATTGTTGGGTAATACGGGGGGTCCAAGTAGGATTGGGTTGAAAACAATCTATGATAAGGGGGGAAGGTTTGATTGAAGGGGGTGGAAAGTGGAGGAGGTACTGAGGTATGTGTGCTGGTAGTATATAGTGAGGATGGTATAGGAGTTCTTAAAAAATTAGGGGAAGAATGGGGTGTGGGAAGGGTATGAGTGGAAACCAGAGTTGGGTTTAGAGCAGTACCTGATGAGGTGGTGGAATGAACAGTTATGCTGTGGACAGTAGCTGCGGACGAAACAGTAGGTTTCGTCACAAATCTGTCTTGAAGAGAATCGCTGTTGTGTACAGTACCGCTACCGTGAACAGTACCGCTGCCGGGAATAGTGTTTCCATGAACAGTAACCGCGGAACAGCACCAGAAGGCTGTTTATCAGCTTGAGAAACTAGCTTTGTGAGTAAGCTGATGATGTTTTCACATCTAGCATCAGATATTTGTTTTTCCGTGTCCATTCTGGTTTGGAGCTGGTCCATTTCAAAGTGAGTTTTGAGAAATCTCTCATCCATTTGGATTTGAGTTTCTTGCATAGCATTATCAAGGTGAAGGTGGGTTGTTTGGACAACTTCATCAACAATATCTTTAGGGTTGGGTGGTTTGAGAGGGGCCATGGATTCAAGATGAAAACACCAATTTGATAGAAAGGATTCAACAACTATTAATTCTTAAATCTAGGGCTCAAACAAAGGATAAAAACAAAACTAAGTGCATAAAGAAAAGAAGGAAATAAAAATTGTGTTAATTCTTGTCTAACCATTCCAAAAGGGGCAACTGCCAATAAATACAAGAGAGAGTTCAAAATCCTAATGGGCTGATACCAAAAAGGGCCTGGCCCAACAATAAAACATAAAAAGCTTTTAAAATATAATAACTAGTTTGTGATAAATCCTTGAAGCCATTTGGGTTTAAATTTAATTCGTGTGGGCCTTGTATCGAACATAATATTTTTTTTCAAAAATTAATAAAAAAATCAAAATAGTAAAATATTTTTAAATACAATTTTTTTTCCTAAAAGCAAAAATAAAAATTTTGGGAAAAAATATATTCTAAAAATATTACTTTTTAGGCTTAAATACACTTTTCGTTCCTGTAAGTTAGCGTGCTTTTTATTTTCGTCCCTGTAAGTTATTTTTTTGGGTTTTAGTCCTTATATTTTTGTTTCGCGTTCGTTTTAGTCCCTAAAATCAAAATACGTAGAAAATTTCACAAGAAAATCCGCAGGTAACCTGCAGATTTTCCTGCGGATTTTGACTTTAGGGACTAAACCTCAAGCAAAAAGTAAGACATAGGGACTAAAACTCAAAAAAATAACTTACAGGGACGAAAATCAAAAACACGCTAACTTACATGGGCGAAAAGTGTATTTAAGCCTACTTTTTAATATAAAATTTAAAATTTTATATGAAATTAAAAAAAAAAATTTTTTTAAAGAGTTCAAAATAAAAACTTGATTTAAGCTATTCTAAACGCTTTTAATCAAAATCATATTTTTCAAAATTTTAACAAACTCATAAAAATAAATAAATAGAATTTTTCAATCTTTTTTAATTAATTTATGAATCTAGTGTATATATGAAAAAACTATTTGTTGAAACATATTCTGTTAATGTTTTGAATATTACAAACTATTTTATCTAAAGAAACTCCAAAGTGATTTCATCAATAAATCATCTAAATAATTTATGGTCCCTATCAAACAAAGAGTTAAAATGATGATTCAAGATCAAGCTGACAAAGAACAAAGCTTTAAGAACATATGGATTCTCAGAAGTTCAATAAATCACTCTTCAGATTTATGGTCCCAGAGTTACTCTTCAGAATGACAGTCCCAGAGTTACTCTCCAGAATTATGGCCCCAGAGTTACTCTCCAGAATTATGACTCCAGAGTTACTCTTCAGAATTATGGCCCCAGTGTTACTCTCCAGATTCATTTGTCCCAGAGTTACTCGTCCCAGAAGTACTGTCCCAGAGTTACTCGTCCCAGAGTTACTCGTCCCAGAGTTACTCCTCCAGATTTACTCTGCCAAGAATAAGTCTTTGTTGAAATAGTCAAAAGTCAGAATTTGCAGCAGGTCAGAAGTACTCTGAACTAAGACCAAGTCAGCCAAGACCAAGTCTCAAAAAGGGCAAAGCTGCCAGCACTTCTACAAGAAACTCTCGGCACTTCCTTGATACTTTTCTTTGCTCTATAAATACAAGACTAATGCTTCATTCTCTCACACGAAAATATACACCAACATACAAAGAGAAACAAAGCTCTCAAACGCAAAGTAATCATACTCTCTACACATATTATCTTTAGCTCTCACTACCATATAATGATCAAAATATATTAGAGTTATCATACACATTCTATATTTAAATACTCACTGCCATACGGAGAGTATTTAGGAATTTATTGTAAACCACCTAACATCACAAAGTATATCCTAGATATACAAACCAATCATTTTGTAAGCTATCTGTAAGCTATACCATTCAGAAGTGTAAGCCTGGTGAGGCTAATAATACATGGAAGAAAAAGGCTATTGTAAGAAGTATTAAATAAAGGATAATCTCACAGGGTGTGGGGACTGGACTAACCAAGTTGGTGAACCAGGATAAGTTTTCTTGTGTTCTTTATTTATTTTCTTTTATTCATATTATTCACAACTATACTTCATCACACACATTAACACTCTTTACTTAAAACTTCTAAAAGTTACTAATAATCTTTTTCTTCTTATTAAAAGCAACATTTTAAATACTTAGACAAATTTTAAAAGGGACACAATCCAACCCCCCTTGTTGTGTCGTACCTTATTCCATCAATTGGTATCAGAGCTACGGGCTCTGAATATACAGAACACTTTACCGTGTTAGAGTTAATCGATCAAACAGGAAATGACTGATACAAAGTTTATAGCTGAAGGAGGATCATCACACAGGCCTCCTTACTTTAATGGTTCTGACTACTACTACTGGAAAGGTAAGATGAGATTGTTTCTACTATCTCAAGATAATAATATGTGGTCTGTGGTTGAAAATGGCAACTACACACCAATGACTACTGCAACAGACACATTTGCGTCAGTTCCAAAAACGCAGTCACAATGGACAAAAGAAGAAAATGACAAGGTACTACTAAACTCTAAAGCTCAATTTATATTATCATGTGCTCTTAGCAGGGAAGAATACGACCGGATAGAGGAATGCACAACTGCCAAAGAAATCTGGGATGCTCTCAAAATACATCATGAAGGAACAAATCTTGTTAAAGAAGAAAGAATTGATCTAGGAGTCAGGAAGTTTGAAACCTTCGAAATGAAGGAAGAAGAAACCATAGATGAAATGTTTTCCAGATTCACTATAATTGTCAATGAACTTAGATCACTTGGTAAAGCTTATACTGCTCATGAAAGAATCAGAAAAATTCTAAGATGTCTTCCAAAAATTTGGAGACCTATGGTAACAGCTATATCACAAGCAAAAGATCTAAAGATTCTACAAGTTGAAGAACTTATAGGATCTCTTCGTGCTCATGAAGGTATCCTAAATGAAGATAAACCACAAAGAAAAGGTAAAATGATAGCTCTTAAAACCTCTCAAAATTCTGCATCTAAAATCACCACCTCACAAGGAACAACTGAAGAAGATACCGGATTTTTATCTGAGGATGAAAATGATTTGGCTTTAATCTCTAGAAGAATTCAACAAATGATTTTAAAAAGAAATCAAAACAGAAAATCATTTCAACCCAGGAAAGAATACCAAAAACCTGAGATTGATAAAAGCAAGATTACATGCTATGGATGCAACAAACTTGGACACTTCAAAACAGAATGTCCACTCAAAACCCATAGGAACTTCTCCTCTAAAAAATCCATGCTTGCACAATGGGATGACTCAGAGAACTCTAACTCTGAAGCCGAAGATGAGGAAGCCAACTTATGCCTGATGACTAACTCCGACTCTGAATAGGTAAGTACACTAAACTATTGTTATACCTGCAAAGAAATAGGAATCTTGTTCGACAATTTATTAGAAGATTCAAACATCTTAACTCAGAAATGTCTGTTTCAAAAAGAACAGATTCACACTCTTAAAACTGAAAAAGAAGATCTAATAAAATCCAACCTAAAACATTTAGAAACCATTAAGGAGTTACAAAAAGCATATTCTTGTTTGTCATTACATCAGAAAGTTATTAATGAAAAAATCAAACCTCTTAACAATCAAGATAAAATTGAAAACCTTGAAAATCAAGTAGAAACTCTTACTAAAGATATAACCTCTTTTGTAAAATATACTGAAACTTTTCAAAAAGTAATGGGATCTCAATCAGGGGTCTTTGATAAAGCTGGCTTAGGATTTAAACAATCTGAAAATCAAATGATCTATGAAATTTTTTTCCTTCCAAATAAAAATAGAACTAAAATCCAAATAAAAGAAAAAAATATTTTAAAAGAGAAAAATATTACCAAACCAAAATGTTGTTATTGCAAGAAAACAAATCATCTTGAAAAACATTGTTATTTCAAAAAGAAAACCACTATATCAAAAGATCATATTTCTAACAACAAAGGACCCAAAGAAATATGGGTACCTAAAAAGCTACTAATGCATAATGCAGGAATGTCTTCTGACTCTCAAGAAAAAGCCTTGGTACTTGGACAGTGGTTGCTCAAGACATATGACTGGAGATAGGGAAAGTTTTGTCTCTTTCAAAAATAAAGAAGGAGGAACTGTAACCTTTGGAAACAATGATAAAGCAAAGATCAAAGGTATTGGTTCCATAGGTAAGAAAGGTAATATCTTTATAAACAATGTGCAATACGTGGAAGGATTAAAACACAACCTTCTTAGCATTAGTCAACTATGTGATGATGGCTATGAAGTTAGTTTTAATCGAAATTCATGTATTGTAAAAATCCCATCTTCTGACAAAATTCTTTTTCTAGGAAAAAGGCACAAAAATCTTTATACATTTTATTTAGATGGTCTTTCATCTGAATCTTGCTTTTTATCTAAAGAAAAGGATAAATGGCTATGGCACAGAAGATGTGGTCACACAAGTATGAAAAATATTTCAACACTTTCAAAATTAGATCTTGTTAGAGGTCTTCCCAAACTTAATTTTGAAAAAGACTCAATTTGTGAAGCTTGCATAAAAGGCAAACAAGTCAAAAGTAGTTTTCATTCAAAAAATATTGTGTCAACACACAAACCTTTGGAAATCCTTCATATTGATTTGTTTGGTCCTGTAAAAACTTCAAGTCTAAGTGGGAAAAGATATGGCTTTGTCATTGTTGATGATTTCTCAAGGTACACATGGGTACTTTTCTTAAAAAATAAAGATGACTCTTTTGAAGCATTCAAAATCTTTTGCAAAAAAGTTCAAAATGAAAGAAACTCAAATATTGTTGCTGTAAGAAGTGATCATGGAGGAGAATTTGAAAATATTTCCTTTAAAACTTTCTTTGATGAAATTGGTATATCTCACAATTTCTCCTGTCCAAGAACACCTCAACAAAATGGTGTTGTAGAAAGGAAAAATAGAACTTTACAAGAAGTGGCTAGAACTATGATAAATGAATCAAATGTTGAAAAATATTTCTGGCCTGAAGCTATCAATACTTCTTGTTATGTTTTAAATAGAGTAACCATAAGGAAAATCTTGAAGAAAACTCCTTATGAACTATGGAAAAATAGAACTCAAAATATTTCATATTTTCATATCTTTGGATGCTATTGCTATATTCTTAACAACAAAGATTCTCTAGGAAAATTTGATTCAAAATCTGACAAAGGCATCTTTCTTGGTTACTCCTCAACATCAAAAGGTTACCGAATTTACAATTTGAAAAATCAATGTGTAGAAGAAAGCATGCATGTTATGTTTGATGAACTAAATGTTGCAGCTTTAGAAAAATCTCACGAGGATGAAGTAACCGATTTAGAAGCAATTCCTAACACTCAATCAACAGATACGAGCAACACTATGAACATTATCCAAGAAGCTAAAAACAACTCTGAACAACCTACAGCGAATCCTCCGAAAGGATGGAAAAGTGTTTCTGATCATCCTCATGAACAAATAATAGGAGACAACCCTGATCAGGTAAGAACTAGAAATTTCTTTAAAGATAACTCTAATAACATGGCAATGATATCTCAGGTAGAACCAAAGAATATCATTGAAGCATTAAAAGATGAATCTTGGATGGAAGCCATGACAGAAGAATTATCTCAGTTTGAGAAAAGCCAAGTTTGGAAACTAGTTCCTTACCCTCAAGATAAAACTATTATTGGTACAAGATGGGTGTTCAGAAATAAACTTGATGAAAATGGAAAAGTAATCAAAAACAAAGCTAGACTCGTAGCTCAAGGTTATAACCAACAAGAAGGTATAGATTATGATGAAACATATGCACCCGTGGCAAGGTTAGAAGCTATTAGAATTCTTTTAGCATATGCTGCTCATAAAAATATTAAACTTTTTCAAATGGATGTAAAAAGTGCATTTTTAAATGGGCTCCTAAACGAAGAAGTATATGTTCATCAACCACCTGGTTTTGAAAAACATTCTCATCCTAATCACGTTTTTAAACTAACAAAAGCATTATATGGTCTTAAACAAGCTCCTAGAGCTTGGTATGAAAGACTTAGTATTTTTCTCATTAAAAATGATTTTCTCAGAGGAAAAATTGATACAACTCTTTTCAAAAATTCACACAAAAATGACTTACTAATAGTTCAAGTTTATGTTGATGACATCATATTTGGGTCAACAAATGAAAAAATGTGTGATGATTTTTCAAAACTGATGCAAAGTGAATTTGAAATGAGTATGATGGGAGAACTCAACTTCTTTCTGGGTCTACAAATAAAAGAACTCAAAAATGGCATTTTCATATGTCAAGAAAAATACATTAAAGATTTGTTGAAAAAATTTGAAATGAATGAAGCAAAAATTATGGTAACACCTATGCATCCATCTTCAAATCTTGATAAAGATGAACAAGGACTATCTGTATCAGAAAAGGAATATCGAGGTATGATTGGTTCATTATTATATTTAACTGCCAGTAGACCTGACATTGTCTTTTCAGTAGGTCTTTGTGCACGTTTTCAAACTGACCCTAAGGAATCACACTTGACTGCTGTCAAACGCATTTTTCGATATCTCGTTGGTACAACTGACATTGGTCTATGGTATGAAAAAGGAAATCACATCAACTTAATAGCTTACTGTGATGCTGACTATGCTGGAGATAAAATAGAAAGAAAAAGTACAAGTGGAGCCTGTCAATTTCTAGGACAAGCTCTTATTACATGGTCTTGCAGAAAGCAAAATACAATTGCTCTATCAACAACTGAAGCAGAATACGTGTCTGCTGCAAATTGCTGCTCATAAATTTTATGGATAAAAAATCAACTAGAAGACTACTCACTTCAATACTCCAAGGTATCAATTTTTTGTGATAATACTAGTGCTATAAACTTGTCAAAAAATCCTATTCAACACTCCAGATCTAAACACATTGAAATAAAACATCATTTTATTAGAGATCATGTTCAGAAAGAAAATATAGAACTCATTTTTGTAGATACAGAAAATCATTTAGCAGATATTTTCACCAAACCTCTAGTGGAAGATAGATTTAATTTTCTAAAATCAAAATTATCTATTATCAAAATACCTAAGTAAATATTTTTTTTATATTAGGTAATGAAATAAAAAAAAATTTAAATAAAAAATATATCACGTGTGTTTTTCTTGAGTACATATATATATATATATATATATATATATATATATATATATATATATATATATATATATATATATATATATATATATATATATATATATATATATATATATATATATATATATATATATATATATATATATATATATATATATATATATATATATATATATATATATATATATATATATATATATATATATTTTTGCTCTTAGTAATATATATATTAGATTTTTATATTAATCAAAATATTGCCTATATTAGAGTTTTCAAAAATTCACGTGTGTTTTCTCCTTGTCTTTCTCGTTTCTCTATATCTCTTCATCATTACAAAAAAGCTGCCTCTTCCCATACCAATCAAATCAGCACACCTTCTACCAACTCCCCATCAAATCCTTGCTCTTCCCAACGATCTCTAATGATTCAACTCAATTTCTCTTAAACCTTTCAAATGGTATTCAAAGTTATCACTATCATTGTTCCATTTGCTGATACTATATTCTCTCTTCCTTCCAAAACACAGAAAACCCTCTCCATGGAAAAACCACCCACCAAGCGCCGCACCACCACCACTCGACAAAAAACAACCATGAAAACCAATGACTCTCGACCAACACCCACCACTCCCACCCGTCGCTCAACTCGACATGCAAACATCTCTCACGATCCAACTCCCTCTGAGCAAACTACAGAAGAATCTCAAAACCGTAATCTTCCTCTTCCCTCAACCCAGATCGTCTCTGCTCCTCAACCCACTAAACCATCCTCCTCACACGTTTCCACTCAATCAAGCGAAGGAACCTCTCTCGTCTCATCGTCTTTCCAAGCCTTTGACCATCCATCTGAAATCTCAACAAAAGAATTCATCTCTGATGATGATGTTCGTGCTCTCTATAACGAAAAATGGCGCTCACTTCCTATCGTGGCCGACAAAACCGTCAACTTGGATAACTACTCTATCTGGGGTTACGACATAAACGAGCTTGCAATAGCCACAGGTTGGACTAACTTTCTCCAACTCTCTGATGTCTTCTACCCTAGACTAGTTAGAAATTTTTTTGCCGCTATAGAAGCCTCTGAAAGTGATACACAGCTGATTTCATCTGTAAAGGGTCGTCAAATAACCCTAACCCCAGAGCTCCTTTGCGACATTTTGCATGTCCCAAACAATGGACTTCATCTCTTTAATGATGACTGGCCCTCATCTTATGACCTAGACATTGAATCCTACAGACTCTCCATCACCAAAACATCAAACTCACCGTTTTGTGTCTGCCAACCTTGAACCCCTCAGCCATATCATTCATAACTTCTACATTCCCACTATCCTTCCAAGAAAAGGAAGTATGGAACGAGTCACTGATAAAGACCTACTTGTCATCTACCATTTCTCAAAGAAAACCCCTCTCAATATAGGATATTTGGTGCTCAACTATCTCAAACACACTGGTCTTAGAGCAAGAAGCGCCCCCTATGGTATGCTTCTTACCAAAATATTCAAGCACTTTAATGTTCCTCTGGACGATGAGGACTCCTTCGAGATCAACAAAATCTTGGATGCCTCCAAGTTGAAGCGCATGAAAATTCCTTCCCTCAAGCGTGCACCATCACCTAAACCTGAGGCCAAATCAAAGCGCAGGCGTCTTGTCAAGCAATATGCTCCAACTGAACCTTTAACAACAGGTATTGAATCTCCTAACTCTCCAAACAGCCTGACCACGAATTCTCCCATTCCATTATCTGTGGCTCTTCCAAACACTGCTGACCTAGAATCCCCACAAGAGCCCTCACCGATCTCTCCTCATGCCTCTAAATCCATATCTCCAAACCCAAAGGAAACAAATAAACAATCTCCTGTAATCACACAATGCATTGACCTCACATCTACATCACCAATCCCAGTAGAATCCTCACCACAAACAGTTGTCATCACTCAAGCTCCAGTTTCTCTCCAAACTGAAACTATCTCAAATGTTTCAAGTCCTCCAACCCTAGAGACTTCTAACATTGACATGATCAACATTTTCGCTCTTGAAAACCTTCTCTCAAGTCCTCCTAGTGCTTCAGCTCATCAACCACCCTCACCAATATCTCCTCACACTCCTGCTTCAGCTCAGCTGTCCTCACTCATATCCATGATTGAGGCTGAATTATTAACTCCACCCACTTCAAATCAACAAAATTCAATTATTCCCCATATTGCCACATACACTTCCCCGACTATGACAACAAATCCTCTCTCCACGACCTCACCTCTGAACTCTCCAAATTCCTACAAAGAACCTTCTCCTAGAAGAATTCAACTCTCCTCTATCAATCATACAGACTCCAATGATCTCACTGCTCAGATTGAAGCTTTTTTTAATAACTCCGTTCAGCTATCTGAACAAGGTGATCCTACAGAATCACACGCCATGCCTTCTGTTCCACAACCTGATCCTTATGTCTTCCAATCAAACTCTCCAATATTTTCTTCTCCAAAGGAAGATGATGATAACTCCTTCAATGTTCAAACACTGCTTGCTCCGAGGTATGACTCATCACCTCCTAGAAACACCACCAATAATTCCAATACCCTTCCTCAGATTCCCATCACTTCCATCACATCCTCATTTTTTAACAACTTCCCCAGCAATGGTAATCGTCCTCCCGTTTATCCTCGATCTGCAACCTCATCTGAAACGGTTAACCCCCATCAGGGCGTCAACCTTCGATCATTTACAGCTCTCCAAAAGCAGTTAATGGGTTACCAAAAATTATGGATTGATTATGTCACTGAACAAGTATGCCCGAGGTTTCCAGGAATGCTTCCTCCGAATCCCTCTCAGATTCAGTTTCCATTTCTGCCATTATCTTCTGAGGCAACTTCTGATGATGAACCATCTGGTTCTTAATCTTCTCGTCCTCTTTCTTTTGGTGCCCCCTTTCTTTTTGTATGGTTGACAAAAGGGGGAGAACAAGCTTTGACCAAAGCTTTGTCTTATTTAAGTTCTTTGTACTCTACTTATCTATAATTCACTAGGACTGTATAATTAAAATTAGCAGTAGTCCTCTAGGATCTTTTTGTTTGTGCACCAAAATATTGATGTAAATCATTTGATGTATTGATCCTCAAACATTAATCAAAAACTGCTATCTAATCAATATGTGTTTCAAATGCTTTTAAATTCATTTACTATATATGAACTAATATTGAGGGGGAGCATTTGCCCTTTCAAAGTATGCATCTTTTCAGGGGGAGTTTCAAAGTCCTTACTCAAAGAAACTAAAATAAAAAGTTTGTCACCATTCAAAAAGGGGGAGAATGTTGAAACATATTCTGTTAATGTTTTGAATATTACAAACTATTTTATCTAAAGAAACTCCAAAGTGATTTCATCAATAAATCATCTAAATAATTTATGGTCCCTATCAAACAAAGAGTTAAAATGATGATTCAAGATCAAGTTGACAAAGAACAAAGATTTAAGAACATATGCATTCTCAGAAGTTCAATAAATCACTCTTCAGATTTATGGTCCTAGAGTTACTCTTCAGAATGACAGTCCTAGAGTTACTCTCCAGAATTATGGCCCCAGAGTTACTCTCCAGAATTATGACTCCAGAGTTACTCTTCAGAATTATGGCCCCAGAGTTACTCTCCAGATTCATTTGTCCCAGAGTTACTCGTCCCAGAAGTACTGTCCCAGAGTTACTCGTCCCAGAGTTACTCGTCCCAGAGTTACTAGTCCCAGAGTTACTCGTCCCAGAGTTACTCCTCCAGATTTACTCTACCAAGAATAAGTCTTTGTTGAAATAGTCAAAAGTCAGAATTTGCAGCAGGTCAGAAGTACTCTGATCTAAGACCAAGTCAGCCAAGACCAAGTCTCAAAAAGGGCAAAGCAGCCAGCACTTCTCCAAGAAACTCTCGGCACTTCCTTGATACTTTTCTTTGCTCTATAAATACAAGACTAATGCTTCATTCTCTCACACGAAAATATACACAAACATACAAAGAGAAACAAAGCTCTCAAACGCAAAGTAATCATACTCTCTACACATATTATCTTTAGCTCTCACTACCATATAGTGATCAAAATATATTAGAGTTATCATACACATTCTATATTTAAATACTCACTGCCATACGGAGAGTATTTAGGAATTTATTGTAAACCACCTAACATCACAAAGTATATCCTAGATATACAAACCAATCATTTTGTAAGCTATCTGTAAGTTATACCATTCAGAAGTGTAAGCCTGGTGAGGCTAAGAATACATAGAAGAAAAAGGCTATTGTAAGAAGTATTAAATAAAGTATAATCTCACAGGGTGTGGGGACTGGACTAACCAAGTTGGTGAACCAGGATAAGTTTTCTTGTGTTCTTTATTTATTGTCTTTTATTCATATTATTCACAACTATACTTCATCATACACATTAACACTCTTTACTTAAAACTTCTAAAAGTTACTAATAATCTTTTTCTTTTTATTAAAAGCAACATTTTAAATACTTAGACAAATTTTAAAAGGGACATAATCCAACCCCCATTGTTGTGTCGTGCCTTATTCCATCACTATTGTCATTAACTTTTTGAATTTCGCTATACCACATTTTAAGCTACAGTGGCAAGGTCATTTAAGGAGGGAATACTAGAATTTTCTTGTCACATACAATTTGTTATGATTTCAATCGAACAAAAAATTACAGCTTAATATATAAGCAGTTGAAATTACATTTGGTCTAAGATACTAGTATATACGGAGTAGCGATTTTCACCAAACAAATGTGAGTATTCAACGTTTCGTAAGCCGTCGATTCTTATCAGTTTTAAAATTGGTTCATAAAATATAATTGATTCTAAAATAATTTGATATAATAAAATCAGTTTATAAAATTAAATCGATTCTGAACCGGTTATGAGCTGAATTGAAATTGGTTTAACAATTGACTGAATTTTTATTGAAATAGTTTTTGAAAACTGAACTAAACCATTATTGTGGTTCAGTGCGGTTCAGTTCATGAACCATGAACACCCGTACTCTGATGTACCTTCTTGCGTGGCTGTTAATACAGTTTTAAATCACTCTAACTACCATGTTTTGTATCGATAAATGAACTGTGCTTTGGTAATAAATACAAATTTGATTTTTTTATAGAACAATTGCAATTCCTATTGAATTCAATCTAAATTTTATACCATAAAGTCGATGTACCATGCTTGTTCATTATTGGATTATGTTTCTATTGAAGATTCCATTGCACAAAGTATCGGAGAGTTCCTTGAGAATGCCATTGATGTATGGAAATAACTCAAACAACTATACTCTCAAAGGGGATTACATTAGAATTTCTGAACTTCAATGTGAAATTTTTTAATTGAAATAAAAATCAAGATATGTTTCTGAGTTTTTCATAACTCTCAAGATTTTATGGAAAGAACTTAAAACTTAGTTGCCTACACGTGTTTGTGCTTGTCCACATTGATGTGTTTGTGCTCAGATCACGATATCACATGTTACATTTGATTTTCGACAGGTCTAAATGATTAATTTGATATGGTATGTGCTCAGATTCCTTTGATGAACCCCCAACCACCTCTCAATCGTATATTTTCCACTGTGCTCTAAGAAGAAAGACAACATAGTGTTGTTCTAAATATTGATGAATCCAAATAATATTTTTAACTTTTAAACTATACCACTAATACTTCCGTCCCAAAATAATTATTACATTTAAAAAAAATTGTTTCAGAATACTTGTCACTATAGATTACAAAGGCAATTTTATATTTAATCTTTCATTTGTATCTTCTAATAAATACTTTTACTTTATTACTCCCTCTGGTCTCATTTATTAAAAAAAAAATTCTTTTTAGATACATTAAATAAATAATGTATGTGGACAAAATATTGTCCAGATACATTATTTATTCAATGTATCTGAAAAAAAAAAAAAAACATTTTCTTATAAATAGGACCGGAGGTAGTATTTTCTTTCTTAATATTAATGTAAATTTAAATACACTAATTAACATCTAGATAATATGGTAAAGTCATTATTATCTCTCTTTCATTTATTACTGTTTATTATCATATTATTATTATTATTATTATTATTATATATTAATTTTTAGTAATTATAGAATTTTTTTTCAAAAGTCAAATTCTATATTATAAATAAAAGAATATACCCAAAAGAAAATAAATAAAATATTATACCAGAGAAAAGTTATATATATATATATATATATATATATCAGTTTTTGTTATTTACACTGTCTAAAGAGTTTTAGAATTGTTGTTTTTGAAGAAAATCATGATGAAGAGAGGTATCATTGTCCTAATGCTGGTGGCTTTGTTCGCTCTTTTTAACCAGAGCTATGGTATATATATCTCACCCAAGTTGTTGATTTAGTTGTTGTTATTATTATTTAACTTAGTGTCTTATCAATGCTCATATTTTCAATTGTTTATATTTAACTACGTTCTTGAGTAAACTTTGTTAAATGGGTTTTATCGTCTATAATTTGACAGGAGACAATTTGTGTACTTATTTTGGGTCGGAATTGTCACCATGTGTTCATAGTTCTTCATACTGTCTTACAGAATTTAAAAGTAAACATGGGTTCTATCCTCAAGATTGCACTTGTATAATTTCATACTACTATAGGATACCCAGATGCTCATGTACTGCTCCTTGTCCACCCCCGGCGAAAGAAAAGAAGATTTTGTCTCTTTAATTTTATGATGCACAAATAATCAGATTGGTATTTAAGAATAAAAATGTTGAGAACTTTATGAAGCACCATGTTTAGTTTACTTTAATATATGAGTTATTATATGTTGGGTTCTTCCATTTAAATATTTAGTTGTTTAGTTTTATTAAGATGTTTATGTTATTAGTATATCGGTGTTGTATTAACTTATTTAAATTAATTGTGATTATAAAAAAAATATTATAATATTAAATATTAGTATATTACCATATAATATTAAACAATTAAATTGAACAAACGTATATAAAACTTACATTATAAATTATAAATTACATTTGAAGTTACGGGAATATTTTTGTCTTCTTCATTAGTGGTTAGTATCTTTAAATCTTTTTTTTATGTAATTTTTGATATTGCAACGTATAGTTGACCATGCGAAAACACGGGTCTTGGAAGAAATATTCTAACATGTTTAAGCAATTGTCTTTGACTTTTATTAATTTTCATTGCAAATGAAATCATTAATGAAAATTGTCTACGCTGAAAATTATCATATGGTGTAAGAGACAATCTTGGGATAAACACTTTGTCACCGATATTGTTTTCTGGAATAACTTCTCCTCAAAGTATGTATTTTTCCATTATTATAATCAACCTAGTTTCATTATATAATCTCAATTTCTTTTTTGTCGGGTTTTACCCGTTCTTTCGTGTAAAAAGGTTGGAGAACCCTTAGTTCTCCCGTTAATCAATTCCTTGCTTACACAAAAAAAAAATGTAATCTCAATTTCTGATTTATACTCCCACTTTCAATTTCAACTTCTGATTAGGAAATCTTGTTGCACTAATTGTGTTAAAAATTATGGGGTGTGTACATCATCTAATGCATCGCCGTCGACATTGCATGCAATCAACAATATGTCTACAATTGATATGTGCAATCATTATATATGTCTACAATTGATATGTGCAATCAACAATAACCGCAAGAGAATCAATAATACTTTGAATTAATAAATCATCAAGGGTATCAAGAATCATATCCACATCATTAATTCCCCAATAATTCCATCACCAACCCCCAACACCCATTCAGAAAACAATTTTCTTTGTTTAAATTATGAACTCGAAACACCAAATAAAATCCTCATACTTTTAGTTAGCGTAAGAACCTTGCAAAAATTCTAAAGAGGAGATGAATTAATGGTAACATGCACGACTTCCTATCTAGTACTTTTGGGTATTATTGTGTCAGTAATTCTTGACTTCATGCCTTTCTCATTGTGATTTTTTGTATAAATAGAGTTTACAGGGCTATACTGGTAATTACACTAAATAGTTACATGTAATGAGAACAAATCAATTTCTAATTTGTTTCCCTTATTTTAGGAACAAACCCTTATTCTAGGAACAAACTAATTTTTATTCATATCCCTCTCTCTAATTGATGTTGTTGGTTAATGAGCATCAATTTGCTAACAAGAAATTGATGACATGGACGTGGAATAGCTTTGGTAAGAATACCTGCAACCTCCAACTAAGTACTGACATCAGTGTTTATCCAGAAAATTGGTAAACAAACACTAGTTTCCTTTTTAAAGGTTACTTTGTGGAATCAACTAGAGAATTCCAGAACGTGTCACTATATTCTTGTTTTCTGTATATCTTTGACTTGTATTAAATACAATAAACTTGAAGGGTAAATAAAGAATGAATTTAAGTCTTTTACGGAAACAAACGCGAATAAAGAAAGCATTAAATGCAGTGAAAGAAAAAAAGGAAAATTGAAAATGATTGCATAATAATTAACTTAGTATGCATACGAACATCTTTAGAAAGTAACACTCGTTTCTCATTTTGTATGCAGAGATTGAGTTTTATCTCTTGTAATGTAAAAATGCGGATCCCTAAACTACTGACATTTATTTCCTTAAATAGAAATCCTAAAATAAACTGTCCTAACGGTCGACTATTCATGTGTCGCCATGTATCCCAACCATGTAGTCCCTTCTCTTAAACTCCACCATTTATTTTAAAATCCAATGGTTCAGACTCATTTCTCACATTCTCATATGATACGCACTATATATATATATATATATATATATATATATATATATATATATATATATATATATATATATATATATATATATATATATATATATATATATATATATATATATATATATATATATATATATATATATATATATATATATATATATATATATACTTACTAGCCTTTTGTTATTGACATTGTCTAAATAGTTTTACAATTGTTGTTTATTATTGAGTTGAAAAAAATTATGATGAAGAGAGGAATCATTGTCCTAATGCTGGTGGCTTTGTTTGCTCTTTTTAATCAGAGCTATGCTATATCTCACCCAAGTTGTTATTAATATTATTAATCTTTCATATTTAACTTAGTGTCTTATCATTGCTCATATTCTCAAATGTTTATATATAACCACGTTCTTGATTAAACATTGTTAAACGAATTTTATTGTCTTATCATTGCTCATATCGCAGTTGGCACCATGTGTTAATGATCCTTCATTCTGTCGTAGAGATTTTAAAAGACAACATGGGTTCTATCCTCATAATTGCATTTGTAGTCCTTCATATACGATAGCCACTTGCTCATGTACTGCTATTTGTCCACCCCCTGCGAAAGAAAAGAAGATTTTGTCTCTTTAATTTTATGATGCACAAATAATCAGATTGATACTTAAGAATAAATAAATTGAGAATTGTATGAAGCACAATGTTTTGTTTATTTCAATATATGAGTTATTATATGTTGGTTTTTCCATTTTAATATTTAGTTGTTTAGTTCTATTAAGATGTTTATGTTATTAGTATACCGGTGTTATATTCACTTACTTAAATTAATTACGATTATAGAAAAAATTATATATTAAATATTACGATATAATATTAAACGATTAAATTGAATAAACGTCCATAAAACTTGAAACTTTTTGTTGTTTTTTGTTGTTTTGTTGATGACAATTGAATATTTATAAACAGTTAAGGGTTTTGAAAATAGAAGAAGTGAAGATGGACAAAGGTCACATAGGTATCTGAAGAGTTTCACCGGGAATAATGCCCTTCAAATACCAGAAGAATGTTTTGAAAACAGAAAGAAGATTTTGTAAATACAGTTTTGAAAACAAACTATGAAAAGAAATAAGGTGTTGGGTCTTACACTCTATTAGAGGCCCAATACTTTATGGTATTGGTTGTAAAAACAGTTAAAAGAAGATTAACAAATAAGGAAAAAATGGATGAGACTTACACTCTATTAGAGGCCCAAAGATTATTTACTGTTTGTGAGACAGTCGAAAATGAAGTACCATTTGAAACAAATTCATTGAATGTATAAAATAAAGGGGTTGGGACTTACACTCTAATAGAGGCCCAGTACTTTACAGTACTGGCTATAAAAGCAGTTTGAAAATGATTTGAAATGATACAAGGTTTTGTTGTTTGAAAACCTTAATCATCCGTTTAATCGGGGACTGAAAACAGTTTTGAAAATTGACAAAAGTCAACTTAATTAAGGTAAAGATAAAGATCTATGCCTAATTAAGACCTAAACAATTAGGATTTTATCATAAAATTATTCACAAAATAATTAGGTTAAAAACAAAATGAATATATATATTTAAAGTATTTAAGAAAACACTTAAAACATACTATTATAAACCTAATAAAAATATATGAAATAAATAATATTTTTATGATTTTTTTGATTATTCACAAAATAGATATATTAAATGACAAGTGTGTGAAAAATGAAGTGAAAATAATTTAATTTGATAGGTTAAATAATTGGTTAAAGTTGTGAAGAAATCAAATGGAAAAAGTGGTAAAAAAAATAGGGTTTTGTCACCAACCAGGTTTGAGCCCACGCCCTTTATGTTACCAGCCCAAAACAACACCACTGAGCCAACGCGCGCTTGGTGACAGATGAATGGTTCCATTGCAATTCATATATTACTCAAGTGCATAGAAGCAAAAAAAGAAATAAAATCAAAAGGTCTAGGGCGAGGGGGATTCGAACCCCAGACCTTGGGCACGCGCAACACACAAACACTCTTTACCACTGGGCTATAACGATGTAGTCGTTTATGAAACAGACATCATTCAAAATAAAATAAACTCAACCCTGAATTTGAAATTTACGCGCCACCACCATTGTCATCTTCAACCTCTATCTTTGAATTTTTGAAAATCTGAACTCTCTCAACTCTCAACCATTTGCAACGATGTAACCATGAAACTTGTTCTAAATTCACTCACGATTCTGAATATGTAACTAACATAAATTTATATTAACTACATCTAACTAATTTACTAAAACACGTGAAGAACCCTGAAATTTGAAAATCAAATTAAATGACTATACTGAAAGATAAATGAATGATGATAGAGGGTTTTCAATCCTCTGATGATGCTGAACAAGATAGAATCGAGCTTTATCACAAAGAGTACTTGAATTAAAGAGATGGAGTTCAAGAACTTACCTCTGAAAATGGAGGTCGTGAGGATGGTAGAGAGCACCTGGGCTTGTATGAATGATTCCAAAAGCTTCCTTGGGACTCAGTGATGCTAACTGAATGCCTATTATAACTTCAATTCTCCTGAATTTCTCTATGGACCTCCCCCGATTTGAGCTTCAAGTGGACATGGAGAGTGTTGAATCTTGAGTTACACATGAGCTGTAGCCATCTGGATAGCTTCACTATGACCTGAGGAATGTGTCTGGATAATTGGCTTTGATGGAAACCTTCTGAATCACTCCATAGACCTCCAACTGCAACAGCTCCAAGTGGGAAGTGAAGATGATGATTCTCCACGTTCAGAAGTGATCCAGGTGTTTGGATCACCTCAAATGAACCTCTTTGAGATGTTAGAATGCTTACTTTCCAAAGATAAGCTCTGGTTTGAAGAAATCGATTCTTCTTGCCAAAGAACTTTGAAAAACCATAAGCATGAGAAGAGAAAGAGAAAGCAAGGATTATAGTTGCTTTGGTGTGTTTCTGAATGAGAAAGAGCTCTCTATTTATAGCCAAATCATTCATTACTGATTGAGAGAGTGAGCTTGCTTAATGAGGGAGTTTTGGTTTCTTGGCCATGAAGAAATTCAAGGAATATCCAAAATGCAATGATGGCCAAAACGAGCTTAGCTCCCTATCCATTGATTCTTTCTGATCTTGGGGAACATTTCTGATATGTAGCAAGTTTCTATTGGCTTAGGAGAAGATTCCAATTGGTGAATCATTGCTTATCATAAATTCTCAAAAGTAATGATTACATAATCACCTGTTCTTGCTTTTGGGAATCTTCTTCAATCCTTATGCCATGGTGAAAATGAATGCATGGTATGTTTGCAAATGTGTTATGGGTCGTGTAGCATCCATTAGTGAGGCCATATGCACAAAATTGCAAAGTTCCAAATTGTACATGACCTATAATTTCTCTTCATGAGGCCAACTTTGAACAAGCATAACTCTTAGCTCAAAATGAATTTGGAGAAGGTTGAACACAATTTGGAAAGCCCTAAACATCTACTTCAAATCATTAGTTTGGAGTTTCTTCAGAATCCTTTGGAAAATTTGTGAAAAATGAGGCCAAAGTTGGAAGAAAACTAGGCTAAAAACACTTAGAAAATTTTCTAAGTGTTTATGACCTAAAACTTCAAAATTTCCAAATCTCTTAAATGATTGATTTCTTGAAAAAAGTTGCATTTTAAGATGTTGTTTTATTTTTCAAGATCTACAACTTTCATGTTGGAAGTTTTTTGAGTTGTGTAGGTGAAATTTTGAGTTCTCACCATGCCTTCAAAAACCCTAATTCCCGACTTTTCGCTCCTTGATGAATTTCTTTGAATTTCTTTGGTAAAATGACTTTAATATCCATATATTGATGATATTGATCTTTGAAAGTCATGGTTTGACCAAAAATCTTAAAAGTCAAAGGTGATCCCATACAGTTGACTTTTTCCAGGTAAAGTGAAAATTTGGACTTTTGTGTAGAATCAAGATCTCCTCCTCAAATGAGTGATGTAAATGGATTATGTTGAGGTAGTAGAGGTTCTTGAATCATGTCTTGAGTTTTGGATTCATGCCCTGATTAAAAGTCAACTATCCTGGTGAATTAGGTCAAAAACCCTAATTGTCGACTAGATGACAATGATGGCTGTAGACTTTGAATTGAGGTGTGATGTCCAGTGGATCTTGTAATATGAGCTATTTGAATATTATTGATGTCTTTGAATGATCCCCTGGGCTTTTTTAGGGTTTCCCAAAGGTAATCCCTGATTTTAGTCCTTGATAGGCTCAAAACCCTAGTCTGGTGACCTGAGTAAACCTGTACTCAGATGACTGGGTGTCTAATCAATCATAGGTGAAAAAATGAAGCTCTTGAGTCTTATGATTGTATTAGAGAATAATTCTTCTATTGATTGATCCTTTGCCTGAGTTTTCTTGTCTTTGAACATCCTTGATTGAATGCCAGGCTGCTCTGGGTACTTGTTTTGACTTGATGAAAATCCTGAAGATATGTCATCTCAGGGGGGTCAAAAATTAGGGTATGACACTCTGATGTACCTTCTTTTGTGGCTATTGATATAGTTTTAAATCACTCTAACTACCATCTTTTGTATCGATACACTACGCCAAATTTGAGTTTTGCCAACACAGCTACGAAAGCGCTTTTAGGCAAAAGCGCTGCAAGGGGAACATTGGAAAGCGCTTAAAAAAGCGCTGGTAAAGAGTCCCTTTGCGAAAGCGCTTTTGAAAAAGCGCTGGTAAAGGCCCCCCATTTCAAAGCGCTTTTGGAAAAGCGCTGGAAAAGGCCCCCATTTCAAAACACTTTTGAAAAGCGCTGGTAAAGTCCCCCCATTACAAAGCGCTTTTGTTATAAATAATTTCTCCATTAAGTGAAATCAATTCATTTCATATTTGGTTTAATTTTATTCTTTAATACCATGTTTTCTCTAGCTTTTCTCTGCGGTTTGCATAAGTTCATGATGGTATTAGAGTTCTTTTGAGCTTTGTTGCGCATCATTGTTCATTATGGTTCATAACAACGGTTCATAACAATGGTAATGTTGGTAATCCCCCACCTCTATATACTTCTTAAACTCCGCGAAATGTCTATTATGTCTACTCCTCCGATGTAGGGGTGTTCAAAAATATGATTGACTGAATTGTATGCTGGATTTGAATTTCATTGCACCATAAAAAAACGGAACCATTTAAATGGTTAATGAACTGAACCATTTAATTTAACCAATTCAAGTTTAGTTTTAACCAATTCAGAACCAGTTTCTTTTTATAAACTGATTTAAATATATAAATTAGATTTTCATAAAATAATAAAAAATGAATTACAAGTAAAAAATAAATTTAAAATAAAACATTGATAGAAAGGATTCAACAACTATTAATTCTTAGATCTAGGGTTCAAATAAAGGATAAAAACAAAACTAATTGCATAAAGAAAAGAAGGAAATAAAAATTGTGTTAATTCTTGTCTAACCATTCAATAAGGGGCAGCTGCCAATAAATACAACAGAGAGTTCAAAATCCTAATGGGCTGATACGAAAAAGGGCCTAACCCAACAATAAAACATAAAAAGCTTTTAAAATATAATAACTAGTTTGTGATAAATCCTTGAAGCCATTTGGGTTTAAATTTGATTCGTGTGGGCTTTATATCACTACTATCCGGCCCAATAGAAACCTTTTCCTCAAGGTTGGGTGTATGCTGGTCCAATGGACTATGAAAAGAGATAGCCCAATTAGGAGGCCCAGCGGAATTAAAAATGTTGCTATTAGGGTTTGTTTGAATTTGAACCGTGTGGAATGGACAGGGGATCACGGTCGGAAATAATGGACTTGGGAACTCCATGTAAGCGGAAGATGTCCACAGAGAAACGATGTGCCAGATCCTTAGCTGAGAATTTTGTAGGAAGGGCAACAAAGTGCGAGAACTTCATCAACATGTCGTAGACGACCCAAATGACCGTGTGTCTGAAGGAATTATGAAGGTGAGTAAAAAAATCCATGCTTAAATCTGTCCAGACTTGAGTAGGTGTAGGTAGAGGTTGAAGAAGACCTTGCTGTTTTGTTGTCATGTACTTATTCTGCTGGCATGTAGCACAAGTTCTCACAAAAGTTTTGATATCTGTATACACTCCAGGCCGTAGGAATGAAGACGATAATCGGGCCAGTGTTGGATGCAAGCCAAAATGGCCTCCTTCCGGTGTGTTGTGGTATTCCGTGATAATTTTGGTTCGTAACTGGAGAGTATCAAGTATAAGGATTCGTTCTTTGTAATAGAGAAGATCTTCTTTGCTTTTAAAATTATTTTGTGGTGACAAATCTGTCTGAACTTTAGTAACCATTTGTAGGCCCCTGCATCTGATTTGTAAAACGTTTTTAATTGTGTGAGGAGAAGAGGAACAGGAGATGAGATGGACATCAAGAGAGCTGTATCTTCATGGGAAATACGACCGAGTGCGTCTGTGACCTGATTGGTCTTACCAGGTTTGTAATGAATATCAAACTCAAATCCTTGTAATTTCGCCGCCCACTTCTGTTGTTCTAGCGTTTGGATGGTCTGATTTAACAGATTCTTTAGGCTCTTATGATCAGAAAAAATATGAAAGTGTCTGCCTATTAAATATTGTCTCCATTTCTTGACAGCTTCTGTGATTGCAAACATTTCACGGACATACACGGAGGAAGCCTGGAGACGGTTACAAAGCTTCTTGCTGAAGAAGGTTATTGGGTGACCTTCTTGGGACAGAACCACACCTACTGCCACTCTTGAAGCGTCTGTCTCGAGCACAAATGGCTTGGTGAAATCTGGAAGGCCCAGAACAGGAGTTTTTGTCATTTTCCGCTTTAATGTTGTAAAAGCTAAGTCAGCTTCTATATTTCATTGTAGCTTTGTAAAATGTAATAAATCAGTGAGGGGAGCGGCGAGAGAGGCGTAATGATGCACGAATCTTCTATAAAATCCGGTGAGTCCTAAAAAACCCCTGAGTGCCGTGAGTGATCATGGTTTAGGCCAATATAGAATAGCTTGAATCTTTTCTTGATTTGGGGTTACACCTTCACTAAAGATAATATGACCTAAATAATCAACACTAGGAACAACAAACACACACTTTGATAATTTGGCATAAAACTGGTTAGATAAAAGCAAATCTAAAATGAGTTTTAAATGATGTGCATGATATGAAATAGAAGAACTATAAATGAGTATATCGTCAAAAAAAACTAACACAAACTTCCTTAGGTATGGTCTTAGCAAATCATTCATAACCGATTGAAAGGAACTAGGAGGGTTAGTTAAGTCAAATGGCATCACTAAGAACTCGTAGTGTCCGTCAAACGTCCTGAACGCAGTTTTGTGAGTATCCTTAGGAGTTACCCGAATATGGTGATAGCCAGATCGTAGGTCGATCTTGGAAAAAATAGTTGCTGAACCCAATTCATCAAAAAGTTCATCTATCGTAGGTATAGGAAAACGGTCGCAAACTGTGACAGCGTTTAGGGCTCTATAATCCATACAGAATCTCCATGATCCATCTCTTTTTCGCACTAATAAGACAGGGGAGGAATATGGGTTGTTACTAGGTTTAATGATACCTTCACTAAGCATATCATGTATGATGGAATTCATAGCGTCCTTTAGTGAGTGTCGGTAGCAATACGGTTTCACGTTGATTGGGGCAGTATTAGGGTAGATGGGAATGCGATGATCATGTGGTCGGGTGGGTGGAAGGCCTTTGGGTTGGGTAAAAATCGTGGCATGGGATTGGAGAATAGATGAGATTTGGGGCGGTAGGGTAGGAGGAAGTGTAACTAAGACATTTGTGGGTGAAGTTTGAGGTGTAGAAATAGGGTGTGGTTGAAAGATTAAAAGGTGGAGGGAAGCTATGGAATCTGTTTGTAAAAGATGGCAAACATTGTTGTAAGAAGATGGTGAGATAGTGTTGGTATCACCCGTTATGGTGATGTCATTGTATTTGTGAGTGAAAGAAATCTTAGGAATGGAGAAGTCTGCCATTAGGGGTCCCAAAGTTCTTAGCCATTCCAATCCAAGGACGACGTCAGTCTCTTCAATAGGTAGCAAGTGAAAAGGAATAAAAAATGAATTGTTTTGAATTTTTATAGGAACCTTTGGACAGATCCCTGAACATGATAATCTAGAGCCGTTGCCCACCATAGTCGGAAAATTTGGAATAGGTTGAGTGTGAAGTTTAAGGTGGTGTGTTATGCGTGGCTGTAAGATGTTATGAGTGCTCCATGTATCAATCAAAACAGCAACCGAGAGACCGGTAATAGATCCTTTGAATTTTAAAGTCTTGGGTGAGAATTTTCCATTTGCTGCTTGAGGAGAAAGTTGAAAATATGTGTCATCTGGTTCTATTGTGGCATTTGATTCTGCACAAATAGCAGTCTGTTCGGTGATTGAGTGATCATCATCTTCAATGAGCAGCAGAAATTTTCCCGCTTGGCATTTGTGGCCGGGAATAAATTTTTCATCACAATTGAAACACAAACCTTGAGCACGGTGTTCTTGTATTTGAGCGCTAGAGAGTTTACGGATGGGTAATTTAGGTGGTTGAAGTGGCTGAATTGGCTTTATAGGTGTGGGGGTAGTTGGAGAAAGTGAAGTGGGCTGGTTATTTTTGGGGGTGTATGAGGAAAAGGGCTTTTGAAATTTAGTTTTAGCTTCACGGATTTTGGATTCAATCAATTTTGCAAGCCCAATAGCTTGAGAGATAGACGTTGGTTTATGAATGGCTAGCTCATTCTGAGTATCCAGAATTAATCCTGAAATAAAGCAATTTAGAATAGCCTCACGTGATAATCCCACTACTTGATTCCCTAATTTTTCGAATTGGGCTTGGTATTCCACAACAGAATGGGTTTGTTTGAGTTTAAATAACTCTGCTTGATGATTAGCATAGGTAGATGGACCAAAACGAAGTTCTAATGCCTTTGTAAAATAAGTCCAATCCACTAATTCACGATTTTGATGCATCCATTTAAATCAAGCCAATGTTTCTCCTTTCATATAGAAACACATCATAGCCAAACAGTTTTCGGCTGGTAGGTTATAGAAAGTAAAAAATTGATCAGCTTGGAATAACCATTCCAATGGGTTTGAGCCATCAAACATTGCAAGCTCTAACTTTGGTGTACGAAAAGAGGGAATAGGGGTTTGAGAATGTTGGGGATAGGGTATGTGGGGAACTTGTGGAATGGTAAACGAGGGGTTGGTAGTAAAAATGGAGGTTGTTGGGTAATACGGGGGGTCCAAGTAGGATTGGGTTGAAAACAATCTATGATATGGGGGGAAGGTTTGATTGAAGGGGGTGGAAAGTGGAGGAGGTACTGAGGTATGTGTGCTCGTAGTATATAGTGAGGATGGTATAGGAGTTCTTAAAAAATTAGGGGAAGAATGGGGTGTGGGAAGGGTATGAGTGGAAACCAGAGTTGGGTTTAGAGCAGTACCTGATGAGGTGGTGGAATGAACAGTTCTGCTGTGGACAGTAGCTGCGGACGAAACAGTAGGTTTCGTCACAAATCTGTCTTGAAGAGAATCGCTGTTGTGTACAGTACCGCTACCGTGAACAGTACCGCTGCCGGGAATAGTGTTTCCATGAACAGTAACCGCGGAACAGCACCAGAAGGCTGTTTATGAGCTTGAGAAACTAGCTTTGTGAGTAAGCTGATGATGTTTTCACATCTAGCATCAGATATTTGTTTTTCCGTGTCCATTCTAGTTTGGAGCTGGTCCATTTCAAAGTGAGTTTTGAGAAATCTCTCATCCATTTGGTTTGAGTTTCTTGCATAGCATTATCAAGGTGAAGGTGGGTTGTTTGGACAACTTCATCAAAAATATCTTTAGGGTTGGGTGGTTTGAGAGGGGCCATGGATTCAAGATGAAAACACCAATTTGATAGAAAGGATTCAACAACTATTAATTCTTAAATCTAGGGCTCAAACAAAGGATAAAAACAAAACTAAGTGCATAAAGAAAAGAAGGAAATAAAAATTGTGTTAATTCTTGTCTAACCATTCCAAAAGGGGCAAATGCCAATAAATACAAGAGAGAGTTCAAAATCCTAATGGGCTGATACCAAAAAGGGCCTGGCCCAACAATAAAACATAAAAAGCTTTTAAAATATAATAACTAGTTTGTGATAAATCCTTGAAGCCATTTGGGTTTAAATTTAATTCGTGTGGGCCTTGTATCGATCATAATATTATTTTTCAAAAATTAAAAAAAAATTCAAAATAGTAAAATATTTTTAAATACAATTTTTTTCCCTAAAAGCAAAAATAAAAATTTTGGGAAAAAATATATTCTAAAAATATTACTTTTTAGGCTTAAATACACTTTTCGTTCCTGTAAGTTAGCGTGCTTTTTATTTTCGTCCATGTAAGTTATTTTTTTGGGTTTTAGTCCTTATATTTTTGTTTCGCGTTCGTTTTAGTCCCTAAAATCAAAATACGTAGAAAATTTCACAAGAAAATCCGCAGGTAACCTGCAGATTTTCCTGCGGATTTTGACTTTAGGGACTAAACCTCAAGCAAAAAGTAAGATATAGGGACTAAAACTCAAAAAAATAACTTACAGGGACGAAAATCAAAAACACGCTAACTTACATGGGCGAAAAGTGTATTTAAGCCTACTTTTTAATATAAAATTTAAAATTTTATATGAAATTAAAAAAAATATATATAATTTTTAAAGAGTTCAAAATAAAAACTTGATTTAAACTATTCTAAACGCTTTTAATCAAAATCATATTTTTCAAAATTTTAACAAACTCATAAAAATAAATAAATAGAATTTTTTAATCTTTTTTAATTAATTTATGAATCCAGTGTATATATGAAAAAACTATTGTCATTAACTTTTTGAATTTCGCTATACCACATTTTAAGCTACAGTGGCAAGGTCATTTAAGGAGAGAATACTAGAATTTTCTAGTCACATACAATTTGATATGATTTCAATCGAACAAAAAATTACAGCTTAATATATAAGCAGTTGAAATTACATTTGGTCTAAGATACTAGTATATACGGAGTAGCGATCTTCACCAAACAAATGTGAGTATTCAACGTTTCGTAAGCCGTCGATTCTTATCAGTTTTAAAATTGGTTCATAAAATATAATTGATTCTAAAATAATTTGATATAATAAAATCAGTTTATAAAATTAAATCGATTCTGAACCGGTTATGAGCTGAATTGAAATTGGTTTAACAATTAACTGAATTTTTATTGAAATAGTTTTTGAAAACTGAACTAAACCATTATTGTGGTTCAGTGCGGTTCAGTTCATGAACCATGAACACCCGTACTCTGATGTACCTTCTTGCGTGGCTGTTAATACAGTTTTAAATCACTCTAACTACCATGTTTTGTATCGATAAATGAACTGTGCTTTTGTAATAAATACAAATTTGATTTTTTTATGGAACAATTGCAATTCCTATTGAATTCAATCTAAATTTTATACCATAAAGTCAATGTACCATGCTTGTTCATTATTGGATTATGTTTCTATTGAAGATTCCATTGCACAAAGTATCGGAGAGTTCCTTGAGAATGCCATTGATGTATGGAAATAACTCAAACAACTATACTCTCAAAGGGGATTACATTAGAATTTTTGAACACTACTAGAAATTTGGCCTACGGCCCCGCTAAAATTTTCCACAGCTCAGAAACTGTGGCCACATATATGATTTGGCCAGGGTTTTCAAAGCGTAGAATTATGTTATAAAATATTGAATCCGGAGTATGAAACAGTGGCATTTACTTCAATTGCTACGGTTATACAACTGCGGATATTTTTAGCCGCAAACGAAAACTGCGGCCTCATAAGTTTCACTTCAAACTGTGGCCCAAGCCTAAAAAAATATATCCCTCCAAAATTTCCCTCTTTTTTTTTGGTTTCCCTCTTTCTCTTGTTTATATATATATATATATATATATATATATATATATATATATATATATATATATATATATATATATATATATATATATATATATATATATATATATATATATATATATATATATATATATATATATATATATATATATATATATATATATATATATATATATATATATATATATATTATTTTTTTAAGATTAAATCTAATTAAAATCAAATAATGAATGAAACGTGAAAAGGGGATTAGGTTTTATCAACGTTGTGACTATTGCCCTTACTCAAAGAGCTTTCTTCTTCCCCTCTCATAAACTCAGCGGCGCCGATGACCATCTTCGATCTCTTTCTCCAGCAAAACAAAACACGATGCCGCCATGAACTGAACTAAGAGCATCTCTCCCCCTCGCCTCTCATCTCAAACTCAAACCCTAATTCGGATCTCTCTCACTAACCCTAAATCTATGAAGCTCCATTGAATGCTCTAAGAAGCATGAATCAAGTGAAAGCTATAGGGTTATCATTCAATAGATCTCGGGCAACGTCATAGCATCAAGAAAAGAAGAAAAAGATAGCGATTTCTCACACCACATAGTGATTTCCCTCTGGTACGTTTCTTTCTTTTCTCTCTATCTTCTTAGGGTTTCCGATTTTCATCGATCGGTTACAATCGCTGAAACTGCTTCTACAATTGTTTACTAGTTGCTTCTACGATTGTTATCGTGTTAGGGTTTACGATTCTCGGTTTTCAACTGATTTTTTGTTTGGTTTGCGATTGTGTGCTAGTGTATTTTTTTTATTATTTGGCTTTGTTTTTGTAAACATAGGTTTATAATTTTTTTATATGATTTCTAGCACTTTTTTCGCTTGTGTAAGTAGGTATGAGGATTTGTTAAAGAGCCACTCGATTTTTCAGATTTTTTTTGTTTTTTCTTCACCAAATTTTACTTGTGTTGCTATGATGTATTGGTTTTTTCAGATTTCGTCTTGGAATTAGGGAACATCAGTTCCAATATGAGCTCTCGGTCGAGCAGGCAGACTGCTGTCAGAAGTTACCGGCGTAGACCTTAACCGAATGCCGACTGATGAGAATCGTGACCAGGAAGGACCTTCAACTCAGTTGGAGCCTCAAGTAGTCGAAACTCAAGCCAACAACAACCAGCAACAACCCCCGTTGATTGATGTAGAGGCCATTGATGATGATTTTATTGAATCTTCCCCTAGGGCCTTTGCTGAGGTTTATCTCGTCTTTTGTATATTCTTTGGTTCTATGGTATTTTGGTTGTTACTAGATTTATTTGTTGGAAATGAATATAAGTGGAATATATCCTGAAATTTTGTTTTTTGCCAATGATTTGTCTTTGGTTCTTAGGAAGTGTATTATCTTTCAATTTACTAACTTTCTATCTTCAATCATGCATCAGGATATATATTTCCAGTTTCTTGTCTCTTATTTGTGTGTTCCAATAAAAAATTTTGTTTTGATTTATGTGCTTAGGGTTTAAAGAAATCGAAGGTATACTTTCAAGGGATTCAATAGACGACAATATATTTCAAGTTGTTGCAACCCGTTTTTATGGTAAACCTATTAGTGTAAGAGTTCTTGGTGTATTTGCTTATGCTTTGGGATTTTCTTATTTTTCTTCAATTTTCGATATCTGTAACCGTTTATATGAATTTGCAAAAAATCTAGGGTTGAATTTTGAATTTACACTTATAACGATGTAGATTCAAATACTTAGTGAGTCTATCTTCTGTATCTAAGCAAATGAGGATTTATCTGTTGATTTCTTGCTCCAGTTGTATATAGATTTGGATGAAACTGCCAAATTTATTGAAATAATGCCTCTCTTTGCTAAATTTTTGAACTTTATAATAGTTGAGTGTTTTGAAATTTCTCTTAAATTACTTTCTTATGTAGGCTTAACAGGGGAAGAGTATTTTGCTTGGTAGGAGAATTCATGATGTGATTGGTGTTAGGGAGAAGATGGAGGATAAAGAATAGTGGAGGATTTTGATAGAAAGTTGTGGTTTTGAAAATGTGAGTTTCTGAAATATGAATTTCCATTTTTTAGTGAATTCAAGGGGTACAGCCTCCCCGGCACGCTTCCGCCTCAATTGGTTAAGCTTCCATACCTCAAAGTAGTGTAAGAACTATGAACACCTTACGGGAGCTTAAAATTTAGTTTCATTAATTGTATTGCTAATTGAAATGAAATGTGTTCTCAATTCGATGTAGTGATTTTGCTTATAACTACCTAAATGGTACGATTCTGAAGGAATGAGGTTCGATTGAACTAACTTCAATGTAAGTTCATATCAAATGATTTTAGTTTTCATTCAGTTATACTTGCCTTTTGAATTAAATGAATACGATGTTTTATGCAGCTCGCTACTTGTTAATCGTTTGTCGGGGGAGATTCCTAAGGAGTTGGGAAATATTACCACTCTAACATACTTGTAAGTCTTGTATATTTTTTTTTTCTCATTTTTATCATCTGAGGACTTGTGTTGATCTAAGTGCATTATTTTACATTCTTGTTGATATCTTTAATTTTCGTTCTTTTACTATGGCCTTAAATCAGGAACCTTGAAGCAAACCAATTTTCCGGTCTTGTTCCCGCTGAACTCGGAAGTCTATTTAACCTGCAGTATTTGTAAGAAAATGAGATTCATGTGTTTTACTATTATAAGTATGTGGCACCAACACTTCGGTATCACACATTGATACAATTCACACATGAGTTATTATGAATGTCTAGGTATCAGTGTCGTGTCTGTGTCTATGTTAGTGCTTCATTATAAAACAATCTGTATCTGGTGGTTTTTATGTGCAATATTACCTGTACAGGTTTTTATCATCCAATAAATTGTCTGGGAACTTACCAGTGACATTTTCTCAGTTACAGAATTTGACAGATTTGTAAGTTCTGATTTTACTATTTTTTTTTCTAGAAAAAAACCTTGACACTTTCCCTGATGAATACACCTTTTGGTGTATTGCAGTAGGATAAACGATAATAGTTTCAACGGAAAAATACCGAGCTTCATACAGAATTGGAAACAGCTTCAGAGACTGTGAGATTGCAATCACTTTTTTTCTTCTCTTCAAATATCTTTCTACCGTTACACAATAGATACATGCCTACTTTATGTTTATCTTTAGATTGATATTCTAATTATAATGTACATCATTGAAGAGAAATGCATGCAAGTGGACTGGAGGGACCTATCCCGTCAAATATATCGCTTTTGACTAATTTATCTCGACTGTAAGTGAAAACCAAAAAGCCTATTAATTTTTTAGTTTCGTTTAATGTTCTCCCCCTAGTTCATCTTACATGTTTTATATACTAACTTGTGATGGAAATTATGATACAGGTGGATTACTGACATCAATGGTCCAAGTCAGGATATTCCTATTTTAAGAAACATGACAGGAATGATAAAATTGTATGTTTGGACAATGAAGGAGTTGGACATGTTGTAAGTAAACCATTTGAAACTTATATGTTTAACCTTGTTTTACAGACCTCATAGCCATGGAAATTTATACTATTTTTAAAACTTTTATAGGGATCTCAGTTTCAATAATTTGTTTGGTGAAATTCCAGCGAGGGCTCATGTGGGACATTTGAGATTTCTGTAAGTACACTTCTCTAGATTTCAAAATATATTGTATTGTATGATATTAAAGTAACAGCTATATGCATATTTATGTGCATTAGTAGTACTAGTATCACAGTATATTCTTTAGTTTGAAATATATATTGTATTGATGCATAAGAGTTGAAGTGCTAATTGTAATCAAGTTTCAATTGCTTCTTTTCAGCTTGTTAACTGGCAACAAGCTAAGTGGTAGCGTACCTGACTCAGTATTTGGTTTTGTCTTCACACTAGAAGCTCATTTATGATACTTTCATGATCGCATAATCTAATGTTAGAATTGTATTTATAAAACATGGTTGTTCCTAAATAAATGCTAGAATTGTATTTACTTTCATGATTAATTTTATATTGATCAATATTATTGCTAATTTTATATATATATATATATATATATATATAATGATACAGAAATAAACCGTGGCAAGATAAATGGTTTAGAATGCATAACATATAACAACGGTTTTAAATAGGTGGTCATAACCAAACCGTGGCTATATCTTGAACCAATACTGTGTCGTAAACGTTAAATTGAAACCGTGGCTATACCGTATAGCCACGGTTTTGCAGTCATGGCAAATACAAACCGTGGCCTTAATCAAGCTACCTAAACCGTGGCCTAAAAAAGCGACGGTTGTCAAAAAGGCATGGTCTATACCAAAAAACCGTGGACTTTACTTTAGGCCACGGCCGCATACTCCACAGTTGGATTTCCGTGGCCAAACCGTGGCCTCAGCGTTACGCCACGGTTATTTTGCATATAGCTTCGGTTTCCTGGGCGTGGCAGGAGACCTTTTTTTCTGTAGTGGAACTTCAATGTGAAATTTTTTAATTGAAATAAAAATAAAGATATTTTTCTGAGTTTTTCATAACTCTCAAGATTTTATGGAAAGAACTTAAAACTTAGTTGCCTACACGTGTTTGTGCTTGTCCACATTGATGAGTTTGTGCTCAGATCACGATATCACATGTTACATTTGATTTTCGACAGGTCTAAATGATTAATTTGATATGGTATGTGCTCAGATTCCTTTGATGAACCCCCAACCGCCTCTCAATCGTATATTTTCCACTGTGCTCTAAGAAGAAAGACAACATAGTGTTGTTCTAAATATTGATGAATCCAAATAATATTTTTAACTTTTAAACTGTACCACTAATACTTCCGTCCCAAAATAATTATTACATTTAAAAAAAAATTGTTTCAGAATACTTGTCACTATAGATTACAAAGGCAATTTTATATTTAATCTTTCATTTGTATCTTCTAATAAATACTTTTAATTTATTACTCCCTCTGGTCTCATTTATAAAAAAAAATTATTTTTAGATACATTAAATAAATAATGTATGTGGACAAAATATTGTCCAGATACATTATTTATTCAATGTATCTGAAAAAAAATATTTTCTTATTAATAGGACCGGGGGTAGTATTTTCTTTCTTAATATTAATGTTAATTTAAATACACTAATTAACATCTAGATAATATGGTAAAGTCATTATTATCATATTATTATTATTATTATTATTATTATTATTATTATTATTATTCTTATATATTAATTTTTAGTAATTATAGAATTTTTTTTCAAAAGTCAAATTCTATATTATAAATAAAAGAATATACCCAAAAGAAAATAAATAAAATATTATACCAAAGAAAAGTTATATATATATATATATATATATATATATATATATATATATATATATATATATATATATATATATATATATATATATATATATATATATATATATATATATATATATATATATATATATATATATATATATATATATATATATATATATATATATATATATATATATATATATATCAGTCTTTTGTTATTTACATTGTCTAAAGAGTTTTAGAATTGTTGTTTTTGAAGAAAATCATGATGAAGAGAGGTATCATTGTCCTAATGCTGGTGGCTTTGTTCGCTCTTTTTAACCAGAGCTATGGTATATATATCTCACCCAAGTTGTTGATTTAGTTGTTGTTATTATTATTTAACTTAGTGTCTTATCAATGCTCATATTTTCAATTGTTTATATTTAACTACGTTCTTGAGTAAACTTTGTTAAACGGGTTTTATCGTCTATAATTTGACAGGAGACAATTTGTGTACTTATTTTGGGTCGGAATTGTCACCATGTGTTCATAGTTCTTCATACTGTCTTACAGAATTTAAAAGTAAACATGGGTTCTATCCTCAAGATTGCACTTGTATAATTTCATACTACTATAGGATACCCAGATGCTCATGTACTGCTCCTTGTCCACCCCCGGCGAAAGAAAAGAAGATTTTGTCTCTTTAATTTTATGATGCACAAATAATCAGATTGGTATTTAAGAATAAAAATGTTGAGAACTTTATGAAGCACCATGTTTAGTTTACTTTAATATATGAGTTATTATATGTTGGGTTCTTCCATTTTATTAGTATATCGGTGTTGTATTAACTTATTTGAATTAATTGTGATTATAAAAACAAATTATAATATTAAATATTAGTATATTACCATATAATATTAAACAATTAAATTGAACAAACATATATAAAACTTACATTATAAATTATAAATTACATTTGAAGTTACGGGAATATTTTTGTCTTCTTCATTAGTGGTTAGTATCTTTAAATCTTTTTTTTTATGTAATTTTTGATATTGCAACGTATAGTTGACCATGCAAAAACACGGGTCTTGGAAGAAATATTCTAACATGTTTAAGCAATTGTCTTTGACTTTTATTAATTGTCATTGCAAATGAAATCATTAATGAAAATTGTCTACGCTGAAAATTATCATATGGTGTAAGAGACAATCTTGGGATAAACACTTTGTCACCGATATTGTTTTCTGGAATAACTTCTCCTCAAAGTATGTATTTTTCCATTATTATAATCAACCTAGTTTCATTATATAATCTCAATTTCTTTTTTGTCGGGTTTTACCCGTTCTTTCGTGTAAAAAGGTTGGAGAACCCTTAGTTCTCCCGTTAATCAATTCCTTGCTTACACAAAAAAAAATGTAATCTCAATTTCTGATTTATACTCCCACTTTCAATTTCAACTTCTGATTAGGAAATCTTGTTGCACTAATTGTGTTAAAAATTATGGGGTGTGTACATCATCTAATGCATCGCCGTCGACATTGCATGCAATCAACAATATGTCTACAATTGATATGTGCAATCATTATATATGTCTACAATTGATATGTGCAATCAACAATAACCACAAGAGAATCAATAATACTTTGAATTAATAAATCATCAAGGGTATCAAGAATCATATCCACATCATTAATTCCCCAATAATTCCATCACCAACCCCCAACACCCATTCAGAAAACAATTTTCTTTGTTTAAATTATGAACTCGAAACACCAAATAAAATCCTCATACTTTTAGTTAGCGTAAGAACCTTGCAAAAATTCTAAAGAGGAGATGAATTAATGGTAACATGCACGACTTCCTATCTAGTACTTTTGGGTATTATTGTGTCAGTAATTCTTGACTTCATGCCTTTCTCATTGTGATTTTTTGTATAAATAGAGTTTACAAGGCTATACTGGTAATTACACTAAATAGTTACATGTAATGAGAACAAATCAATTTCTAATTTGTTTCCCTTATTTTAGGAACAAACCCTTATTCTAGGAACAAACTAATTTTTATTCATATCCCTCTCTCTAATTGATGTTGTTGGTTAATGAGCATCAATTTGCTAACAAGAAATTGATGACATGGACGTGGAATAGCTTTGGTAAGAATACCTGCAACCTCCAACTAAGTACTGACATCAGTGTTTATCCAGAAAATTGGTAAACAAACACTAGTTTCCTTTTTAAAGGTTACTTTGTGGAATCAACTAAAGAATTCCAGAACGTGTCACTATATTCTTGTTTTCTGTATATCTTTGACTTGTATTAAATACAATAAACTTGAAGGGTAAATAAAGAATGAATTTAAGTCTTTTACGGAAACAAACGCGAATAAAGAAAGCATTAAATGCAGTGAAAGAAAAAAAGGAAAATTGAAAATGATTGCATAATAATTAACTTAGTATGCATACGAACATCTTTAGAAAGTAACACTCGTTTCTCATTTTGTATGCAGAGATTGAGTTTTATCTCTTGTAATGTAAAAATGCGGATCCCTAAACTACTGACATTTATTTCCTTAAATAGAAATCCTAAAATAAACTGTCCTAACGGTCGACTATTCATGTGTCGCCATGTATCCCAACCATGTAGTCCCTTCTCTTAAACTCCACCATTTATTTTAAAATCCAATGGTTCAGACTCATTCTCACATTCTCATATGATACGCCCTATATATATATATATATATATATATATATATATATATATATACTTACTAGCCTTTTGTTATTGACATTGTCTAAATAGTTTTACAATTGTTGTTTATTATTGAGTTGAAAAAAATTATGATGAAGAGAGGAATCATTGTCCTAATGCTGGTGGCTTTGTTTGCTCTTTTTAATCAGAGTTATGCTATATCTCACCCAAGTTGTTATTAATATTATTAATCTTTCATATTTAACTTAGTGTCTTATCATTGCTCATATTCTCAAATGTTTATATATAACCACGTTCTTGATTAAACATTGTTAAACGAATTTTATTGTCTTATCATTGCTCATATCGCAGTTGGCACCATGTGTTAATGATCCTTCATTCTGTCGTAGAGATTTTAAAAGACAACATGGGTTCTATCCTCATAATTGCATTTGTAGTCCTTCATATACGATAGCCACTTGCTCATGTACTGCTATTTGTCCACCCCCTGCGAAAGAAAAGAAGATTTTGTCTCTTTAATTTTATGATGCACAAATAATCAGATTGATACTTAAGAATAAATAAATTGAGAATTGTATGAAGCACAATGTTTTGTTTATTTCAATATATGAGTTATTATATGTTGGTTTTTCCATTTTAATATTTAGTTGTTTAGTTCTATTAAGATGTTTATGTTATTAGTATACCGGTGTTATATTCACTTACTTAAATTAATTACGATTATAGAAAAAATTATATATTAAATATTACGTTATAATATTAAACGGTTAAATTGAATAAACGTCCATAAAACTTTCATTACAAATTATACATTACAAGAAACTTTTTGTTGTTTTTTTGTTGTTTTGTTGATGACAATTGAATATTTATAAACAGTTAAGGGTTTTGAAAATAGAAGAAGTGAAGATGGACAAAGGTCACATAGGTATCTGAAGAGTTTCACCGGGAATAATGCCCTTCAAATACCAGAAGAATGTTTTGAAAATAGAAAGAAGATTTTGTAAATACAGTTTTGAAAACAAACTATGAAAAGAAAGAAGGTGTTGGGTCTTACACTCTATTAGAGGCCCAATACTTTATGGTATTGGTTGTAAAAACAGTTAAAAGAATATTAACAAATAAGGAAAAAATGGATGAGACTTACACTCTATTAGAGGCCCAAAGATTATTTACTGTTTGTGAAACAGTCGAAAATGAAGTACCATTTGAAACAAATTCATTGAATGTATAAAATAAAGGGGTTGGGACTTACACTCTAATAGAGGCCCAGTACTTTACAGTACTGGCTATAAAAGCAGTTTGAAAATGATTTGAAATGATACAAGGTTTTGTTGTTTGAAAACCTTAATCATCCGTTTAATCGGAGACTGAAAACAGTTTTGAAAATTGACAAAAGTCAACTTAATTAAGGTAAAGATAAAGATCTATGCCTAATTAAGACCTAAACAATTAGGGTTTTATCATAAAATTATTCACAAAATAATTAGGTTAAAAACAAAATGAATATATATATTTAAAGTATTTAAGAAAACACTTAAAACATACTATTTTAAACCTAATAAAAATATATGAAGTAAATAATATTTTTATGATTTTTTTGATTATTCACAAAATAGATATATTAAATGACAAGTGTGTGAAAAATGAAGTGAAAATAATTTAATTTGATAGGTTAAATAATTGGTTAAAGTTGTGAAGAAATCAAATGGAAAAAGTGGTAAAAAAAATAGGGTTTTGTCACCAACCAGGTTTGAACCCACGCCCTTTATGTTACCAGCCCAAAACAACACCACTGAGCCAACGCGCGCTTGGTGAAAGATGAATGGTTCCATTGCAATTCATATATTACTCAAGTGCATAGAAGCAAAAAAAGAAATAAAATCAAAAGGTCTGGGGCGAGGGGGATTCGAACCCCAGACCTTGGGCACGCGCAACACACAAACACTCGTTACCACTGGGCTATAACGATGTAGTCGTTTATGAAACAGGCATCATTCAAAATAAAATAAACTCAACCCTGAATTTGAAATTTGCGCGCCATCACCATTGTCATCTTCAACCTCTAGCTTTGAATTTTTGAAAATCTGAACTCTCTCAACTCTCAACCATTTGCAACGATGTAAACATGAAACTTGTTCTAAATTCACTCACGATTCTGAATATGTAACTAACATAAATTTATATTAACTACATCTAACTAATTTACTAAAACACGTGAAGAACCCTAAAATTTGAAAATCAAATTAAATGACTATACTGAAAGATAAATGAATGATGATAAAGGGTTTTCAATCCTCTGGTGATGCTGAACAAGATAGAATCGAGCTTTATCACAAAGAGTACTTGAATTAAAGAGATGGAGTTCAAGAACTTACCTCTGAAAATGGAGGTCGTGAGGATGGTAGAGAGCACCTGGGCTTGTATGAATGATTCCAAAAGCTTCCTTGGGACTCAGTGATGCTAACTGAATGCCTATTATAACTTCAATTCTCCTGAATTGCTCTATGGACCTCCCTCGATTTGAGCTTCAAGTGGACATGGAGAGTGTTGAATCTTGAGTTACACATGAGCTGTAGCCATCTGGATAGCTTCACTATGACCTGAGGAATGTGTCGGGATAATTGGCTTTGATGGAAACCTTCTGAATCACTCCATAGACCTCCAACTGCAACAGCTCCAAGTGGGAAGTGAAGATGATGATTCTCCACGTTCAGAAGTGATCCAGGTGTTTGGATCACCTCAAATGAACCTCTTTGAGATGTTAGAATGCTTACTTTCCAAAGATAAGCTCTGGTTTGAAGAAATCGATTCTTCTTGCCAAAGAACTTTGAAAAACCATAAGCATGAGAAGAGAAAGAGAAAGCAAGGATTATAGTTGCTTTGGTGTGTTTCTGAATGAGAAAGAGCTCTCTATTTATAGGCAAATCATTCAGTACTGATTGAGAGAGTGAGCTTGCTTAATGAGGGAGTTTTGGTTTCTTGGCCATGAAGAAATTCAAGGAATATCCAAAATGCAATGATGGCCAAAACGAGCTTAGCTCCTTATCCATTGATTCTTTCTGATCTTGGGGAACATTTCTGATATGTAGCAAGTTTCTATTGGCTTAGGAGAAGATTCCAATTGGTGAATCATTGCTTATCATAAATTCTCAAAAGTAATGATTACATAATCACCTGTTCTTGCTTTTGGGAATCTTCTTCAATCCTTATGCCATGGTGAAAATGAATGCATGGTATGTTTGCAAATGTGTTATGGGTCGTGTAGCATCCATTAGTGAGGCCATATGCACAAAATTGCAAAGTTCCAAATTGTACATGATCTATAATTTCTCTTCATGAGGCCAACTTTGAACAAGCATAACTCTTAGCTCAAAATGAATTTGGAGAAGGTTGAACACAATTTGGAAAGCCCTAAACATCTACTTCAAATCATTAGTTTGGAGTTTCTTCAGAATCCTTTGGAAAATTTGTGAAAAATGAGGCCAAAGTTGGAAGAAAACTAGGCTAAAAACACTTAGAAAATTTTCTAAGTGTTTATGACCTAAAACTTCAAAATTTCCAAATCTCTTAAATGATTGATTTCTTGAAAAAAGTTGCATTTTAAGATGTTGTTTTAGTTTTCAATATCTACAACTTTCATGTTGGAAGTTTTTTGAGTTGTGTAGGTGAAATTTTGAGTTCTCACCATGCCTTCAAAAACCCTAATTCCCGACTTTTCGCTCCTTGATGAATTTCTTTGAATTTCTTTGGTAAAATGACTTTAATATCCATATATTGATGATATTGATCTTTGAAAGTCATGGTTTGACCAAAAATCTTAAAAGTCAAAGGTGATCCCATACAGTTGACTTTTTCCAGGTAAAGTGAAAATTTGGACTTTTGTGTAGAATCAAGATCTCCTCCTCAAATGAGTGATGTAAATGGATTATGTTGAGGTAGTAGAGGTTCTTGAATCATGTCTTGAGTTTTGGATTCATGCCCTGATTAAAAGTCAACTATCCTGGTGAATTAGGTCAAAAACCCTAATTGTCGACTAGATGACAATGATGGCTGTAGACTTTGAATTGAGGTGTGATGTCCAGTGGATCTTGTAATATGAGCTATTTGAATATTATTGATGTCTTTGAATGATCCCCTGGGCTTTTTTAGGGTTTCCCAAAGGTAATCCCTGATTTTAGTCCTTGATAGGCTCAAAACCCTAGTCTGGTGACCTGAGTAAACCTGTACTCAGATGACTGGGTGTCTAATCAATCATAGGTGAAAAAATGAAGCTCTTGAGTCTTATGATTGTATTAGAGAATAATTCTTCTATTGATTGATCCTTTGCCTGAGTTTTCTTGTCTTTGAACATCCTTGATTGAATGCCAGGCTGCTCTGGGTACTTGTTTTGACTTGATGAAAATCCTGAAGATATGTCATCTCAGGGGGGTCAAAAATTAGGGTATGACACTCTGATGTACCTTCTTTTGTGGCTATTGATATAGTTTTAAATCACTCTAACTACCATCTTTTGTATCGATACACTACGCCAAATTTGAGTTTTGCCAACACAGCTACGAAAGCGCTTTTAGGCAAAAGCGCTGCAAGGGGAACATTGGAAAGCGCTTAAAAAAGCGCTGGTAAAGAGTCCCTTTGCGAAAGCGCTTTTGAAAAAGCGCTGGTAAAGGCCCCCCATTTCAAAGCGCTTTTGGAAAAGCGCTGGAAAAGGCCCCCATTTCAAAACACTTTTGAAAAGCGCTGGTAAAGTCCCCCCATTACAAAGCGCTTTTGTTATAAATAATTTCTCCATTAAGTGAAATCAATTCATTTCATATTTGGTTTAATTTTATTCTTTAATACCATGTTTTCTCTAGCTTTTCTCTGCGGTTTGCATAAGTTCATGATGGTATTAGAGTTCTTTTGAGCTTTGTTGCGCATCATTGTTCATTATGGTTCATAACAACGGTTCATAACAATGGTAATGTTGGTAATCCCCCACCTCTATATACTTCTTAAACTCCGCGAAATGTCTATTATGTCTACTCCTCCGATGTAGGGGTGTTCAAAAATATGATTGACTGAATTGTATGCTGGATTTGAATTTCATTGCACCATAAAAAAACGGAACCATTTAAATGGTTAATGAACTGAACCATTTAATTTAACCAATTCAAGTTTAGTTTTAACCAATTCAGAACCAGTTTCTTTTTATAAACTGATTTAAATATATAAATTAGATTTTCATAAAATAATAAAAAATGAATTACAAGTAAAAAATAAATTTAAAATAAAACATTGATAGAAAGGATTCAACAACTATTAATTCTTAGATCTAGGGTTCAAATAAAGGATAAAAACAAAACTAATTGCATAAAGAAAAGAAGGAAATAAAAATTGTGTTAATTCTTGTCTAACCATTCAATAAGGGGCAGCTGCCAATAAATACAACAGAGAGTTCAAAATCCTAATGGGCTGATACGAAAAAGGGCCTAACCCAACAATAAAACATAAAAAGCTTTTAAAATATAATAACTAGTTTGTGATAAATCCTTGAAGCCATTTGGGTTTAAATTTAATTCGTGTGGGCTTTATATCACTACTATCCGGCCCAATAGAAACCTTTTCCTCAAGGTTGGGTGTATGCTGGTCCAATGGACTATGAAAAGAGATAGCCCAATTAGGAGGCCCAGCGGAATTAAAAATGTTGCTATTAGGGTTTGTTTGAATTTGAACCGTGTGGAATGGACAGGGGATCACGGTCGGAAATAATGGACTTGGGAACTCCATGTAAGCGGAAGATGTCCACAGAGAAACGATGTGCCAGATCCTTAGCAGAGAATTTTGTAGGAAGGGCAACAAAGTGCGAGAACTTCATCAACATGTTGTAGACGACCCAAATGACCGTGTGTCTGAAGGAATTATGAAGGTGAGTAAAAAAATCCATGCTTAAATCTGTCAAGACTTGAGTAGGTGTAGGTAGAGGTTGAAGAAGACCTTGCTGTTTTGTTGTCATGTACTTATTCTGCTGGCATGTAGCACAAGTTCTCACAAAAGTTTTGATATCTGTATACACTCCAGGCCGTAGGAATGAAGACGATAATCGGACCAGTTTTGGATGCAAGCCAAAATGGCCTCCTTCCGGTGTGTTGTGGTATTCCGTGATAATTTTGTTTCGTAACTGGAGAGTATCAAGTATAAGGATTCGTTCTTTGTAATAGAGAAGATCTTCCTTGCTTTTAAAATTATTTTGTGGTGACAAATCTGTCTGAACTTTAGTAACCATTTGTAGGCCCCTGGATCTGATTTGTAAAACGTTTTTAATTGTGTGAGGAGAAGAGGAACAGGAGATGAGATGGACATCAAGAGAGCTGTATCTTCATGGGAAATACGACCGAGTGCGTCTGTGACCTGATTGGTCTTACCAGGTTTGTAATGAATATCAAACTCAAATCCTTGTAATTTCGCCGCCCACTTCTGTTGTTCTAGCGTTTGGATGGTCTGATTTAACAGATTCTTTAGGCTCTTATGATCAGAAAAAATATGAAAGTGTCTGCCTATTAAATATTGTCTCCATTTCTTGACAGCTTCTGTGATTGCAAACATTTCACGGACATACACGGAGGAAGCCTGGAGACGGTTACAAAGCTTCTTGCTGAAGAAGGTTATTGGGTGACCTTCTTGGGACAGAACCGCACCTACTGCCACTCCTGAAGCGTCTGTCTCGAGCACAAATGGCTTGGCGAAATCTGGAAGGCCCAGCACAGGAGTTTTTGTCATTTTCCGCTTTAATGTTGTAAAAGCTAAGTCAGCTTCTATATTTCATTGTAGCTTTGTAAAATGTAATAAATCAGTGAGGGGAGCGGCGAGAGAGGCGTAATGATGCACGAATCTTCTATAAAATCCGGTGAGTCCTAAAAAACCCCTGAGTGTCGTGAGTGATCATGGTTTAGGCCAATATAGAATAGCTTGAATCTTTTCTTGATTTGGGGTTACACCTTCACTAAAGATAATATGACCTAAATAATCAACACTAGGAACAACAAACACACACTTTGATAATTTGGCATAAAACTGGTTAGATAAAAGCAAATCAAAATGAGTTTTAAATGATGTGCATGATATGAAATAGAAGAACTATAAATGAGTATATCGTCAAAAAAAACTAACACAAACTTCCTTAGGTGTGGTCTTAGCAAATCGTTCATAACCGATTGAAAGGAACTAGGAGGGTTAGTTAAGTCAAATGGCATCACTAAGAACTCGTAGTGTCCGTCAAACGTCCTGAACGCAGTTTTGTGAGTATCCTTAGGAGTTACCCGAATATGGTGATAGCCAGATCGTAGGTCGATCTTGGAAAAAATAGTTGCTGAACCCAATTCATCAAAAAGTTCATCTATCGTAGGTATAGGAAAATGGTCGCAAACTGTGACAGCGTTTAGGGCTCTATAATCCATACAGAATCTCCATGATCCATCTCTTTTTCGCACTAATAAGACACGGGAGGAATATGGGTTGTTACTAGGTTTAATGATACCTTCACTAAGCATATCATGTATGATGGAATTCATAACGTCCTTTAGTGAGTGTCGGTAGCAATACGGTTTCACGTTGATTGGGGCAGTATTAGGGTAGATGGGAATGCGATGATCATGTGGTCGGGTGGGTGGAAGGCCTTTGGGTTGGGTAAAAATCGTGGCATGGGATTGGAAAATAGATGAGATTTGGGGCGGTAGGGTAGGAGGCAGTGTATCTAAGACATTTGTGGGTGAAGTTTGAGGTGTAGAAATAGGGTGTGGTTGAAAGATTAAAAGGTGGAAGGAAGCTATGGAATCTGTTTGTAAAAGATGGCAAACATTGTTGTAAGAAGATGGTGAGATAGTGTTGGTATCACCCGTTATGGTGATGTCATTGTTGTTGTGAGTGAAAGAGATCTTAGGAATGGAGAAGTCTGCCATTAGGGGTCCCAAAGTTCTTAGCCATTCCAATCCAAGGACGACGTCAGTCTCTTCAATAGGTAGCAAGTGAAAAGGAATAAAAAATGAATTGTTTTGAATTTTTATAGGAACCTTTGGACAGATCCCTGAACATGATAATCTAGAGTCGTTGCCCACCATAACCGGAAAATTTGGAATAGGTTGAGTGTGAAGTTTAAGGTGGTGTGTTATGCGTGGCTGTAAGATGTTATGAGTGCTCCATGTATCAATCAAAACAGCAACCGAGAGACCGGTAATAGATCCTTTGAATTTTAAAGTCTTGGGTGAGAATTTTCCATTTGCTGCTTGAGGAGAAAGTTGAAAATATGTGTCATCTGGTTCTATTGTGGCATTTGATTCTGCACAAATAGCAGTCTGTTCGATGATTGAGTGATCATCATCTTCAATGAGCAGCATAAATTTTCCCGCTTGGCATTTGTGGCCGGGAATAAATTTTTCATCACAATTGAAACACAAACCTTGAGCACGGCGTTCTTGTATTTGAGTGCTAGAGAGTTTACGGATGGGTAATTTAGGTGGTTGAAGTGGCTGAATTGGCTTTATAGGTGTGGGGGTAGTTGGAGAAAGTGAAGTGGGCTGGTTATTTTTGGGGGTGTATGAGGAAAAGGGCTTTTGAAATTTAGTTTTAGCTTCACGGATTTTGGATTCAATCAGTTTTGCAAGCCCAATAGCTTGAGAGATAGACGTTGGTTTATGAATGGCTAGCTCATTCTGAGTATCCAGAATTAATCCTGAAATAAAGCAATTTAGAATAGCCTCACGTGATAATCCCACTACTTGATTCCCTAATTTTTCGAATTGGGCTTGGTATTCCACAACAGAATGGGTTTGTTTGAGTTTAAATAACTCTGCTTGATGATTAGCATAGGTAGATGGCCCAAAACGAAGTTCTAATGCCTTTGTAAAATAAGTCCAATCCACTAATTCACGATTTTGATGCATCCATTTAAATCAAGCCAATGTTTCTCCTTTCATATAGAAAGACATCATAGCCAAACAGTTTTCGGCTGGTAGGTTATAGAAAGTAAAAAATTGATCAGCTTGGAATAACCATTCCAATGGGTTTGAGCCATCAAACATTGCAAGCTCTAACTTTGGTGTAGGAATAGGGGTTTGAGAATGTTGGGGATAGGGTATGTGGGGAACTTGTGGAATGGTAAACGAGGGGTTGGTAGTAAAAATGGAGGTTGTTGGGTAATACGGGGGGTCCAAGTAGGATTGGGTTGAAAACAATCTATGATATGGGGGGAAGGTTTGATTGAAGGGGGTGGAAAGTGGAGGAGGTACTGAGGTATGTGTGCTGGTAGTATATAGTGAGGATGGTATAGGAGTTCTTAAAAAATTAGGGGAAGAATGGGGTGTGGGAAGGGTATGAGTGGAAACCAGAGTTGGGTTTAGAGCAGTACCTGATGAAGTGGTGGAATGAACAGTTCTGCTGTGGACAGTAGCTGCGGACGAAACAGTAGGTTTCGTCACAAATCTGTCTTGAAGAGAATCGCTGTTGTGTACAGTACCGCTACCGTGAACAGTACCGCTGCCGGGAATAGTGTTTCCATGAACAGTAACCGCGGAACAGCACCAGAAGGCTGTTTATCAGCTTGAGAAACTAGCTTTGTGAGTAAGCTGATGATGTTTTCACATCTAGCATCAGATATTTGTTTTTCCGTGTCCATTCTGGTTTGGAGCTGGTCCATTTCAAAGTGAGTTTCGAGAAATCTCTCATCCATTTGGTTTGAGTTTCTTGCATAGCATTATCAAGGTGAAGGTGGGTTGTTTGGACAACTTCATCAACAATATCTTTAGGGTTGGGTGGTTTGAGAGGGGCCATGGATTCAAGATGAAAACACCAATTTGATAGAAAGGATTCAACAACTATTAATTCTTAAATCTAGGGCTCAAACAAAGGATAAAAACAAAACTAAGTGCATAAAGAAAAGAAGGAAATAAAAATTGTGTTAATTCTTGTCTAACCATTCCAAAAGGGGCAACTGCCAATAAATACAAGAGAGAGTTCAAAATCCTAATGGGCTGATACCAAAAAGGGCCTGGCCCAACAATAAAACATAAAAAGCTTTTAAAATATAATAACTAGTTTGTGATAAATCCTTGAAGCCATTTGGGTTTAAATTTAATTCGTGTGGGCCTTGTATCGATCATAATATTTTTTTTCAAAAATAAAAAAAAAAATCAAAATAGTAAAATATTTTTAAATACAATTTTTTTTCCCTAAAAGCAAAAATAAAAATTTTGGGAAAAAATATATTCTAAAAATATTACTTTTTAGGCTTAAATACACTTTTCGTTCTTGTAAGTTAGCGTGATTTTTATTTTCGTCCCTGTAAGTTATTTTTTTGGGTTTTAGTCCTTATATTTTTGTTCGCGTTCGTCTTAGTCCCTAAAATCAAAATACGTAGAAAATTTCACAAGAAAATCCGCAGGTAACCTGCAGATTTTCCTGCGGATTTTGACTTTAGGGACTAAACCTCAAGCAAAAAGTAAGATATAGGGACTAAAACTCAAAAAAATAACTTACAGGGACGAAAATCAAAAACACGCTAACTTACATGGGCGAAAAGTGTATTTAAGCCTACTTTTTAATATAAAATTTAAAATTTTATATGAAATTAAAAATAAAAATAAAATTTTAAAGAGTTCAAAATAAAAACTTGATTTAAACTATTCTAAACGCTTTTAATCAAAATCATATTTTTCAAAATTTTACCAAACTCATAAAAATAAATAAATAGAATTTTTCAATCTTTTTTAATTAATTTATGAATCCAGTGTATATAAGAAAAAACTATTGTCATTAACTTTTTGAATTTCGCTATACCACATTTTAAGCTACAGTGGCAAGGTCATTTAAGGAGAGAATACTAGAATTTTCTAGTCACATACAATTTGATATGATTTCAATCGAACAAAAAATTACAGCTTAATATATAAGCAGTTGAAATTACATTTGGTCTAAGATACTAGTATATACGGAGTAGCGATCTTCACCAAACAAATGTGAGTATTCAACGTTTCGTAAGCCGTCGATTCTTATCAGTTTTAAAATTGGTTCATAAAATATAATTGATTCTAAAATAATTTGATATAATAAAATCAGTTTATAAAATTAAATCGATTCTGAACCGGTTATGAGCTGAATTGAAATTGGTTTAACAATTAACTGAATTTTTATTGAAATAGTTTTTGAAAACTGAACTAAACCATTATTGTGGTTCAGTGCGGTTCAGTTCATGAACCATGAACACCCGTACTCTGATGTACCTTCTTGCGTGGCTGTTAATACAGTTTTAAATCACTCTAACTACCATGTTTTGTATCGATAAATGAACTGTGCTTTTGTAATAAATACAAATTTGATTTTTTTATGGAACAATTGCAATTCCTATTGAATTCAATCTAAATTTTATACCATAAAGTCGATGTACCATGCTTGTTCATTATTGGATTATGTTTCTATTGAAGATTCCATTCCACAAAGTATCGGAGAGTTCCTTGAGAATGCCATTGATGTATGGAAATAACTCAAACAACTATACTCTCAAAGGGGATTACATTAGAATTTCTGAACTTCAATCTGAAATTTTTTAATTGAAATAAAAATAAAGATATTTTTCTGAGTTTTTCATAACTCTCAAGATTTTATGGAAAGAACTTAAAACTTAGTTGCCTACACGTGTTTGTGCTTGTCCACATTGATGAGTTTGTGCTCAGATCACGATATCACATGTTACATTTGATTTTCGACAGGTCTAAATGATTAATTTGATATGGTATGTGCTTAGATTCCTTTGATGAACCCCCAACCGCCTCTCAATCGTATATTTTCCACTGTGCTCTAAGAAGAAAGACAACATAGTGTTGTTCTAAATATTAATGAATCCAAATAATATTTTTAACTTTTAAACTGTACCACTAATACTTCCGTCCCAAAATAATTATTACATTTAAAAAAAATTGTTTCAGAATACTTGTCACTATAGATTACAAAGGCAATTTTATATTTAATCTTTCATTTGTATCTTCTAATAAATACTTTTAATTTATTACTCCCTCTGGTCTCATTTATAAAAAAAAAATTCTTTTTAGATACATTAAATAAATAATGTATGTGGACAAAATATTGTCCAGATACATTATTTATTCAATGTATCTGAAAAAAAATATATTTTCTTATAAATAGGATCGGAGGTAGTATTTTCTTTCTTAATATTAATGTTAATTTAAATACACTAATTAACATCTAGATAATATGGTAAAGTCATTATTATCTCTCTTTCATTTATTACTGTTTATTATCATATTATTATTATTATTATTATTATTATTATTATTATTATTATTATTATTATTATTATTATTATTATTATATATTAATTTTTAGTAATTATAGATTTTTTTTTCAAAAGTCAAATTCTATATTATAAATAAAAGAATATACCCAAAAGAAAATAAATAAAATATTATACCAAAGAAAAGTTATATATATATATATATATATATATATATATATATATATATATATATATATATATATATATATATATATATATATATATATATATGTCTTTTGTTATTTACATTGTCTAAAGAGTTTCAGAATTGTTGTTTTTGAAGAAAATCATGATGAAGAGAGGTATCATTGTCCTAATGCTGGTGGCTTTGTTCGCTCTTTTTAACCAGAGCTATGGTATATATATCTCACCCAAGTTGTTGATTTAGTTTTTGTTATTATTATTTAACTTAGTGTCTTATCAATGCTCATATTTTCAATTGTTTATCTTTAACTACGTTCTTGAGTAAACTTTGTTAAACGGGTTTTATCGTCTATAATTTGACAGGAGACAATTTGTGTACTTATTTTGGGTCGGAATTGTCACCATGTGTTCATAGTTCTTCATACTGTCGTAGAGAATTTAAAAGTAAACATGGGTTCTATCCTCAAGATTGCACTTGTAGAGAATTTATGAAGCACCATGTTTAGTTTACTTTAATATATGAGTTATTATATGTTGGGTTCTTCCATTTTAATATTTAGTTGTTTAGTTTTATTAAGATGTTTATGTTATTAGTATATCGGTGTTGTATTAACTTATTTAAATTAATTGTGATTATAAAAAAAAAGATTATAATATTAAATATTAGTATATTACCATATAATATTAAACAATTAAATTGAACAAACATATATAAAACTTACATTATAAATTATAAATTACATTTGAAGTTACGGGAATATTTTTGTCTTCTTCATTAGTGGTTAGTATCTTTAAATCTTTTTTTTTTTATGTAATTTTTGATATTGCAACGTATAGTTGACCATGCGAAAACACGGGTCTTGGAAGAAATATTCCAACATGTTTAAGCAATTGTCTTTGACTTTTATTAATTGTCATTGCAAATGAAATCATTAATGAAAATTGTCTACGCTGAAAATTATCATATGGTGTAAGAGACAATCTTGGGATAAACACTTTGTCACCGATATTGTTTTCTGGAATAACTTCTCCTCAAAGTATGTATTTTTCCATTATTATAATCAACCTAGTTTTATTATATAATCTCAATTTCTTTTTTGTCGGGTTTTACCCATTCTTTCGTGTAAAAAGGTTGGAGAACCCTTAGTTCTCCCGTTAATCAATTCCTTGCTTACACAAAAAAAATGTAATCTCAATTTCTGATTTATACTCCCACTTTCAATTTCAACTTCTGATTAGGAAATCTTGTTGCACTAATTGTGTTAAAAATTATGGGGTGTGTACATCATCTAATGCATCGCCGTCGACATTGCATGCAATCAACAATATGTCTACAATTGATATGTGCAATCATTATATATGTCTACAATTGATATGTGCAATCAACAATAACCGCAAGAGAATCAATAATACTTTGAATTAATAAATCATCAAGGGTATCAAGAATCATATCCACATCATTAATTCCCCAATAATTCCATCACCAACCCCCAACACCCATTCAGAAAACAATTTTCTTTGTTTAAATTATGAACTCGAAACACCAAATAAAATCCTCATACTTTTAGTTAGCGTAAGAACCTTGCAAAAATTCTAAAGAGGAGATGAATTAATGGTAACATGCACGACTTCCTGTCTAGTACTTCTTGACTTCATGCCTTTCTCATTGTGATTTTTTGTATAAATAGAGTTTACAGGGCTATACTGGTAATTACACTAAATAGTTACATGTAATGAGAACAAATCAATTTCTAATTTGTTTCCCTTATTTTAGGAACAAACCCTTATTCTAGGAACAAACTAATTTTTATTCATATCCCTCTCTCTAATTGATGTTGTTGGTTAATGAACATCAATTTGCTAACAAGAAATTGATGACATGGACGTGGAATAGCTTTGGTAAGAATACCTGCAACCTCCAACTAAGTACTGACATCCGTGTTTATCCAGAAAATTGGTAAACAAACACTAGTTTCCTTTTTAAAGGTTACTTTGTGGAATCAACTAGAGAATTCCAGAACCTGTCACTATATTCTTGTTTTCTGTATATCTTTGACTTGTATTAAATACAATAAACTTGAAGGGTAAATAAAGAATGAATTTAAGTCTTTTACGGAAACAAACGCGAATAAAGAAAGCATTAAGTGCAGTGAAAGACAAAAAGGAAAATTGAAAATGATTGCATAATAATTAACTTAGTATGCATACGAACATCTTTAGAAAGTAACACTCGTTTCTCATTTTGTATGCAGAGATTGAGTTTTATCTCTTGTAATGTAAAAATGTGGATCCCTAAACTACTGACATTTATTTCCTTAAATAGAAATCCTAAAATAAACTGTCCTAACGGTCCACTATTCATGTGTCGCCATGTATCCCAACCATGTAGTCCCTTCTCTTAAACTCCACCATTTATTTTAAAATCCAATGGTTCAGACTCATTTCTCACATTCTCATATGATACGCACTATATATATATATATATATATATATATATATATATATATATATATATATATATATATATATATATATATATATATATATATATATATACATACTTACTAGCCTTTTGTTATTGACATTGTCTAAATAGTTTTACAATTGTTGTTTATTATTGAGTTGAAAAAAATTATGATGAAGAGAGGAATCATTGTCCTAATGCTGGTGGCTTTGTTTGCTCTTTTTAATCAGAGCTATGGTATATCTCACCCAAGTTGTTATTAATATTATTAATCTTTCATATTTAACTTAGTGTCTTATCATTGCTCATATTCTCAAATGTTTATATATAACCACGTTCTTGATTAAACATTGTTAAACGAATTTTATTGTCTTATCATTGCTCATATCGCAGTTGGCACCATGTGTTAATGATCCTTCATTCTGTCGTAGAGATTTTAAAAGACAACATGGGTTCTATCCTCATAATTGCATTTGTAGTCCTTCATATACGATAGCCACTTGCTCATGTATTGCTATTTGTCCACCCCCTGCGAAAGAAAAGAAGATTTTGTCTCTTTAATTTTATGATGCACAAATAATCAGATTGATACTTAAGAATAAATAAATTGAGAATTGTATGAAGCACAATGTTTAGTTTATTTCAATATATGAGTTATTATATGTTGGTTTTTCCATTTTAATATTTAGTTGTTTAGTTCTATTAAGATGTTTATGTTATTAGTATACCGGTGTTATATTCACTTACTTAAATTAATTACGATTATAGAAAAAATTATATATTAAATATTACGATATAATATTAAACGATTAAATTGAATAAACGTCCATAAAACTTTCATTACAAATTATACATTACAAGAAACTTCTCTATCAATTACATTTGAAGTTACGGGAGTATTTTTGTAGTCTTTATGGTTAGTATCTTTAAATCTATTTATGACGTAGCTCTTGACATTGCAACGTATAATTGATCATGCAAAAAAACAGGTGTTGGAAAAAATTATATACTCCCTCTAGTTTTTATTATAAGTCGTTTTGGCATTTTCACACATTAAAAAAAATAATTATTGTTGTATGAAATAGAGAAATTATAAAAGGTTTTACTATATTATCCTTCATTAATTGTATGGGAAAGACAAATTAAAATAATTTTAAGAAAGAGAATAATAAATGATTAAGGGTATAATTGAAAAAATAGTATTAATGATTCATTGAAATTGTATAACGACTTATAATAAAACACAATTTTTTTTTCCAAAACGACTTATAATAAAAAACGGAGGGAGTATTAAATATTACGAGATAATATTAAACGATTAAATTGAATAAACGTACATAAAACTTTCATTACAAATTATACATTCCAAGAAATGTTTCTATAAATTAAATTTGATGTGATCGGAGTATTTTTGTCTTCTTCATGATTAGTATCTTTAAACCTTTTTTTGATGTAACTCTTGATATTGCAACGTATAATTGACCATGGAAAACACATGCGTTGGAAGAAATATTTCAACATGTTTAAGCGATTGTTTTTACTTTTATTAATTGTCAATGCAAATGAATTCATTAACGAAAATTGTCTACGCTGAAACTTGAATGAAGTTCTTACATCATATGGTGTAAGAGACAATCTTGGGATAAACACTTTGTCACCGATATTGTTTTCTATAATAACTTCTCTTCAAAGTACGTATTTTTCCATTGTTTTAATCAAACTAGTTTCATTGTATAATCTCAATTTCTGATCTATATTTCTTAGTAACATAACAGAACTCCCACTTTCAATTTCAACTTCTGATTTGGAAATCCTGTTGCACTAATTGTGTTTAAAAATTCTAGAGTGTGTACATCATCTACTATATTACTTTCGACGTTGCGTGAATAAAGAGATTTATAACTCAAATATAATTTCTCTTCGCTTGGTATTAAATCCAACGTATAATCAGTAATATGTCTACAATTGATATGTGCAATCAACAATAGCAGCAAGAGAATCAATAATACTTTGAATTAATAAATCATCAAGGGTATCAAGAATTATATCCACATCATTACTTTCCCCAATAATTTCATCATTAACCCCTAACACCCATTCAGAAAACAATTTTCTTTGTTCAAATTCTAAACTTGAAATATCAAATAAAAGACTCATTTTTAGTTAGCGTAAGAACCTCGCAAAAATTCTAAATAGAGGATGAATTAATGGTGACATGCACGACTTCCTGTCTAGTATTTTTGGGTATTAATATGTCAATAATTCTTGACTTCATGCCTTTCTCATTGTTATTTCTTGCATAAATAGAGCTTACAGGGCTATACAGATAATTTTACTAAATAGTTACATGTAAAGAGAACAAATCAATTTCTGATTTGTTTCCCTTATTTTAAGAACAAACCCTTATTCTAGGAACAAACTAATTCTTATTCACACCCCCTCAAATTGATGTTGTTGGTCAATGATCATCAATTTGCTAACAAGAAACTGATGACATGGACGCATAACAGCCTGGGTAAGAATATTTGCAACCTCCAAATAAGTACTGACATGAGGAAGTGATATTAGTCGGTCATCATACGCATCACAGATTGAGTGATAATTAACTTCGATATGTTTCGTGTGTTCATGAAGAATAGGATTCACAACGATTTGGATGGCACTTGTATTATCAGTATAAAGTGAAGTTGGCTATATTTGAGTAAATCAAAGTTCAGCCAAAAAACCACGAAGCCAAATTATTTCAGAACAAGCAATAGACATGGCACGATACGATTCAATAGAAGATTTAGAGACTCTTGCTTGTTTCTTACTTTTCCTTGAGATTAATGAAAATCCAAGAAACATACACCAACCAGTGACAGATCGTCAAGTATTAGGACACCCTGCCTAGTCGACATCACTATAAGCACTCAATTTAGGATAAACTCTAGTAGGAAAGAATAAACCATGATGAGAGCTTCCCTTCAAGTATCGAATTATACGATGAATCGCAGCCAAGTGAAGATGGCGAGGAGAATGCAGGAATTAACTTACTTGTTGAATGAAAAAAGATATGCAAGGGCGAGTAATAGTCAAGTAGTTAGAGCTACCCACAATGTGTCGATACAGTAAGGGATCAGGCAAAAGATCACCATCATCACGATGATATTTAACATTAACCTCAAGAGATCTACCTACCAGATTAGCTTATTCAATACCGGCCATAGAAATCAAATCTGTAGCATATTTATGTTGATGGAGAAAAATGCCCTTGGATGTAGAATAAACCTCAAGACCAAGAAAATAATTTAGATTACCCAGATCTTTCATGTGAAATGAGGCCTGTAAATGTTGCTTAAGTTGCTGAATGGATGCAAGATCAGAATTAGTAATAACCATATCATCAACATATAAAAGAAGCAGAACAATATCCGTAGAGTGCTATGAATAAATAAAGAGGAATCATATTAACTATGAGTAAAGGAGAATCCACGTAAAGTGGAGCGAAATTTCTCGTACCATGCTCTAGGTGCTTGTTTCAAACCATATAAGGAGCGTTTGAGCTCGCACACGCCTTTAGATGAAGAGAATAAGCCTGGAGGTGGAGTCATATAAATATATTTTTTCAGGTCAACATGAAGAAAAGCATTATTCACATCCATTTGCTGAAGAGACCACCCACTAGAAATAGTTATAGAGATGATCGTGCGAACAGTTATCATTTTGGAAACCGGTGCAAATGTCTCATCAAATCAATTCTATATTCCTGCTTGTTTCCTAAAGCAACCAAACGAGCCTTATAACGGTTGAGGGACCCATCAGAATTAAATTTCACATAATACACCTATTTGTAACTTATAGGTTTGACATTAGGAGGACAAGAGATAATATCCCATATGAAATTATCTTGTAGAGCTTGAAGCTCTTCATTCATTGCTTTTATCCATCGCACATCTTTAACAGCCTGTGAGTAACAAGTATAAATAGATATGCTAGAAAGTGAGGCAGTCAGTGAAGTATGTGAGGAATTATACCTATTTGGTGAATATTTATCTGGTGCGCGAGATATTTAACCAGAATGCCGTGGCTCAACCAGTACAGGATCACGTGGCTGTTCAGCGCCAGGAAGGGGTGTGGGAAGCTGTTGCATATGTTTTTTGACATATTCATTGTTGCACCCAAATTTTTGACCACTGAGATCCCACCATATCTTAAATATTAGGATCATCATTATAATCATGCATTTATCATTTGCTAACAAAAAATACAAAAAAATTGTTTGTTGTTTGTTTCTTGTGTCCTAAGACAAGGGACTGATCAAGAGAAAACTAAACAAATTAGGGTTTTGAGGCCCACAAAGGAGTTTAACATTCTTCTATGATTCAAAGGGTTATCCAATCAATATCAAGGCCCAAGGATAGTTCAATGCAAGATCAATCACCTTCGAGTTCATCATAAACTCCAATTAGGGTTTTTAACCTAATATTTGTGGAGGGTTGACTTTTAATCAGGACATGGTTCCAAGACTCAAAATATGATTCAAGGGACTCCAAATAAACATTATAATCCATCCATATCATTCATTTGAAGAGGAGAACTTGATTCATTTGGAAATCACAAGACAGTCATTCATTTGGAATAAGTCAACTATGCAAGTCAACCTTTGACTTTTGAAGAAAATAGTCAACCATGGACTTTTAAGGGTCCAAATCATCATAATATGGATATTGAAGATATTTGATCAAATAAAATTCAAAGAATTCATCAAGAATAAAAAAGTCAACAAAAAGTCAAACTAGGGTTTTAACTTTTAAGTGTATTTTGACCTAGTTCATGGATCTCAAAATTTTGCTTACACACTAAAAAATCTTCCAACATGAAATTTGTAGATCTTGGCAAAAAAACAAATTATCATATTGGAACTTTTTTCAAAAAGTGATTATTTATAAGTGATTTTGAGCAAACAAATTTTATGTTCAAAAAACTTAGAAAATTTTCTAAGTGTTTTACCTAGTTTTTCCTCCATTTTATGGCCATTTTTCTCAATGATCCAAAAGGATTTTTAGGAAACTTTCAACTACTCATTTGAAGTATATAGCAAGGGCTTTTCAAAGAGCTAAGTAGCATGAAAATCCATGGCTCCATTCATGAGATATGAATTGGTCAATATGTCACCATGAACACTTGAAATGAAGAAGTTTTATGAAGAAAGTGAAGAACCAATACCAAAACCCTTGCAAATCTGAAAGAGTCTCTCAAGTACAACCATTCTGACTTGTTCAAATGGCCAAACTCAGATGATTTCACTTGCTCTTGAGCTATGGACCAAGTGTTCTAAGCATTATCCAAGTTTCATGCCATTTTTGGAACTAAAGTTCACACTTCCATTCTTGTAAAGAGGCTTAATGCACAAAGTCCACTCTCCTTGAGCCTCTCCCGTGTCTCCTTTACAGAAAAAGAAATACACTTAGTATCGGCCTATCACTTAGCAACCCTCTCTTATTAATCACAACACCAAGCCCAATAACTCCTTTTTCCATAATTCTTCAATTAAATCCAATCAAATGCCAAATAATTCCAATAAATAATTTAATTCCAATTTAAATTAATTAAGGAAAATATAGGGTGTTACAACTCTCCCCCACTAAAAGAGTTTATGTCCTCGAAAACATACCTCAAGTAAAGAGTTCCGGATAGGAGTCTTTCATCTGGCTTTCCAGCCCCCAGGTAACATTTCCATCAGCCGGTTCTCCCCAAGCTACTTTGACCAAAGCTATCTCTTTGCCACGTAAATGCTCCAGCTTTCGAACTTCAATCCTCACAGGTAAAGTTTCAACCGTAAAGTTGTCTTTCACTTGTACATCGTCGACTTGGATCATATGGGACGGATCCGCGATGCATTTCTTCAATTGAGACACATGAAATACATCATACAAATTTACAAGCATCGGAGGTAAAGCAATACGATAGGCTACTTCCCCTATTCTTTCAGAAATCTGAAACAGACCAATGAAATGCGGTGTCCTACATCTCCTATCATACAAAGCCTCAAATGGATCCATACCAATACTCGAATGATAACTATTTTTGTAGATAAACTCAATCAACGGTAAATAACTTTCCCACGCACCACCTTTCTCTAACACACAATCACGCAACAAATCTTCTAATGATTTGATTGTCCTCTCAGTTTGTCCATCAGTCTGCGGATGATAAGCAAAACTAAATCTCAACTTAGTGCCCAAAACCTTCTGCAAACCTTCCCAAAACTTAAACGTAAATCTCAGATCTCTGTCAGACACGATACTCGAAGGAATACCATGCGGACTAACTATCTTTTCAATATACAATTGAGCCAACTTCTCCATCGGATAATCCATTCTTACCGGTATGAAATCTTCAGACTTCGTCAACCTGTTCACAACAATCCAGATAGCCTCGCAATTCTTAGTAGTCCTCGGCAAACCCGAAACAAAATCCATTGATATACTATCCCACTTCCATTCAGGAATAAACAGCAGTTGCATAAACCTAGATGGCTTCTGATGTTCAACTTTTGACTTTTGGCATGTCAAACAAGAATAAACAAACTCTGCAATTTCCTTCTTCATTTCAGGCCACCAAAACAACTTTTTCAAATCATGATACATCTTGGTAGCACCAGGATGAATGCTCAATCCACTACGGTGTCCTTCTTCCAAAATATTCTTTCGAAGTTTAGCAACATCAGGAACACATACTCTATCACCAAACCTCATTATACCATTCTCGTCAATTATGAATTCACTGCCTTTTCCTTGATTAATCAAAGTCAACTTATCGATCAATTCAACATCAGCTTTCTGACCCTCTCTGATCTCTTCAAGGATACCGCTAGTCAGCTTTAGCATACCCAATTTAACACTATTAGGAGTGCCTTCACATTCCAAACTCAAATCTCTAAACTATTCAATTAAAATCAAATTCTTTCACCAATATCATAGAAATATGCAAGGACTTCCTGCTCAACGCATCAGCAACCACGTTTTCCTTACCATGATGGTAATTCAAACCAAACTCATAATATTTAAGGAATTCTAGCCACCTCCTATGCCTCATATTAAGCTCCTTCTGATCAAAGAGATACTTCAGACTCTTATGGTCACTAAACACTTTGAATCTCGAACCATACAAATAATGTCGCCATAACTTTAAAACAAAAACCGCAGGTGCTAACTCCAAATCATGAGGATAACACCTCAAATTCTACTCGAAATTATAATGCGGAAAATATCAGAGTATTTAAAATTTCAAACAACACATTGGAGTATCACATATCAACTTAAAACTTCAACTTGTATTTCATTCAACAATGATACATAGCATTCGAATTAACAGTCAACTATCAGCTTATCTCAACTCAAATAACTTGGAAGTATAATAAGTACTTCATATTATTTAACTTGGATTCAATGGTTATAATAACGACAACTAAAAACATTAACAACATAGAACAACAATGTAAACAACCCCCCGAGTGATACGTATTAGAGCGACACACCAATAAGACTCGATGAAGCAATAAACTTCCACAGCTATACTTGAGTACCTGCCCATTTCCCATGGTAGGGGAAATATCAGCATCAGGGGTGAGATATCAAACTATATAAATAGGATCATGATAAATCATATATTAGGTAAAGAACATAAATGAATCACCTCCTCGCACAACATCAACATAAACAGCACAAAGAACATCATCAACGAATAATCATGATATCAACGTATAAACATATTCAACAAGTCATCATATGAGCATCGTCAACAAGTCAACACATAGGCATCTTCAACAAGTCAATATATAAGTATCTTCAACAAGTCAACATATAAGCATCATTGTCAATATATAAGCATTTTCAACAAGTCAACATATAAGCATCTATATTGTCATATAAGCATCACAATGCATAATCAACAACTCCAACCAACAACAACGGACAACGACTCAAATGTGACTCAGTTGTGCATATGCATGTGGTACCAATCAGAGCTTCAGCCCCCGTCACCAATTGCCCAATTCAGAGGCACAAGGCATAAGTCTTCGTCACTAGTTTTCCAATCTAGGTCGTCACAGAGTATGCATATGAAATGTGACTCGACAAACAAGACAATACAACATACTCATCACACTCATATATCGTCACGAGGCATAAGCCTATATCACAATCAATTACATTTATACGAGGTAATTCACGTCACCATAATATTTCATCTTCACTTAATCACAAAATCATCATCACAAATATATACAACATCACGTATTACAAATCATCACAAAACATCGTCATGTTTCGACACACCATCGCAATTATACAACTTCGCATATAAACAAGTCATTACACATATATCATCATGCTTCGGCATATCACAACAAACATACAACTTTGTGTTTTAACAAAATCGTCACAAATGTACAATTTGCATATCATCAAGATTATTACAATTATCATCACGTTTTGGCACATCGGCATAATTACTCAATTTCACATACTAACAAAGTCATCCAAATCAAAACCACAATTTTCGATCAATTCGTAAGATAATCTCTACATGGTAATTTATCAAGTAAACCAAATCAACTTCCAATTATCAACTAATTCAATTAGACATAATAATTATTTATCAAGACAACATCATTGGCATAGAAATATATTATTCTCAACATAAATATTCAACTAAATCACGATTACGGTCAAATTCTCAAGATACCGTAATTTACCGATAAATCGAATAATTTATCCAAGTCTATGTATATTCCAATTAATTAGAATTATTAAAATTAATTTTACTATTTAATTTAATCAACCGATTAATGTCATACTATACTAATTCCAATTCCATGATATTCTATTCCTAAAATTTGTGTTAATTTTCATCACAAAACCAACATTTATTTATAAAGAATATTTAAATCAAACACAATTTCGGTCGATTCGTAAAATATGACAATTTCAAGAAAATAACACCACAACGTTAATCTACTAATTAAACTTACACTACGCCAAATTTGGCTTTTAACAACACCCCTACGAAAGCGCTTTTGCCCAAAAGCGCTTTGGTAGGTTTGGCTAAAAACAAAATTAAAAATGACGCTAGAAAAGCGCTCTTATAGGTGGGGGTAATGAAAGAGTTTATTAAACGAGCTCTTATAGGGTGTGTTATGAAAGCGCTTTTTAAAAGCGCTCTTATAGGTAGGGTTATGAAAGCGCTTTTGAAAGCGCTCTTATAGGGGGAGGGTACGAAAGCGTTTTTAGTAATAAAGTGCTGGTATAAGGGGGGTGTATGAAAGCGCTTCTGAAAAGCGCTCTGGTAGCCCTTTTTAAAATTTTCATAAAACTAAAACACGCTATTTTATTCAGAAACACAAAACTCCTCCGTACATCTTCTTCTTCTTCTTCCTCACTCACGTACTCTCTGCTTCCTCGCTCTCACTCCCTCCGCCGTGGTCTCAGCCCCTCCTCCATCCCTCCGTCGTCGTCTCAACTAGCCGCCGCTAAAATCAAAGTCTTCTTGCTGCTTCTGTCAAAATCAAAGTCTTGTGGGATTGTAGGGTTTTTCTTGGTCAAAATCAAAGTCTTCTTGCTGCTTATGTTCAGGTAAAGTCTTCCCACTATTTTAGTTTTCATTTCATTCATACTTTTGTTTCACTCATACTTTGCTACTGAGTTTTATCCACCATATTGTTTCTATGATTTTCCTAAGTTTTCTGATATTAGTAAAAGGAAAAACAAATGTGCACATTATGTTTGTACATCTGATTTTGACTGTTCATTTCAAAGTACAATGCCTACTGACAAGTTAAGGTGAATACAAGCATGGAATAATTATTCAAAACTTACTCGTAATTGTGTAATTGTATGAATGTTTCTGTTATTTCCACATTTTCGGAATGTAAATCACGATTTACTTGATGCCCATTTTATATGTGGTTGTGTTGATAATTGGTGAGTATTGTAGCATGTTCGTGCGATTTTGGCTCGACCTTTCGAGCATTCCATGTGTAAATTCGATGTTGTCCCGTATTTTGTTTTGCTCGTACAATGTGACTTAATTTCAACTTAATGCATACTTGACTTCTCTACTGTCATATTAATATGTTCATGAAGCTTTTGTCTTGATCATATTTATGTTGACCATTGACATTGTTTTAACACCTAAAGCCTTTAATGCTAGTGTGATGGTATCGTAGTTGCTCGCTTTTGCGACAACTTTTTGTGTGCTTTCTCGTTAGACATTTATGCTGCCCCATTATGAAAATACATGCTAAATTGTTGTTTTCTCATGAGATATAATTGCTCCACCTTAATTTCTCCATTTGTATGACTCGACTATGATTTGTGGTCGTTTTCACGACGTTGTTTTGACATGCGTAGTTGCTGCCCCGGTTTCTAAGTAGTTGTTAAACTTTGATTTACCTTGCGGTACTATGTATCTAGAATAGCTATAACATCTGGGTGATGATTATTTTTCAGGGGATATTAAAGATTTTTTAAAAGAATATCACTAGAGACATCAGATTAGCTTACGGTGTGTGGTTCCAGAAGTTTCTGAATTTCTCTAAAGGTAATTAGTTATTCTTTTGCTATACTTTCTGAATCTCTCTCGTCAAAGTAATTAGTTGTGATTTGAATGAACTGCTATGATGGATCGTTTGCACTTTAATTAGTTGCATATTTCATATTGGCATGTAGATAGAGTTTCAATTATAGTAATCATTCCCGAATAGTTATGCATAGCGTCCGATCCCAAAAGTACTTGGGGGATAGTGATGCATAGCGGCCGATCCCAAAATTTAAATTTTCCAAAATGACCACAAATACCTTAAAAAATAGAAGGGGACTGAATACTAAAAATTTATTTTTGGATTATATTAAGTAATACTCATTATTCCGACATGTGGAATATTCGTTAAGTGATGAACTTACTAACTTTGTGAATTGAAATCGCTATAGGGGTTACTTGTGAAGAGTGAAAGTTTGATCGTTTTTGTTTAGCTTAATTAAGACATGGATAAGACATGGATGAATTCAAACCGATTGTCGAAAGAGTACGAGAAAGGGGTATGGGAATTCGTTGAGTTTGCGGTTGCGCACTCCGAAGACCCACTTTGAATGCCGTGTCCTTGCTTGGGTTGCTGTTATGGGGGTAAGTTTGACGGGAATAAGTTGGCATCCCATTTACTACGGTTTGGAATTGATAGAAGTTATACATGTTGGACAATGCATGGTGAGAAAAGTAACGGGAATGCTGAGTCGAGGTGTAATAGGAAGTATGCTTCAAACGACGATTGCATAGACACATACGATTGCGATCGAGTCGAAGAGATTGCAGAAGCGCTTGAAGAAGATCTTGAGGATTGTCCCAAAATGTTTGAGAGGTTGGTAAGCGATGCAGAGAAACCGTTGTATGATGGTTGTTCAAAATTCACAAGATTGTCTGCGGTGTTAAAGTTGTACAACTTAAAGGCGGACAATGGATGGTCGGATAAAAGTTTCACAGAGTTATTAGCCCTTATGAAAGATATTCTACAAAAGGATAATGTTCTTCCCAATCGAACGTATGAAGCCAAAAAGATGTTGTCCTCTATTGGCATGAGCTATGATAAGATACATGCATGTCCAAACGATTGCGTTTTGTTTCGAAACGAGTATGCAGCGTTGAATGAGTGTCCTAAATGTGGTGCCCCTCGATATAAGAAAAAGTTGTCTCCTGCTAAAGTCTTATGGTATTTTCCTATAATTCCGAGATTTAGACGCGTGTATCATAGAGAGACTGATTCAAGACACTTGACTTGGGATGCAGATGAAAGAATTATTGATGGAAAGTTGCGACATCCGGCAGACTCACCACAATGGATGAAAGTTGATACTGATTATCCTGAATTTGGAAAAGAAGCAAGAAACCTTCGGTTGTCATTGTCTACTGATGGAATGAACCCGCATGGTATTCAAAGTATCTCGCATAGCACATGGCCTGTGATTCTTATGATTTATAACCTACCTCCGTGGCTATGTATGAAGCGTAAGTACATGATGTTATCTATGTTAATTTCTGGGCCTAAACAACCAGGGAATGACATAGACGTATACTTGGCACCCTTAATCGAAGATTTAAAGTTTTTGTGGGAGAACGCTGTGGAGGTTTACGATGGGTATAGGAAGGAAAGTTTCAACTTGAGGGCGATGTTGTTTGGAACAATTAATGATTTTCCAGCATACGGAAATCTATCCGGGTACAGCAATAAAGGTCAAAAGGCGTGTCCTATTTGTGAAGATGAAACCGATACGGCACGATTGGAGCTTTGTCAGAAGAATGTCTTTCTCGGCCATCGTAGATTCTTAAATTCTAATAATCACTACCGTGGGTGGAGAAAAGCATTCAATGGAAAGGCCGAACATCGTACAGCCCCGCCTTTTTTGTCAGGTGATCAAATTTTTGAAAAGGTGAAAGATATGAGCACTCAGTTTGGCAAGCCTTTTGCACATTCACTTGTCAAGGGTGGGTGGAAGAAGAAGTCAATTTTTTTTGAACTTCCATATTGGAAGTCGTTGTACGTAAGACATTTCCTGGATGTTATGCATATTGAAAAAAATGTATTTGACAGCGTCATAGGTACGTTACTCAATATACAAGGAAAGTCTAAGGATGGCCTTAACATAAGGAAGGACATGGTAAACATGGGAATGAGAACTGAATTGGGACCCGTAGAAACAAATGCGCGTCCCAAACCAGAACCCGTGCGAACGCACGGGTTTATTACTAGTTTAATAAAAAAGGGGAATGGAGACGTCCACTTATCTACATGTGTATCATTTCCAATTACACCATTAAATATATGATTCATGGCATATATACTACTATTATTTGAAACATATAAGTCATTACTACTTCTGTTCCTATTCTTCTATTAAGTTAATATTGACTAAAAAAAATAACATTATAACATGCCATATACTTAAACAAAAGAATTAAAAGGAAGACTTGAGGGGGCGGTCACCTCATTCAATTGACACTAGCGCCTCCAGTTGCAAATACCAGGATTAATGGCCACAACAAAACACAATTACCAGTCATAATAGGGGCGGTCACCTCCAACATCAGGGCCCCACGTCTCCTTTAATCTATTTTTAATCTTCTATTTCAATAATAGTCACATATAACTTCCGGCCTTATTTATCTAATCCAGTTTCGTCTCCCAAGATTTTCACACGGATCAGTTTCCATTACTAATTATTCCGCGGCACAACAGTATTCTAACACAGCAACATTAATTGTTTTGATATTCAATGACAATTCTTTTTGCAAGTAGCAACGAAAATAATTTCATCACAACACAACACTTTCACACAACACAGTAATAATCTACACCCTAAATCCACATGCAGTTTCTCATATTTCCATTAAGGTAGTAAGAATCCCCTTTACCTTCAATTGAGTGCAGCTTTAAGAAGATTCAATGAAAAAATTGGAGAAAATTGACACTTTAGAGAAACACTTTGGGTCTCCTTTTATCCTCTTTCACAACCATAGCCTCCTTTTCCTTTCTCTTTCTCCGTTTACTCTACTGCCTCTATTTTCCAAAATGACAAGTGATACTACCTGTTAGTCATTTACTTCATAATAGGCCTAATAGAAATACACCCACATTTTTAATGATACCATAACTTAAACCCAATATAATTTTCACACTTAATATAAAATTAATACTTCCACTTAAACTCCAATAAAATAAAATCTGATTATTTTAATATACCGACTTATTACTCAATGTCTCATATTTCCGGTCTAATCTTAATTATTCGGGAAAGTCTCAAAACACTAAATATTAGCTCATTAGTATTTCTAACACTAAAAATATTAAAATCTTCGATTAAATATCGATCCGCTATCCCAAACTAATACCGACTAAATCGTCCCAAAATGCGAAAATTTCAATAAACATCTTGTAGCAACCTGCCCTAAAAATAAAGGTTTTAGAGTCGCCACCTATTCTGAAGGGCGAATAGGAAACCCTACGCAGTTTAGAGATCGGGGTAAGTTATTATAATCAGGTTGAGAGAAGGTGTTAGGCACCCTCAACCCTTTCCTATTGGCTTTGAATCTAGGGTAACAGTTTTATGGCTAAAATATTGAGGTTTAATAGCTAAGAAAGTGAATAGGGGAAAAATTGAGATTTTGGGGTGGGGGACTCGCCTTGGTTATCCAAGTGCCTACGTATCTCCTTATGGAGAATCAGAGTCAACGTAGTTCGGGCACAGGGTTGTACGCCTTTGAATTGATTGTTTGAAGGCTTTTTAAATGGCCTATCGTAGTTTAAATTTGATCTCAAAGGCATTTTGAGTTGCCTAGGATAAAAATCCGTAGTGTCGTGGTTTAGTGTGTTTTAGATTTAGGCGTACAATCCTGATTTAATATGGCACCGTTAGATGCGGTGACCAATAGATTTGGTCAGTATAGCTAACGGATTAATGGGGCATTGCTGGTTACTCAGATCGATAGATTGATCGTCGCGGGCAGCAAATTAAAATGTATTTTAAATTTTATATATTTTTTATCTCTCGTCTAATGCGACTAATAGCTTTAGTCGGGTCGAGGAGAGAATTAATGTTAATATTTTCTTTGTTGCCGAATGGGTAATGGGATTGGCCAAACCCTAATGTATTGGTAGCTTTTATAGGGTTTTTGTGATTTAATATAATTAAAATTAATTAAATAATTAAGTCGAAAAGTCGAGATAATCGGGAGGTAGATCTAAATCCTAGTATTAACCTAATCCTAATTATATTCCTAATCCTAATTAAATAAATTAATTTAATTATAATTAAATAAACATTTAACCTAAATAACTAAATAAATAAATAACAAATAAATAAATAAAATCTATAAAGAAACCTGGGTGGTGATTCTGCGTGACGCTCCACTGATGGCACATGGTGAGCCTTCGCTCCCAGCAGCGTTGGATTAAACTGATGAAGATCCAAGGGTCGATGCCTGCGGCTTACCGTGTCCAGTCATTGGGGGTGCTGCACTGAATCAGCAGATAAAACATCACAAAAATTAGTTGTCTCCGGTAAGGGTCGAACCCAGGACGTCTCAATTACCACGCCTTCACGCTTCCATCCCTGCTGCCAACCATTGATGCTATTGACATTGAAACAAATAAATATAATAAATCAAAACGCGCATTAACTGTCAGCCAGATTGAAAATTCAACGCGGGTTCCATCTTTCTGGCCAGCCAATCGCACGGTGACATCCAGTTATCTTCTTCATGGGGCTGCACAGTAAACGCGAACCACCACCCTTCCACGGTATGCACCGAATTTCATCATCTCATCTTCACACATCCATAACTCCATCAATCCTCCACGAAATCAAACGAAATTAAAACCAAAATTGTAGATCTAAATGCCATGAACACAACCATAATAAATTTGAAGCAAATAGAACATTGCATCAAGTATAAAATCGGGCTCAAAGTCACGGTTTCAATATATTTCCATAACATAAACACATAATTAAATTAAAACAAAGCATGGTTATTATAACAAAGAGATCACCCAGATCTTCTAATTAAAGTACAGTGAGTCTAATGGTATCGAGATTTCGATCTGAAACGACTTGGAGCATGCAATTCGAACCTTCTCCATGCTTGCACCTCAACAATGGTGTTTTGAGATATGAATATGATGATATTTACAAGTGGGAGACAGTCCATGAAAGTGTCCCCGTTTCTACCGTGCGTGAGAGGGAGTTTTATTGTTGTTCTTTTTTTCGGCTCCCCCTCCCTCTTTGTGCACAAAATACTTCTTTTTTATATTAGTCTAGTTAGGTTTTCTTTCTATACCTAATGGGCCTATTGCCCAACTAAGTTAATGAATAATAATAATAATAATAATACTAGTAATTCTAATAACATATAATTAATAAAACCTAATTAAAATAAAAAAAAACCAATTAATTCTAATTCTACCTAATAATAATAATATTAATAAAAGTTAATAATGAAATTTAAATAATAATAAAACAAATGTTAGTAAACACAAATGATTTCTCCAAAAATCATAGGATTTTTGTAACAATTGGGCTCACTGTTTAAATCCCAAAATACTTGCTATTCAAACCCCTATTTTTTTTCAACCAATTTATAAGGGAATTTTATAAGAGGTCGAGTTTAACAATAGATATATTAAACCCTATAGCTCTTAATTTTTAATACCCTTAATAAATTAGAAGATGTGGATTATATCGGGTAAATTTTGGGGTATGACAGCTGCCCCTGTTCAATCTTCTTAAACCTGAAGAGTCAGATAGGCACGTCTGCCTATCGTAATCTAAAGGTAGAAGATGATTGAACACTGAAGTGCCCTAAAATTTGCATTTGTCGGGAAAAGTTCCGTGGGATGGGCTTAAAGATGCCACCTATTTGCCTGGCGGGATACTTGTCTAAAGCATATGCTTTTCAGACCTGGATCATTTGATTGTATCTGAGGAGAGAGGAAATAATGTCTTACATAAGACTACTTGAAGAGGTTCCTGAATAGGGTATATCGACGGTTGATGCGAAGAAGCTTAGGCTTTGAACAATGCTTAGGAAGAATGTCTTGGAGAAGACTAACTGAGGAGTTCTTTAAAAGAACTAAGTGTGTCTTAAAAAAGATTGGATAAGCATTTTAGGAAGGCTACCTAGAAAGGCATGATATGTATTAAACAAGATTCACCTAGAGAGGCTCCTAAAGAGATATGAAACGTCTTAAACAGGACTCACCTGGAAAGGCTCTTAGATAGGATACGGGATATATTAAACAAGGCTTACCTAGAGAGGTTCCTATAAAGGGAACAATACGTTTTAAACAAAACTATCTAGAAAGATTCCTATAAAGGGAACGATATGTTTTAAACAAAACTATCTAGAAAGATTCCTATAAAGGGCATGATACGTTTTAAACAAAACTACATATAAAGGTTCCTATAAAGGATATGATACGTTTTAAACAAAACTGCCTATAAAGGTTCCTATAAAAGACACGATATGTTTTAAACAAAACTACCTCGAAAGGTTCCTATAAAGGTCGTGAGACGTTTTAAACAAAACTACCTAGAAAGGTTCCTATAAAGGCTATGAAATATTTTAAACAAAACTACCTAGAAAGGTTCCTATAATGGTCGTGGAACGTTTTAAACAAAACTACCTAGAAAGGTTCCTATAAAGGATACGAAGCATTTTGAACAAAACTACCTAGAAAGGTTCCTATAAAGGTCGTGGAGTGTTTTAAACAAAACTACCTAGAAAGGTTCCTATAAAGAATACGAAGCATTTTAAATAAAACTACCTAGAAAGGTTCCTATAAAGGTCGTGGAATGTTTTAAACAAAACTACCTAGAAAGGTTCCTATAAAGGGAACGATACGTTTTAAACAAAACTACCTAGAAAGGTTCCTATAAAGGACGCGATATGTTTTAAACAAAACCATCTCGACAGGTTCCTATAAAGGACATGAAACGTTTTAAACAAAACTACCTAGAAAGGTTCCTATAAAGGTCGTGGGACGTTTTAAACAAAACTACCTAGAAAAGGTCAGGATACGTCTTACATAAGACTGCTTGGTAAGGTTAGGATAATTGTCTTGGACAAGACTACCTGGAGAGGTGAGAAATTCTTAGATTGATTCTGAATTGCCTTTGAAGAAAGACTTGGAATGAGGTATTAGAATTGTATCTGTTAAGATTGAATCGTTGATACGATCGTATTTGTGCTGTAATTTAATGATAACATCCTCTTAATTATGAAGTGACCTGAAAAGGCAGTGTTAGTTTTATGCAATGTCATGATGCATGTGTCATGTAATGAGATTCTTAAAATAAATGAGAATTATGCATGTATGTCGATCCCACACTGCGGGACGTAAATAGTACAGGCATGGGAAGATCGATTACGCAACAATGCTCCTTGTGTGATACTAGTGTGACTTCCCGAATATCAAAAATTTTGAGACATGCCCCTTTATCTGAAGGAGGGACCCTTGGAGAGAGCTCGAGTTTCACCATGTCTTGCCTGATATGCCTTGCCCCAGTGTTTGAATTCTTGAAAGATATGCCCCTAGTTCATAGGATCCTTGATTGTAAGTATTGATTTGAATGTGAAGCGGATGCTTTTCAGAGTGAGTCATGCGTTTCGGTCGCGTCCTAACGGACAGTGATTTGCTGAGTACTCAGAATGAGATGATGTCTTCTATAAGACTACCTGAAGAGGTCCTTGGGAAGAATGGGAAATTGTCTTAAACAAGATTACGCTTTAAATAAAGCTCAAAGGGATGTGTTGTGCAGAGGGTCAAAAATATTCCTATAGAGGATAAAGACTGTTTTTTTGTGATGTTTTAAACAAAACTTAGGAAAAGACATCTTGAAGAAGATTAATCTTGGAAAGGATATGAGACTGTCTTATAGAAGATTCTGTACTTTAGACAAAGTTTGACAAGGTTCTTGGAAGCATAAGAGAAGTTTGGATATGTCTTAAAAGACTAACTAAAAAAGTTAAGAGATGTCTTACAGAAGACTACCTAGAAAAGGTTTTTGGAAAGGAATATGTCTTAGGGAAGATTGTCTAAAAGGGTTTGAAAATAGAAAGGATAAGAAGGCGGGTCTTTAAAAGACTGTCTAAACAAGGCTTCTAGAAAGGGTAAAAAGTATTTGAACATGTCTTAAAGAAGACTGTATGGACAGATTGAGAAATATCCTATAAAGGTTCCTGGAAAGGATGTGAGAGTGGCATTGACACCATCTGATACTGAGTGACCTTTGCAACGTGCCCCCAGGTGATGGGCTTGCCCCATGGGCTATTCAGTTATGTGTAAGAGATGTTTCTTCTTTTGATGAGCTTCGAAAGCTACTTCGTCAGTTTGTAGGATTTTTAGCCATGCCCCATGCCCCATGCAACTTCTCCCTGATGTTTAAACATCTGAATCCACATAGACAAGTGTACTTTGTAATGAAATTCATAAGATGCGGATGCATATGTCTGTCTTGAAAATTTAAAAACGCTTTTGAGTAAAACAAAGTTTTTTTTTGTAAGAAGGTGATATCAACTCAAGAGTTATAGTAGACCTTAAGGAGTCGGGATACCTCTGGTAACAGTATGCTTTCAAACTAACCATGCTTCAGTTAGGACTTTTAAGGGTTGTAACGTGGCCTGGTTCACGGTTTAAAGAAACAAAAGATAGAGGCTCAAAGTTTATTTGTACCCATCCTAATCTTCGTGATATTCTCCAGTCCTATGATCAGTTAACTATGCATTTAATCTCCAAAAAGACTTTGGTAATATTGATATTTTTGATGGTTCAAAAACAAGAAGTTTATTTTGCAAAGGCAGTCATCCTCCTTTCTTGTAATATTTTCTCGTGTGAGGGTATGTAATGACCTCTTTTCGACTTTGTTATCCCTAACTTTTGCCTGAACTATTCGTTTTAAAACTACCGTCAGCAGGATGCCCCAATTTTATCTAAGTCTCCTTAATAGGTTTTGACTTAGCAGGCCCTTGCATTGCTTTCTTTTTCTTTGCGGATATTGACTGTCGGACTTAATGATGACGGGGAACCATCGGTGATTATGTTCAAAGGAACAACTTGGAATAATTAAGTTAACTGAGCAACTACCCTACCCCAGGTTATGTATTAAGGGTTTTATTTTATATGAAGGAAAAATCCTACTTCTTTAGGCTCGAAGGGGTTGACAGGGGATTAACATCCTTATATCTCCATTATTTGGGAATTGAAACAATGCCTGTACATCGTCAACACGGTCTGTTTGAAAGCATAATGTATGTAATTGTGGTATCGTTTTCGTCATTCTCCCTCTAAAGGTGTAAAACTTTTAACTAGAGTTGAATATCACAAATAAGAAAACCAGGTAAAAACACAGTTTTAAATATAGTGAGAACACTAGGAATAAATCAAGACAAACGTAAGCAATGCATTAATGATTATTGTAGAGTACACATCATATGTTGTAAGACTAATGTTTAAACAAACGGAAAGAAATTGCGAGTTAAGACAAAACTAATGATCTAAGAAATCCTCCTTCTAGCCACCTATGGTATTAGACTTGCGAGGATCTTCGAACTCAATGAGCCCTTCTTCAATCAAATCTTGGATCTTGTGCTTCAATGGCCCACAATCTTCTGTATCATGACCAGGACTATCTGAATGACAAGCGCACCTAGCCTGATGCTTGTACCCAGGCGCGGGATTAGCTGGAGCTGAGTATGGAGGTAGCAGAGTTACCAGGTTCTGAATGAGCAGGCGTTACAAGGCTTGAGACAATGGCATGTACAATGGAGTGAATGATCGTTTTGGCTTGGACCTCTAGGTGCGTTGGCCACCCTGTTGCTTTTGCTGATCCATTGATCTCTTCTGCTGAAATCTTGTTGGATAATATGGTCGGGATGTTAGGTTATCCTTCCCAATGGTCCATTGTTCTGGAGATAGAAGAGGAATCTTCTCTTAATGTCATGAAAATGATGTGTATGCCATGCATGATATGTATGATATCTTTTTTTTTTTTGAATAAAATATGATGCAAGAATGTCCCTAATGTATGATGAATGGAAAAAGAAATAATAAAAAAATGATCAACTATATATATATATATATATATATATATATATATATATATACATATAGCACATAATCACATAAGTTCATAGGTTCGACGTAGCGGCTCTTGGGAGCCAACCTTTTTATAGGGGGGTTCTAGAAGGTCTCATGGGGTCGTTCGTAGCCTCTGAGACTTTTTGTCTCTTCGGATTTTAGAACAACTCATTTTATCCATGAGGTTCGAATTTCAGGGGTAGGTTCCCAGAGAGATCAGCCAAATACCAAGTCCAGCCCTCAACAAGGTCGAGCCTCGTATCAGACCTTTCCGGATATTCAACCCACTCTGAGTGGAATTATAATAAGACTCGTAGGCGATGTAATTCCCCTCTGGTCGTTATTATAATTCCCACGCTTAGGTTTCAACAACAATTTATATACAACCCAAAATGCAATAAAAATAACAAATATTCGAATAATCAAATATTTAATTTAAATTGCTATAAACAAATGTAATTGCGGTAAATAATTGAAATTGCAAGTAAATAACTGAAATTGCAAGTAAATAAATAAACAAATAAAATTTAAATATTTACAATAAACCATAAACCCTAAAAATGGCGAATTAGCCAAACCCTAATAACTAGCCACAAACCTAAATAATTTGCCAAACCTAAACCCTGCCAAAACCTAGGAGCATAATAATTCACCTATAGTGTATTTCCCAGCAGAGTCGCCAGCTGTAGCAACCTGCTCTAAAAATAAAGGTTTTAGAGTCGCCACCTATTCTGAAGGGCGAATAGGAAACCCTACGCAGTTTAGAGATCGGGGTAAGTTATTATAATCAGATTGAGGGAGGGTGTTAGGCACCCTCAACCCTTTCCTATTGGCTTTGAATCTAGGGTAACAGTTTTATGACTAAAATATTGAGGTTTAATAGCTAAGAAAGTGAATAGGGGGAAAATTGAGATTTTGGGGTGGGGGACTCGCCTTGGTTATCCAAGTGCCTACGTATCTCCTTATGGAGAATCAGAGTCAACGTAGTTCGGGCACAGGGTTGTACGCCTTAGAATTGATTGTTTGAAGGCTTTTTGAATGGCCTATCGTAGTTTAAATTTGATCTGAAAGGCATTTTGAGTTGCCTAGGATAAAAATCCGTAGTGTCGTGGTTTAGTGTGTTTTAGATTTGGGCGTACAACCCTGATTTAATATGGCACCGTTAGATGCGGTGACCAATAGATTTGGTCAGTATAGCTAACGGATTAATGGGGCATTGCTGGTTACTCTTATCGATAAATTGATCGTCGCGGGCAGCAAATTAAAATAAATTTTAAATTTTATATATTTTTATCTCTCGTCTAATGCGACTAATAGCTTTAGTCGGGTCGAGGAGAGAATTAATGTTAATATTTTCTTTGTTGCCGAATGGGTAATGAGATTGGCCAAACCCTAATATATTGGTAGCTTTTATAGGGTTTTTGTGATTTTATATAATTAAAATTAATTAAATAATTAAGTCGAAAAGTCGAGATAATCGGGAGGTAGATCTAAATCCTAGTATTAACCTAATCCTAATTATATTCCTAATCCTAATTAAATAAATTAATTTAATTATAATTAAATAAACATTTTTAACCTAAATAACTAAATAAATAAATAACAAATAAATAAATAAAATCTATAAAGAAACCTGGGTGGTGATTCTGCGTGACGCTCCCTTGATGGCACATGGTGAGCCTTCGCTCCCAGCAGCGTTGAATTAAACTGATGAAGATCCAAGGGTCGATGCCTGCGGCTTACCGTGTCCAGTCATTGGGGGTGCTGCACTGAATCAGCAGATAAAACATCACAAAAATTAGTTGTCTTCGGTAAGGGTCGAACCCAGGATGTCTCAATTACCACGCCTTCACGCTTCCATCCCTGCTGCCAACCATAGATGCTATTGACATTGTAACAAATAAATATAATAAATCAAAACGCGCATTAACTGTAAGCCAGATTGAAAATTCAACGCGGGTCCCATCTTTCTGGCCAGCCAATCGCACGGTGACAGCCAGTCATCTTCTTCATGGGGCTGCACAGTAAACGCGAACCACCACCCTTCCACGGTATGCACCGAATTTCATCATCTCATCTTCACACATCCATAACTCCATCAATCCTCCACGAAATCAAACGAAATTAAAACCAAAATTGTAGATCTAAATGCCATGAACACAACCATAATAAATTTGAAGCAAATAGAACATTGCATCAAGTATAAAATCGGGCTCAAAGTCACGGTTTCAATATATTTCCATAACATAAACACATAATTAAATTAAAACAAAGCATGGTTATTATAACAAAGAGATCACCCAGATCTTCTAATTAAAGTACAGTGAGTCTAATGGTATCGAGATTTCGATCTGAAACGGCTTGGAGCATGCAATTCGAACCTTCTCCATGCTTGCACCTCAACAATGGTGTTTTGAGATATGAATATGATGATATTTACAAGTGGGAGACAGTCCATGAAAGTGTCCCCGTTTCTACCGTGCGTGAGAGGGAGTTTTATTGTTGTTCTTTTTTTCGGCTCCCCCTCCCTCTTTGTGCACAAAATACTTCTTTTTTATATTAGTCTAGTTAGGTTTTCTTTCTATACCTAATGGGCCTATGGCCCAACTAAGTTAATGAATAATCATAATAATAATACTAATAATTCTAATAACATATAATTAATAAAACCTAATTAAAATAAAAAAACCAATTAATTCTAATTCTACCTAATAATAAAAATAATATTAATAAAAGTTAATAATGAAATTTAAATAATAATAAAACAAATGTTAGTAAACACAAATGATTTCTCCAAAAATCATAGGATTTTTGTAACAATTGGGCTCACTGTTTAGATCCCAAAATACTTGCTATTCAAACCCCTATTTTTTTCAACCAATTTATAAGGGAGAGGTCGAGTTTAACAATAGATATATTAAACCCTATAGCTCTTAATTTTTAATACCCTTAATAAATTAGAGGATGTGGATTATATTGGGTAAATTTTGGGGTATGACACATCTCAATAAATAAATAATATTATTCATAATATTATTCTTCCGACTATCCGATTAAAATCCGACTTTAACTTAATAAATCCAAATACGCCTCTTAAAATAATACCGACCATCCAAATTCAACTAAATCCAATATTTAAATCCTTTAATAATTTAATTAACCAATTAATTAAATTTGGGGCATTACAACGAGTCGGATAATTCCTTTCATGCACTTTGAGTTGCTCGACGCATAAGCGACCACTTGTTGATTCTGCATCAATACACCACCTAAACTCATCAGTGATGCATTACAATATATCACAAAAGATTTTGTCGGATTCGGAAAAATCAAGATAGGAGCGCTAGTCAACCTCTTCTTCAACTCTTGGAATCCTTCTTGACATTTCGAATCCCAAATAAACGCTTGACCCTTCTGTAGCAACCTGCCTAAAAATTTAATGTTTAGAGAGTCGCCACCTATTCTACCAAGGCGAATAGGAAACCTTACGTAGTTGAGAGATCTGGGTAAGATACTATATTCAGGTCGAGGGAAGGTGTTAGGCACCCTCAACCCTTTCCTAAAGGCTAACATTTCAAAGATGAAGGTTTGTGGCAAAATATAAAGAAAAGATGACAGACAGTTAATAGGGTTAAGGCAAATAATTGAACAAGATTAGAAGATGGAGGAAGGGGACTCGCCTTGTTGCCAAGTGCCTACGTATCTCCTTATGGAGAATCAGAGTCAACGTAGTTCGGGGGACGGGTTGTACGCCCTTTAAGGTTTGAAATTTGATTTGAAGGTTTGAAGGCTTTGAATAGCCTGTCGTAGATAAAAATCTGTATTTGTAGTTTGAAAAATGTTTGAAAAATGTTTGAAAAATGTTTTGAAGTTGTTTTAGATGTTCTGGGCGTACAACCCTGATTTGATATGGCTCTATTAACCGCAATGATCAATAGGTTTGATCACCATAGTTAAAAGATTAGGAGGTTTGCACCATTACCAATTCAAATCGATTGATTCGATTATCACTAATAACGGATTAATGTGTTTTATTATTTTTGTGAATTTTATTTTGTATTGTTACCCCTCATAACCGATTAACACGATTACAAATAATAACAAATTGGAATTTAGAAAACAGGAAAGTTAATCATCACAATTAATAAAATAGTTGCAACCATTTAACTAAATAGAAATCATTTGTATTTTATTTAAATAGCATTTTAATTAAAATCATTGTCGACCATAGCGATTAATCGATTCAATCGGCACGAACAACAAATTGACATTTTAATATAAATATCACATAATAATTTATTTATAAAAAATAATTATTATATAATTAATATATATTAAAAGGTATTTTAATTAAAACAAAATAAATAATTAAAATTATTTAAGCTAATAGGATTAGGATTCAGTGTGTCTGTTATTGGAGTGTATGGTGTGAGAAACCAGCCTAGGGCGTTAGATCTAGGTGGATTTGAGAATTAACGGGTCAGATTTGAGGGTGTATAGTGTTCTATAGGGCTGCAGGCGCATATGATCACACAGAGAATTTTAGAAAAAAATATATGGGAGGGCCAGGGATCGAACCCTGGACCCTGGGATTACTAAGCTCGCACCTCACCACTCCAACCAATTCAATTAGTTGTTTACAGCGTTGGAAATAAAGATAATATACACACATTGCCGGCTAGCCCCAAAAACAGGCGCGCTAATTCAAAATAGCCCAATGGCGTTGCGCCACCTCGTCATCGTCCCCAATGGGACTGTCGTTTTAGGTCCCAACCTATACCCACGGCCGTTCTCCGTCACTAATACCCCTGTACCAACCAAAACCTTGTATAAGCCCTAAAAACTTACAGCGAAGCTATGGTTACACTCGTGAGATCCATACGAATTCATCCCTCGCCCACATTACGTCCAATTCCTCCTGTAAAAGAAAACCCTAAAACGCAACCCTAATATCCAATAATGGCAAATCGCGACACATTCACCCAAACACCCAATAAAATGCCCAGAATCAATCTAAACAACACCATGAACTAAAATATGCGATCAAAATCCATGTGTGATGCACGAATCATAGCATTTGAACTCAATTCAGAAGTGACATACCGTGGGCTTTTGGAGATTGTTCTGGGGTTGTTGGTGTAGTGTAACTATCCAGATAGCTTCGGAATCTTCCCAGGAACCCGTAGCAAGCCTTAGAATCCTTTGAATCTGCCTGGATCCCTAAAACCGAATTCAATTTTCTTGATGAATTTTTGGGTTCTTGAATATGCTTTTTTGGCCAGAATTGCGTCCCCTAGTTCTTTTGCTTGTCTTTACTACTTATAGGGAACAATATTAGGTCAACAAAAAGAGCCCAAAGCCTTTGCATCCAATCTTGCCATATTTGTGAAAATTTGATTTGCTTCTTGATTCCAAACCTTCTATTTTGGCCAAAATTTGTATAAATCTTTCCCCATTAGGTTATGCACGAAAATTGAAATATATTTTACCATTAATGTTGATTGGGATTGGCCTATGTGAGTAATTTAACATAATATTTGATTTTTTTGCTTAATTAAATCATAAAAATGAAATAAAAAATTATATTAAGTCAAACAATATGTTAAATTTCGTGGCCTTTTGTTTTGGGCATGCTAATGACTTGTGGACCAAGTTTGTATTATAGAACCATAGGCCTATTTACAAAATTTCTCAATTTGAACCTCCCTTTTCACATTTGGTCCTTCAAAATCACCCAACTTTGATCGATCACGTCTCACTCAATTTTTAAGCTATGAGGGAGTTCTAATACTTTTTGGAAACCTCAAGAGGTCCTCTATAAGCCACTTTGGAATATATTCTTCATTTGGAGCTTTTATCTTGACCATATCCTCTTTGCAAAAAAACTGCTTTTGAAGGATGCTTGAAAATGACCTGTAATCTTTTGCACTGTATCTCTCAAATGAATCATTTCTAGCCCTGGCTTGTGAGAGACAAATTTGTAGATAATCCAATTTCCTTCAACATAGGCTTTGAGTGGGGAATTTTTGATGTTCCATGTGAAAGTTATGCCCAGTCAAAGTTGGGCTGACTTTCTTTTGAGAAACCCTAATTTGCACCTTTTTGTATTTGTTCATCTCTGAGTTTCTATTAATGGAATCATGATCAATCTTTGATCAAATGATGGTTATGCTTCACATACTTGATGTTGACCAAAATTGGGAGGCTTTGACTATGCTCTGATTATGGTTGACTTTTAGGTCAAACCAGTTGACTGCGGATCATCTGGACTTTTGAATGAGTAATCTTTGGGACTAGATCTTGAATTTTGAATCATTGTAGATGGAATATGGGAGGGCAAATTTTGGGGTATGACAGCTGCCCCTGTTCAATCTTCTTGAACCTGAAGAGGTAGAAGATGATTGGACACTGAAATGCCCTGAAATTTGCTTGCGTGGGAAGGAGCTCTGTGGGAGATGGGCCTATAGATGCCACCCATTTGATTGTATCTGAAGAGATATAAAGTAATGTCTTACATAAGACTACCCGAAGAGGTTTCTGGCATGGATACGGAAATTTGTCTTGAAGAAGACTACCTGAAGAGGCTGGAAATGTTTTGCAAAGACTACCTAAAGAGGTTCTTGGAGAGGACAATGAATGTCTTAGAGAAGACCACCCAGAAAGGTTTGTAGAGGATCTTAAAGAAGACTGAAAAGGATGCCAAATTGTTTTTTTGAAAAAGATTACCTGAAAAGGTACTTAGAACAGGAATGTCTCGAATAAACTACCTCCAAAGGTACTTAAAACAAGAATGTTTCGAAGAAGGCTACCTGAAAAGGTTTTTTTGTTTTTTTTTTTTTTTTGGAATGGATGTAATACGTCTTAGAAAGGTTCCTATAAAGAGAACGATATGTTTTAAACAAAACTTCCTAGAAAGGTTCCTACAAAGGCCATGAAGCGTTTTAAATAAAACTATCTAAAAAGATTCCTATAGATGATATGGAACGTTTTTAAACAGAACTATCTAAAAAGATTCCTATAAAGGATATGAAACGTTTTTAAACAGAACTATCTAAAAAGATTCCTATAAAGGATATGAAACGTTTTAAACAAAACTACCTCGAAAGGTTCCTATAGAGGATGTGAAACGTTTTAAACAAAACTACCTAGAAAGGTTCCTATAGAGGATGCGAGATATTTTAAACAAAACTGCCTAGAAAGGTTCCTATACAGGGCATGATGAGTTTTAAACAAAACTACCTAGAGAGGTTTCTATAAAGTTCGTGGGACGTTTTAAACAAAACTACCTAGAAAGGTTCCTATAAAGGCTATGAAATATTTTAAACAAAACTACCTAGAAAGGTTAGGATATGTCTTAAACAAGACTGCTTGGAAAGATTAGGATAATTGTCTTTGACAAGACTACCTAGAGAGGTAAGAAGTTCTTTGATTGCTTTTGGATTTGTCTTTTAAGAAAGACTCGGAATGAGGTATTGGACTTGTATCTGTGTGCGTTGAGATTGAATCGTGGATACGATCGCATCTGTACTGTAATTGGATGATAACATCCTTTTGAATTATGGAATGACCTGAAAAGGCAGCATTAGTTTTATGCAATGTCATGATGCATGTGTCATGTAATGAGATTCTCAATGAGAATTATGCATGTACGCCTATCCCACACTACGGGGTGTGAATAGTACAGGCGTGAGAAGATCAAATATGCAACAATGCTCTTTGTATGATGCTAGTGTGACTTCCCAAATATTGGAAATTTTGAGAGACGTGCCCCTTAATCTGAAGGAGGGACCTTTCGAGGGAACTCGAATTTCACCATGTCTTGCCTGATATGCATTGCCCCAGTGTTTGAATTCTTGAAAGATATGCCCTCCAGTCAATAGGATTCTGGATTGTATGCCCCTGTTCTAGGAAAACCCTCTGAACGTGGTTTCCCCATCTAAGGGTTTTTATCAGGAATGATCGTCTTTGATTAGACCAATTTAGCGGTCTCCTTGATGCTAAGTGTTGGTTTGAATATGAAGCAGATGCTGAGTCATGCGTTTCGGTCGCGCCTGACGGATAGTGATTTGCTGAGTACTCATGAATGAGATGATGTCTGCTATAAGATTACCTGAAGAGGTCCTTGGAAAGAATGAGAAATTGTCTTAAACAAGACTGCGCTTTAAACAAAGCTCAAAGGGATATGTTTGTGAGGAGTGTCAAAAATATTCCTATAGAGGACAAGGACTGTTTTTGTGGTGTTTTAAACAAAACTTAGGAAAAGACATCTTGGAGAAGATTACCCCTAGAAAGGACGGTGAATTGTCTTAGAAAAGACTCTGTACTTTAAACAAAGTTTGACAAGGTTTTTTGGAAGCGTAAGAGAAGTTTGAATATGTCTTAAAAGACTAACTGAAAAAGTTAAGAGATGTCTTACAGAAGACTACCTAGAAAAGGTTCTTGGAAAGGAATATGTCTTAGAGAAGACTGTTTGAAAGGGTTTGAAAATAGAAAGGATAAGAAGGTGGGTCTTAAAAAAGACTATCTGAAAGGGTTTGAAAATAGAAAGGATAAGAAGGTGGATCTTTTAAAAGACTGTCTGAAAAAGGCTCCTAAAAAGGGTGAGAAGTATTTGAACATGTCTTAGAGAAGACTATATGGACAGATTGAGAAATATCCTAAAAAGGTTCTTGGAAAGGATGTGAGAGTGGCATTGACACCACCTGATACTGAGTGACCTTTGCAACGTGCCCCCAGGTGATGGGCTTGCCCCATGGGCTATTCAACGTCCTTGAGAGATTCCATGGATCTTGATTAGATTGCCCCATGTAAATGGGATAACGACGGGTTATGCCCCGTGTACACATTAGCCATCCTAGTCATGAGTAAGGGATGTTTCTTCTTTTGACGAGTTTTTAAAGCTACTTCGTCAGTCAGTAGGATTTTTAGCCGTTAGCCATGCCCCATGCAACTTCTCCCTGATGTTAACATTTAAATCTATATAGACAAGTGTACTTTGTAATGAAATTCATAAGATGCGAATGCATATGTCTGTCTTGAAAGTTTAAAAACATTTTTTGAGTAAAACGAATTTTTTTTTGTAAGAAAGTGATATCAACTCAAGAGTTATAGTAGACCTTAAGGAGTCGGGATACCTTTGGTAACGGTATGCTTTCGAACTAACCATGCTTCAGTTAGGACTTTTAAAGGTTGTAACGTGGCCTGGTTCACGGTTTAAAGAAACAAAAGATAAAGGCTCAAAGTTTATTTGTACCCATCCCAATCTTCGTGATGTTCTCCTGTCCTATGCTCAGTTAGCTATGCGTTTAGTCTCCAAAAGAATTCGGGAATTGTGACATTGACATTTATGATGGTTCAAAAACCAAAGGTTTATCTGCAAAGGCAGTCATCCTCCTTTTTTTGTAGTATTTTCCTTTTGTCGAAGGTACATAGTAACCTTTTTCGATTTTGTTATCCCTAACTTTTTCTGAACTGTTTGTTTTAAAACTACAGTCAGCGGGATGCCTCAATTTTGCCTAAGTCTCCTTAATAGGTTTTGACTTAGCAGGTTCTTGCATTGCTTTCTTTTTCTTTGAGGACATTGACTGCCGGTCTTAATGATGACGGGGAACCATCGGTGATTATGTTCAAAGGAACAACTTGGAATAATTAAGTAAACTGAGCAACTACCCTACCCCAGGTTATATATGAAGGGTTTTATTTTATATGAAGGAAAACTCCTACTTCTTTAGGCTCAAAAGGGGTTGACGAGGGATTAACATCCTTATATCTCCATTATTTAGGGATTGAACAAATGCCTGCACATCGTCAACACGGTCTGTTCGGAAGCATAGTGCATGAAATTGTGGTATCGTTTTCGTCATTCTCCCTCAAAAAGGTGTAAAACTTTCAGCGAGAGTTGAATATCACAAAGAAGAAAACCGAGTAAAAACACAGTTTTAAATATAGTGAGAACACTAGGAATGAATCAAGACAAACGTAAGCAATGCATTAATGATTTTTTGAAAAGTACATAGCATATGTCATAAGACTAATGTTTAAACAAACGGAAAGAAATTGCGAATGGAAACAAAACTAATGATCTAAGAAATCCTCCTTCTAGACACCTATGGTGTTAGACTTGCTAGGATCTTCGAACTCAACGAGCCCTTCTTCAATCAAATCTTGGATCTTGTGCTTCAACGGCCCACAATCTTCTGTATCATGACCAGGACTATCTGAATGATAAGCGCACCTAGCATGATGCTTGTACCCGGGAGCGGGGTTAACCGGAGCTGAGTATGGAGGTAGCAGAGTTATCAGGTTCTGACTGAGTAGACGTTGCAAAGCTTGAGCCAATGGCATGTACAACGGAGTGAACGATCGTTTCGGCTTGGACCTCCAGGTGCGCTGGCCAGCCTGTTGCTTTTGCTGATCCCTTTGTTGTGATACTGGAGTCTGATTACCCATGACTGCCCCCACAATGTTGGATTCCTTCTTTGCGTCATATGGCTTCTTTGGATGGTAGGAACTTGAGGGTGCCCCTTGTATCTTCCCATTCTTGATTCCATTTTCAATTTTCTCACCAATGACTACCAAGTCCGAGAACCCTGAAGATATGCTTCCGACCATCTTTTCGTAGTATGGTCCTTGCAAGGTGCTCATAAATATGTCCACCAGTTCTTTTTCCATTAGAGGAGGTTGAACTCGAGAAGCCATTTCCCTCCATCTTTGGGCATACTCCTTGAATGATTCATCCTTCTTCTGTGACATATTTTGTAATTGCATTCGATTGGGTGCCATGTCCAAGTTGTACTTGTATTGCTTCAAAAATGTGTTAGCTAGATCATTCCAGCTTCTGATATAGGATTTCTCCAGTTGCATATACCAGTCAATAGATGCTCCGCTTAAACTTTCTTGAAAGAAGTGTATCATCAGTTTTTGATCGTGAGCATAAGCAGCCATTTTTCGCACATACATGCGCAAGTGATTCCTCGGGCACGTGAGCCCTTTGTATTTCTCGAAGTCGGGAATCTTGAATTTGTGTGGGATAGTCAAGTCTGAGACCAAACTCATTTCGAAGGCATCCACATCAAAGACATCGTATCCTTCTATCACTTTTAGTCTCTCCTCCAGTGCCTTGATTTGTTCACTACCCTTGGAGTCTTCCCTAGAGTTAGGAATAGACTGTTGTGTTTGAGGTACTTGGTCTGAGTTGTCCATCTCTTGCACTCCGTATTGTAGATCCACTGACCTTGTTTCACACCTTAGATTCTTAAACTTGTAGGAGTGAGGGCAACCTCGAATTTTCTTCGGACATGTCAAACCTGGCGGGAATAAATCGTTAGCGGTGGGTTTTCGTCGTATCGGAACTTCATGAGTTTCCTTTGACTGAACCTCTTTTGCTTTTCCTAAGGATAGTATCACCTATGACCCTTTTTCTTGGTGTGGGGCTGACATATGTCGCATTCCCTCCATTATAGTCATGCATCTTTGCTCAGGGTATTGCCCCAGTTGGACTAATCCTTGCCCCTAGGTTATCGTAGAGCGTCCTCAAAAGTTTGATATGTTCTAAGATGAACCCCTTTATAACTAGATACATCTTAAGTGTATCTATGAGGGAACTCTTTATTGAACTAATCCTTGCTCGATGACAACCTTCATTGTATTCATAATCCTGTTATGACAAAGGCATGGACATGCGGCTGGCATGGCGAAAGGCATCTTTTTTTTTTCTTTAGCAAGACTAAGATCTTTTATTCCCCTTGCTCCATAGTCTACGATCCTTTGATTTTTTTTTGAGTTTCGGGAAACCGGCTAGCATGGTAAGTGTGGATGCGGGCGAAGATAGAAATGCAAATGTGAATGTATGAATGCATGAAAATGCAAATGCACGCGTAAGCGAGAGACTCCTTATATTGTAACTCCGTGTATGCAATGCAGACGTATAACATATGATCCTAGGGATACCTTAGAGGCGACATTAGACCCTCTTGGAATCTTTACAGGGTAAATGTTATGACACGCTAAGGGAAATCCCTTGGATTCGAGAGTATGCAGAAGATAGAGGCTAGTGACTGTTCAAGACAGTCACTCAATCTCATGGCCATCGAGAGGCCAATCAACGTGTACCAATGAATTTGTCCCTCGTGGGAAGGTTCTCTATGCGGAACACAACCTATCTAAGGACGATATGGACGAAGAGCAATCCCTACAGGCTAGGGATGTGATGTGTAAATGGAGATCCCAAACTCTACAAGTTAGAGGGTGCGCGGGAATAAACATGGAGTGACCGTTCAGGACAGTCACTAGATTTCATAGCCATCGAGAGGCCAATCGAACGCATGCTAGTGAAGTTGTCCTTCGGGGAAGGACGCGTCATTGTGGAAACACGTGGATGTAACAGAAAATCCCTGTATGCTAGGGAGTACGTAGTAGCAAGCACGGGGTGACCGTTCACGACAATCACCGAATCGCATGGCCATCGAGAGGCCAATTGACGTGCGTTAATGGAAATGTCCTTTGTGGGAAGGACGCGTAGTTGTAAGAATACAAGGATATAAAAATAAAATCCCCACAGGCTAGGGGATGCATAGATGGTGATGTCTTCCGTGGGAAAGACACGGTCTTTTAGAAATTAGAGTCCCTACAGGCTAGGGACCACGTAGGGATACCTGCAAAAATCCAAACGCATAGATATCCAAAGCAAATAAGTTGCAAACATATAATAAGCACATGAGCACGAAAGTCCTAGGTTCATAGGTTCGACGTAGGGGGCTCTAGGGAGCCAACCTTTTTATGGGAGTGTTCTAGAAGGTCTCATGGGGTCGTTCGTAGCCTCCGAGACTTTTTGTCTCTTCGGATTTTAGAACAACTCATTTTATCCATGAGGTTCGAATTTTTGGGGTAGGTTCTCGGAGAGATCAGCCAAGTATCCAATCCTGCCCTCAACAAAGTCAAGCCTCGTTTTGGACATTTCCGAATCCTCAACCCACTCCGAGTGGAGTTATCAATGAGACTCGTAGGAGATTCATACTCCCCTATTGATCTCAAAGTTAACCCCCACACTTAGGGTTTAAACAAATAATTTATAATATCCCGACAATATAAAAAAGCAGCAATTGTATATAAGCAACTAAAGCAGTATTTATTTAAATTATAGTAAAATAAATAAATAAAATTACTGTAAATAGATGTAGATAAATAAACAAATGAATTTAAATTTGAATATTTAAAAACAAACTAACCTCGAAGTCCAGCCGCTTATCATTTGACAATATAGCATGACAGTAATTAAATAAAAATTTAAATTACTGTAGCTTAAGGCTGTAAATAAATAAATAAATTCAAATATTTAAAAACTAACCTTGAATTCCGGCCGCTTATAACAATGCAGTAGAACAAATATTTAAATAAAATATTAACTTAAATTGAGGTAAAATAAATGTATTTATAAATAAATAAATAAAAATTTAAATATTTATATAAAAAAATAAACCCTAAAATTGGCGAGTTAGCCAAACCCTAAAAATGGCAAACTAGTCAAACCCTAAAAGTTTGCCAAACCTAAACCCTGCCAAAACCTATAGGAGCATAGTAATCACCATTAAGGTATCCCCAGCAGAGTCGCCAGCTGTAGCAACCTGCCTAAAAATTTAATGTTTAGAGAGTCGCCACCTATTCTACCAAGGCGAATAGGAAACCTTACGTAGTTGAGAGATCTGGGTAAGATACTATATTCAGGTCGAGGGAAGGTGTTAGGCACCCTCAACCCTTTCCTAAAGGCTAACATTTCAAAGATGAAGGTTTGTGGCAAAATATAAAGAAAAGATGACAGACAGTTAATAGGGTTAAGGCAAATAATTGAACAAGATTAGAAGATGGAGGAAGGGGACTCGCCTTGTTGCCAAGTGCCTACGTATCTCCTTATGGAGAATCAGAGTCAACGTAGTTCGGGGGACGGGTTGTACGCCCTTTAAGGTTTGAAATTTGATTTGAAGGTTTGAAGGCTTTGAATAGCCTGTCGTAGATAAAAATCTGTATTTGTAGTTTGAAAAATGTTTGAAAAATGTTTGAAAAATGTTTGAAAAATGTTTTGAAGTTGTTTTAGATGTTCTGGGCGTACAACCCTGATTTGATATGGCTCTATTAACCGCAATGATCAATAGGTTTGATCACCATAGTTAAAAGATTAGGAGGTTTGCACCATTACCAATTCAAATCGATTGATTCGATTATCACTAATAACGGATTAATGTGTTTTATTATTTTTGTGAATTTTATTTTGTATTGTTACCCCTCATAACCGATTAACACGATTACAAATAATAACAAATTGGAATTTAGAAAACAGGAAAGTTAATCATCACAATTAATAAAATAGTTGCAACCATTTAACTAAATAGAAATCATTTGTATTTTATTTAAATAGCATTTTAATTAAAATCATTGTCGACCATAGCGATTAATCGATTCAATCGGCACGAACAACAAATTGACATTTTAATATAAATATCACATAATAATTTATTTATAAAAAATAATTATTATATAATTAATATATATTAAAAGGTATTTTAATTAAAACAAAATAAATAATTAAAATTATTTAAGCTAATAGGATTAGGATTCAGTGTGTCTGTTATTGGAGTGTATGGTGTGAGGAACCAGCCTGGGGCGTTAGATCTAGGTGGATTTGAGAATTAACGGGTCAGATTTGAGGGTGTATAGTGTTCTATAGGGCTGCAGGCGCATATGATCACACAGAGAATTTTAGAAAAAAATATATGGGAGGGCCAGGGATCGAACCCTGGACCCTGGGATTACTAAGCTCGCACCTCACCACTCCAACCAATTCAATTAGTTGTTTACAGCGTTGGAAATAAAGATAATATACACACATTGCCGGCTAGCCCCAAAAACAGGCGCGCTAATTCAAAATAGCCCAATGGCGTTGCGCCACCTCGTCATCGTCCCCAATGGGACTGTCGTTTTAGGTCCCAACCTATACCCACGGCCGTTCTCCGTCACTAATACCCCTGTACCAACCAAAACCTTGTATAAGCCCTAAAAACTTACAGCGAAGCTATGGTTACACTCGTGAGATCCATACGAATTCATCCCTCGCCCACATTACGTCCAATTCCTCCTGTAAAAGAAAACCCTAAAACGCAACCCTAATATCCAATAATGGCAAATCGCGACACATTCACCCAAACACCCAATAAAATGCCCAGAATCAATCTAAACAACACCATGAACTAAAATATGCGATCAAAATCCATGTGTGATGCACGAATCATAGCATTTGAACTCAATTCAGAAGTGACATACCGTGGGCTTTTGGAGATTGTTCTGGGGTTGTTGGTGTAGTGTAACTATCCAGATAGCTTCAGAATCTTCCCAGGAACCCGTAGCAAGCCTTAGAATCCTTTGAATCTTCCTGGATCCCTAAAACCGAATTCAATTTTCTTGATGAATTTTTGGGTTCTTGAATATGCTTTTTTGGCCAGAATTGCGTCCCCTAGTTCTTTTGCTTGTCTTTACTACTTATAGGGAACAATATTAGGTCAACAAAAAGAGCCCAAAGCCTTTGCATCCAATCTTGCCATATTTGTGAAAATTTGATTTGCTTCTTGATTCCAAACCTTCTATTTTGGCCAAAATTTGTATAAATCTTTCCCCATTAGGTTATGCACGAAAATTGAAATATATTTTACCATTAATGTTGATTGGGATTGGCCTATGTGAGTAATTTAACATAATATTTGATTTTTTTGCTTAATTAAATCATAAAAATGAAATAAAAAATTATATTAAGTCAAACAATATGTTAAATTTCGTGGCCTTTTGTTTTGGGCATGCTAATGACTTGTGGACCAAGTTTGTATTATAGAACCATAGGCCTATTTACAAAATTTCTCAATTTGAACCTCCCTTTTCACATTTGGTCCTTCAAAATCACCCAACTTTGATCAATCACGTCTCACTCAATTTTTAAGCTATGAGGGAGTTCTAATACTTTTTGGAAACCTCAAGAGGTCCTCTATAAGCCACTTTGGAATATATTCTTCATTTGGAGCTTTTATCTTGACCATATCCTCTTTGCAAAAAAACTGCTTTTGAAGGATGCTTGAAAATGACCTGTAATCTTTTGCACTGTATCTCTCAAATGAATCATTTCTAGCCCTGGCTTGTGAGAGACAAATTTGTAGATAATCCAATTTCCTTCAACATAGGCTTTGAGTGGGGAATTTTTGATGTTCCATGTGAAAGTTATGCCCAGTCAAAGTTGGGCTGACTTTCTTTTGAGAAACCCTAATTTGCACCTTTTTGTATTTGTTCATCTCTGAGTTTCTATTAATGGAATCATGATCAATCTTTGATCAAATGATGGTTATGCTTCACATACTTGATGTTGACCAAAATTGGGAGGCTTTGACTATGCTCTGATTATGGTTGACTTTTAGGTCAAACCAGTTGACTGCGGATCATCTGGACTTTTGAATGAGTAATCTTTGGGACTAGATCTTGAATTTTGAATCATTGTAGATGGAATATGGGAGGGCAAATTTTGGGGTATGACACCTTCCTCATCAATGTAGTTAACAGCAATGCTAACTTTAAAAATCCTTCTATAAACTTTCTGTAGTAACCTGCAAGACCAAGAAAACTACGAATTTCCGACACTATTTTTGGAGCTTCCCACTGAGATCCCGCTTCTATATTCATAGGATCAACAGAAATACCACTCTTAAAAATTACATGTCCAAGAAAACTAACTTCATCCTATAACAACTGGATCGAAATCATCAAATGAAATCAATGAAGCTACCATCGATTGTTTATTTATCCCAGGAGATGGGAAAGGAAAACATCGACTAAAACTTAAAGGGAAAAAAACAAACAAAGGTCTTACGACCAAGAGAAAAGAGTAAGGGTGTCGGTTACGCAAGGAGAAGGGATTAACACTCCTCACGTCCGTCGTACTCGACGGGATCCGCTCTTGTTAGTCTAAATCTATGGGTGTTGTCTAAAAATCAAAAATCTAAGAGCTAAAGGAAAACGCAAGAAGAAAGAAGAGAAAAGAAACGCGGGGAAAAGAAAGAAATATTTACAAAGATGTGCTCGTTCGGGCCCCGCAGCCCAATTCCTACGTATCCCTTTAAGGAATCAGAGCAGCCGTAGTTCGGCTTACAAATTTTTGTATGTTTTTAATGTTTTTTAAATGAACGATGTTAAACGTCGCATTCCACTGTTGCTCGGCCTTTGGAGACTTACACAATTGTCGTGGAAAGGAATTAACATGTCCTTAAAGAGAAAAGAAAATTTGAATTGGTTTGTATTTTTTGATGTAGATAATGGTGAATTAAATCCTAATGCAAGGATACTCACTCTTCTCTACTTTTTAAGAAATTGAAAATTATTAGATGTTTTAAGTGTTTTTTATGTTGGGTGTTTTTTTAAAGGGAAATGTAGATAGTGGTGAGTTAAATCCTAATGCAAGGATACTCATCCTTCTCCAATTTTGATAATTATTAAGTGTTTTAAAAGTTGAAAAGAAAAAGAAAATTAAAAGATGAATGAGAGAAATCTAATTTCTAAGATAGTTATGTTAAACTAGTTCTACCTAATATTGAAATTTAAAGACTAAACTAATATTTATGGAATTTTAATAACTAATATAAATAAATAAAATCTAATCTAAAAACATATTTATGGAATTTTAGATTATAAAATAAAAGCTAAATTAAAGACATGTTTTTTTGTATTTTTGAATATGTAAAATAAAATCATGTTAATATACCTTTAAAAAAAATATAATAAAATAGACAAAATTTAAAGAGATAATCAAACAACAAAAATAATAAAGAGGTGATATACAAAAATGTTGGCCCATGAGCAAGTTGGCAGGCCCAATATCATTAAAAGAAAGCTACCAGCAAGGGAAATGCAAAGGGAATGGGCGATGGCCCATTAAGGCTCAGCCCACGATCAAAGAAAATTACCCAGAGGGGGTGTGGCGCATGGATACAAGGTGCTAGCATGAAATTCGGATTGGGCTTGCTCTCATGTGTATAACCCGACCCAAGTCAGAATTTAAACAAAAGAAAATTAAACCACAAAACTAAGCAAAGAGGAGCCTTCCCCTCTCTTCGCGTTCTCAGCCTCTCTCTCACTTTTCTTCATCTCTATACTTCTATTTCATCAAAATCTAAAAACGACAACATGATTTCTCTTAAACTCTCCTCTGTTCTACTTTCTAACAATTAATCACCTAACTCTCCTCTCTAAAAACGCAATAGAAAACTCAACAACAAAGACAACAAATCAACATCATAAAAATGGCAAGCTTCGACACAAATCAAATGGCATATGCTTCAAATTACAGTAATACACAAAAGCAAACAAAGCCAGGAATGATAGATAGAGCATCGAGTTCATACCACATGAAAAAACGCAATATCAAGGTTTTACGGTTTACTGTCTCGACGAAATCAATAAAACGTTTCAGGTCAAATCTCCTTCCGTCTCTGCTCGTTTCGTGAATCTGATGAGCAAATCGGTTGTTGCAATCCGTTGTTGTTGATGCGTTCTGATGCGTGGTGTGGTTGTCTGCGGAACTGGTGGTTGCGTGAATGTTGTGGAGGTGATATGCGATTTGTTGAATACAGATGCGGTGTGGGTGAAGTGTGTTAAGTTGAACCGTGTCTTGATTGCAAGTGGAATCGAAACCTCACTAAAGCTATGATGGAGATTGTCATACCCCAAAATTTGCCCTCATACAAAATTTGACCTCTTACTTTTATTTGTTCTATTTTTAACATTTTTCACATTAAATTTCAATTTTTGACTTTTATGATGATTCAATATTTAAATTTCAATTTTTGACTTTTATGATGATTCAATATTTAATTTTTATTCCTAAATTGTTGACCTAGTATTTTTGTATATATATATATATATATATATATATATATATATATATATATATATATATATATATATATATATATATATATATATATATATATATATATATATATATATATATATATATATATATATATATATATATATATATATATATAGTCTAAGTCTTCACTTTTAAAAGACAATTCACAACAACTTTCTAACCCTTATTTTCACTCTCTCCCTCTTCTCACAAACACAAAAATTATTTTCCCCTCCTTCTCTCTAAGATCAAACTTCACTTTCTCTCATGAATATCACAACAACTTCATAGCTTGTTGAAGAACATCAAGAACACTTTCAAAAAAAAAAACTCAAGAACTTATATCTTCCTCTCACCGTAGAACCGAGTGGTTCAACGCCCATATTTCCTCCACAAACCGCCGTCGGAGCCCTCAGGTGGTGTTGTTTATTTTTATTATTTTTGCTAGCTTTTTATTGGTTCAATTGATGGCCATGATTATTGTTTTAAAAGTGTTGTTTTTCTTTTGATTTGATTTTGTTTGTGTGAATGGAGAAGAGAGAATACATATGGGGAAGAAGATGAAATCACATCGAAAATAATCTACCAAAGACGTAGAAGAGGAAAATAAAAGAGAAGTGGAATTCAGTCAGAATCACCGAATCAACCGGGTCCGCATCACTCCTTCACACCTCAACCGCCGACGATCCCTCCAACGGCACCGCAAAACGCAGCAGCCCAACAATCGTCATGCCGGTAACGTCGACGTCCCTCAATCTTTTATTCTCCCAATTTTCATCACCTTTTCACTATTTCTCTTATTTTATTAATTAACCTTTTAACTTTTAATTATTTATTAACTCTTGATTTCCATTAATTAATTAGGATTAGGTTTTTTTAACCGATTACTTTTTTTTCTTTCTTTCTTCAACTAATTGATTTTAATTTAATTAGGATATTTTAATTATTTTAATCATTACCAAATCATAAAAAACACAAAAATATTAGTTCTAGTTTGATTTGATTTTTTTTCTAACATTAATTTTATTTGATTAGATTTAGGATTTGATTGGATTTAATAATTAGGATTAATTTACAATTTAGAATTTAATTAGATTAGATTTAGTAATTAGAATATTTTTTAAAATAATTAGATTTAGGTTTAATTGATTTTATTTCTAACATAATTTTTATTAATTTAGTAATTAGGATTTGATTAGATTTTTTAGATTTAATAATTAAAATCAATTAGAGATTTAATTGGATTAGGTTTAATTAGTACATAATTAGATAATTAGATTTATTTTCATTAATTAAATTAGATTTAGTTTAATATTAACAAGTAAATCTTTTTTTTAACCATAAATTCTCTTCTTCTCATCTTCACCTCTCGACTTCCCGATTTTATTATTGTTTAATTATTATTATGTAATTGTTTCGAGGTTGTAATAGTAATTAGATTTTTTTTTCGTATTTTAATTCTCCTTAGTTTTTCCATATTATGTAACTGCTAAGGGTTGTAATAGAATTAAAATTTTATTTTCCTCCTATTTTTATTAATTATTATGTAACTGCCCCAAAGCCTTGTAATAGTTTAAACTAGGATTTTACTTTTCTGCATCCCCCGTTTTGGTATTGTAATCCCCCTCCCCGAAGCCTTGTAATAGCGTAGGAACTTTTAATTTCCGCACTTTATTTTTCTGCATGATATTAACTGCGTGGTTAGTAACAATAGGGAGTGGCAAGACTATTAACTGAATCTAGATCATTAATTTACAAGATAATATAATTGAATCAAAATCACATGATTGTTGCACCCACTCACCTTTAAGGTAAACCCCCTCTATTGTTGCCTTTCGATAAAATAGTCAAGTCCCTCGGATGTAGGAATACCTTAGTACCTGTTGCCTTCGATAAAATCATCATAGTCCCTCGATATAAAGATCATAGTCCCTTCGAGTTGCCTATGATAAAAAATGATCTCGTCCCTCGATGTTCCCTCGATTAAATGGTGATAGTCCCTTCGATTGCTAAGGTATCCTTACTATTTCCTAAATGACTATTATATCCTTCCCTTAGACTACCTGCCCTCTTTATGGCAAGGGACAGTCTTATGGCGAACGATACTTTTCTCGATGACCCGCACATCCAATTGAAAGACTTCCTGCCCTCTCATGGTATGGATAGACCCTTTCGCCTGAAAGACTTAAAGAACATGAAAGACGATCTTTGGGTAGGTAGTTCTCAATTGCTTGCTCCATTCAAATCAGACTTTCAAATATACTTTTCACACCTCCTTTCAAATACTTTCAAAACAAGGCTACGCTTATTTACAAGCTAAAGTCCTTAACGAAATCTTTAACTATTCACACACGACACTTTTCAAACAATTCAAACAAACAAAGGGAGCAAAGCAATTAAGAGCCCATGGATAACCATGGATGCAAAGGGTGCCTTACACCTTCCCTTTGTATAACTTACCCCCCGAACTCAAAATCTTTCAAAGGTCTTTCCTGTTCTTTTTGCCTTTCCAATTGGATAAAATAAAAGTCGGTGGCGACTCTTGCTTACCGCGACATTTCTTTAAAGTCAGTTCACCGTATTACAGAGATGTTTGTGGTGAAGTGTTGAGGATGGTATTAAAGTGTAATACGGTTGTGACAATGAAGATGATATTCATGGGATTTGTCTCTGTATTGTGTGATCTGTTTGTGATGAGTCTGCAGGTTATGCAGATTGTGGTGAGGTATGAAGGTGATGTTGTATGAAGGTTATGATTGGAGATAAATCATGTTCGGTTTTGGTGTGTGAGGGTATGCAGTTTTTTGTTAAATGTATTTGAGGAGATGAATTTTAGGTCTTGGAGGAAGCATTTGGGTATATTTCAGCAGAGTTTTTGTTCTTGTTTCTTCCCCCTTTTACTTGTGTATGAGTGTGTTCTTTTATATCACAATGAGAGTGAGGGTAAATAAGAAATTTGAGTGAGGATTGGGATAAGATCAAAGGGGACAAGAGCTATTTTTCTGTACCAATTTTTTGGAAAAAATTTGAATTTAGAAGAGATAGTGGAGTAGTGGAATGAAGAGTGGGATGAAGGACAATGGAGGTGGTGAAATCGTGTAACTTGGAGAGGCAGAGAAATGTGTTATTTTTGTCTTTAGTGAACTTCTAGAAGTGTGATGAGAAAAGGCTAAGTGACTTGGACCAAATTTGTTAATGGGCTTTGAAAATTTTAAATCAACTTTGGACCAATATGCATCTTACTTTAATTAATCATATCTACAAAACAAAAAGAAATAGAACAATACAAAATACAAAAATAAAATATGTGCAAACGATTTAATAATTTTAATTCCAAAATTCAAATTAAATTGAATTCTAAAATTAAAATCATAAATCAAAGGTTAGTAAAATGATCAAAGATTCTATGAACGCAAAATGAATGTATGCATATATTTTTTTTTGAATTTTCTTGAATGAGGTGCAAATTATGTTATTGTCTTAATAAAATGATGCAAATGATTATGAAGCAATAAAATTAGTAAAAATATGATATAATCAGATGAAATGCAATGATGCGAATGAAATGGAATCGTAGGGTAAAAATCAGGGTGCAACACATCCAACCAAAACTCACACTTTGACAATTTGGCGAAAAGTTTCTTTTCTTTCAACAACTCTAACACAATTCTGAGGTGTTCCGCATGCTCTTCTTCATTCTTAGAATATATTAGAATATCGTCTATAAATACTACCACGAATTTATCAAGATAAGGATGGAAGATCCTATTCATATATTCCATGAAAACACCAGGTGCATTAGTAACCCCAAACGGCATTACCGAATACTTGTACTGACCATACCTCGTTCTAAATGCCGTCTTCTGAATATCGATCTCCTTCACTCGAATTTGGTGATACCCAGACCTCAGATCAATCTTACTAAATACGCACGCAACAATCAGCTGATTCATTAAATCATCAATCCTCAGCAATGGATACCGATTCTTGATAGTAAGTTTGGTTAATTGTCGGTAATCTGCACATAGTCTCATAGAGCTCTCTTACTTATTTACCAACAATACCGGCGCACCCCACGAGAAACACTCGGACGAATTAATTTCTTTTCAAGAAACTCTTACAATTGTTTCTTCAATTCGGCCAACTCAGATGGTGACATACGATATGGTGCCATTGACACTGGACTAGTTCCTGGAACAAATTCAATAGCAAACTCTACCTCTCTTTCCGGCGGTAACTCGTTCACATCTTTGGAAAAACTTCTGGAAAGTCTCGTACTACTAGTAGTTCACTACTCACCGTCTTTAATGGCCTCCTTCACTTGTCTAGTAGTCATAGTCAGATCGTCCGCATTAACAGTCTCAGGAAATAACAGTGTCTTCGCAAAGTAGTTGATATGAACGCGGTTGAATTCCAACCAGCTCATTTCCAAGACTAAATCTTATTATTTCAGCGGAAGACACACTAAGTCCATTTCGAATTCTCTACCAAAAATATCGACCGAACAATTTAAACAAGCAGACGAAGTAGTTACTGAACCCGACACATGAGTGTCAATAATCATACTTCCATTTATGTTAGATATTTCTAAGCTCAATTTCTTAGCAAAATACAAAGAAATAAAAGAGTGATTTTCTCCAGTATCTATAATTGCAACTAAAGGTGTGCCATGAATGAAACACGTAACTTTAATTAATCGGTCATCAGGAGTGGTTTCCGACCCAGACAAAGCAAAAACCTTTCCTCCAGATTGGTTCTTCTTTGGCTTAGGACACTGTGGGCTAATGTGACCCTCTTCACCATAGTTATAGCAAGTCACAACCTTCTTCTTGCAATCAGCAGCAACATGGCCCACTTTGTCACACTTGAAGTATTTCTTTTGATCAAGCTTGCATTCATTCTTACGGTGTCCAACCTTGCCACAGTTGTAGTATTTGACAAGAGCATTGGAGTCTCCCCTACTAGGCTTCTTCCACTCAACAGCTTTACCTCTACCATATGGCTTACCTCTATCCATATGCTTCTTACCTTTTCTGTCAACTAACTCGCGAGAGTGAGATGACTTCATCTTGATATTATCTTCCTCAAATATCCTACTACAGTCAACCAAGTTAGCAAACCGTCGAATTCTCTGATATTTGATACCTTGCTTAATCTCATCACGGAGACCATTTTCGAATTTGATGCATTTCGAGAACTCACCAGCCTCGTCATTATTGTACGGAGTGTAATACTTCGCCAACTCTACAAACTTGGAAGCATACTCAGGAACTGTCATATCACATTGTCTCAACTCCAGAAATTCAATCTATTTCCTTCCTCAGACATCTTCATGAAAGTACTTCCTCATAAATTCCCTCTTGAATATAGCCCAAGTAATAGCTATACAATCAGCGTCTAGCTCAGCATTCGTAGTAACCCACCAGTCACCAGCTTCTTCCGACAACATGTGAGTATCATACCTCACTTTCAGGTCCTCATCACAATCAATGACTCTGAAAATCCTTTCGATCTCCTTCAGCCACTTCTAAGCACCTTCCGGATCATGAGTTCCCTTGAACAACGGAGGATTGTTCTTCGGAAAATTTCCCAATTTCCTGTCAGCTCCAATCCCAGCTCTGTTGGGGTTTCCTCCCAGCACACCAACAATCATGCCCAAGGCCTCAACAATTGCATCATCGTTTCTTCCACCTCTTCCAGCCATTTCTCTGCTTAAATCACAAACAATTTAGTCAGAACAAAAGTATCGATAGTGTTTAACCCGCACTAGTCGCATACACAGGGAAGACTGACACAAGACTCTGGTCACAACGACTGACTATGCTCTGATACCACTATTGTAACACCCTCCTAAATCCCCAGTAATTAAATAAATATTTAAGAGTAACATGAACGAGGGCGCCACAATTTCAATTTCATACGTCATGGTCATGCATTCACTAAGGAACAATCATTCATAAATTATAGAATAATCTCATGTCAACAGAGCGGAAAATCCATCATTCGGATGAGTACAACATCTATAATACTACATCCCAAAATAAAACCAAAATCATAAAAATAGAGTTATTAAAACATGAACCCTAAGCTAGTGTTCCCCAGTGTTACAATTATCAGAGCATGACACTTGGCGCTATACTAAACATACTGACTAATGAGCTAATCCTCACTAAGTCGAAAGCCGATATCCTCAATATAAAAATGACAACATGTAAGGGTGCGTCTCATCACAATTAACAAATATTATTGTATCGTAAATAATAACACATCATATTTATATTATTCATCCAATTGTATCACACTAAGACAATTCAACAAATACACAACCAACACATCATCAATTTATAACACTGAAACACATTCAATCATGTTATGAAAATCATGCATATGAATGAATTGACACTATGCATATGGTACCAAACATCATCAATGGGAATAACCTGTAACACCCCTAAAACTCTTTATTTAGTTTAGTTGATTTTTTTGACTAAATATTAGAATTATTTGAGTTGTTTGAGAAAAATGGAGTAATAAGGCTAATGGGCCAATGTTACTTTTAGTAGAAGGGGGTGTCATTTGTGAAGCCCATTGCTAATAATAAACTTATTTTCATAAAATAGAAAAAAGAGAAGGATTTGTGAAAATAGAACCAAAAGAGAAGAGAAGTCTGAACTTGAAAGAGCAGAGAAGCGAGGAAGTGAAAGGAGAGGAAGAACGAAGAATCAACCTTCAGGTAAGGGGGGACTCTTTCATTTAACTTCTATTATGGGATTATAGATACTAGGATAGATTGAGCATGTTGTTTGTATTAATTGGGTTATGTTTAGGTTTTAGGATATTAGGTTGGGGTTGGGATAATTTGATGAAAGTTACACGATTTGGTGAATTCTGGATGTTAGATACTGATATGATGTTAATAGATGCTTATTGTGTGCTAGATGTGTGTTATAATATGTGTTGTTTTACTGTACGTAAAATTTGGTAAAAAATGGAATCGGTTTGGTAATGATTCGGTGAAATAGGGACAAAATCGTAGGCTATTTCTGCAATTCGGATTCTTGGAAATCGCCAGTTCGCGCAGCGTCCAGGGGTTGGCACCGCGAACTGCTTGGCAGAAAGCACAAGAAAAATTGATGCACTCAGTACGCGTCGCGAACCTTGTTAGTGCCGCGAAGGCGTACTCCCTTTATCGTTTCGTGCCGCGAAGGCGTAGTTTTTATCCGTTACGCGTTGTGAACTGTGTGTGGCGCCGCGTGCTATAGCAATAGTTGTTTTTTTGGAAAAAGTTTAAAGATGTGTAACTTTCAAACCGTATGACTGTTTTTAGTGTCGTTTTGAGCATAGTGAAGCTAATTAAATGATTTATATGATAAAATGGTGTTTTGAGTCATGACTCGATTTTATTTTAAAACACTCGATTTTATTCGGGTGTGATGGTTTATGCGTATAGCTACATTGGTAAATGTTTTATCTGTTATGATGTCGTGGTTGTAACTGGTGATGGATATACATATACTGTTGATGTAAAATATATGTTTGTTATGGTTGAGAAATAGTATAACTGTGTGTGGCTATTGATTGTTGCGTTGGTTGATGATTATGATATTTAGTTGATTGGTGTTGATTATTAGCATGTTGTATGTGATGCATGCATTTCATAACTATGTTGTGGGTTGTATCCCTTATGGTGGTGGGACAGCGGTAGCTAATTCCCATTGTATGGAATTAGTGAGAGAAGTAGCCGAATCCTTATGGTGGTGGATCGGTGAGATGGGTTATCCCATGTTTGGTACAACATGCATATAGTTACATTTGCATTAGGCTACTTGTATTATTATAACATGAATGGAAGATTGTCCAATGTTATAATATGTGATGATTGTGTAATTATTGTGATTTAATTATGTTGTGGTGAATCTGATCATAATTGTAATTGGGTGAATAATGTGATTGATATTTTATTATTTATAGCCTATAACATTGGTTAAATGTGAATGAGACTTACCCTTACTGTTGTTATTTTTTAGATTAAGGACTAGCTTTTGTGCTTGGTGAGAATTAGCTCGTAGAGTAAATCCGTTTGAGTCAGTTGGGTCTGTGTCATGCTCTGGTCGTGTAACACTGGGGACGTTATTTAGATTTACCTGATAAACTCTTGTTTTTGGTTATTTGTTTTATGGTTGAATTATGAGTCTCTGACTCTAGATGTTTAATTATTCAGACGTTAAGAATATTCCGCTGTGTTAACATGTTATCTGGATACTTTTGGTTTATCGTTCCTTTTATGGCATGACATGAATATTTGTTTATTTTATTGGAGTTGTAATACCCTTTTTATGTTTTACTCTGATTATTGTTAATTTTCCTGCAGGGTTTAGAAGGGTGTTACATAACCCACCGACCGATCCAACATCTTCAAGATATGGCCCTGCCAGCATAAATTCCACACAATGGGAATTATTCCCTTTGCTGAATCAACAACATCATTCAGATTCATCCCTCAAACGCATGTTTATGAATGCATGCAAACATATACAACATACTTATAACATCGTCCATCTGATGAACATCATCATCTCATCTCTTACAATCATCATCATCAAGCATGTTTAAATATATATTAGCATCATTCAAATACCATCCAATTGTCATTATCATACAACTCATAAATCATCACATGATTATTACTTCAAATTGTCGATGCATAGAAATTCATGTCCCCCTCGGGTTTCCTTAGGTAGACCCATGAGTTGACTCATGCTGGTCTTTTGGGAATCTATAGGTCGACGCATGAATTTCATAGGTCGACGCATCCTGCGTTTATGCAAAATTTTTCTGCAATTTTGACATCCTTCCACTCTCAATTTCAGTCCAATTGAACCACAATAATTCCCACACCAAAATCTCATCAGCTAACATAATATACTACAATTATAACACATTTTAGAGGTCATATAACACCAAAACCATTCATCAATTCATCAATTACATCAATTCAACAAAAACAACCTAAATCTCCCAAAACCCCAAAACCTAAACATACAATCCAATTGACCTAAATAATATTCCTAATCAGTATTATCATCTAAAATACAATAAGAGGTGCTAATCGGAGAGTCCCCCTTACCTTAGTCAAGAATTCTTGGTTGGTCCTCTTCCTCTTCTACTACTCTTTCACGTATTCTCCTTTCTCCTCTTTTGCTTCTATTTTTCTTCTTTTCTCAATTTCTCTATTTTATGAAATAATAAAACTCACTTGTACGGGCCTATCACTTAGCACCCCTCTCTTACTAATCACAACACCAAGCCCAATAACTCCTTTTTCCATAATTCTTCAATTAAATCCAATCAAATGCCAAATTATTCTAATAAATAATTTAATTCTAATTTAAATTAATTAAGGAAAATATGGGGTGTTAAAACACTGTTGATTGCAGTATAGGGCAAGCAACAAACAAGATTTGGAAATATTGATCCGGGAATTATCGTCCTCAGAGATGGAGAGATGCCATTCAACAGTTTCTACGGTTTCGAGCTTGGGTTTGAATGAGCAAAAAGTAAACAAAGATATAGACAAGAAAAGAATAAACACATTCTTAGAAGAGAAATAACTTATCAGGAATGTAAATATACTCACTCTTCACAAACATACACTTACCAACCCATTATACTCAACCTACGATACTCATCCATGTTATCACGTATCTCTCACATAAGCGTCCATCTTTAGAGCACAAACGAGATCATCTCACAACTAAGGTTATCTCTAACGCGAAGTCACGAGAACATCCGTATTCTCGCGTCAGCGATCTCTCGCGCGCCGCTCAAACACGAAAGCATTAAGTACAGATACCCACAGTGAATGCTAGCTCTAAATCTATCTCTAGAGTTCAGAAACTAACAGATAATCATCCTAGATAAGGATTCAAGAAGTTTATCTCTAAAGCACCCCATATCCCCAGCATAGAGCAAAAATCCAGGATAACATCAACACAGATTCGTAAAGCAAGTTAAATATAACATTGTAATCGGTAAATATACATAAGATTCAAGTAAATATACAAACAAACCCAACCAACGAGAAATACACAAAGAAGAAGAGAAATGAACCGAAAATCTCCCGGTTTGTCAGCTCCGTTCGACGCTCAATCCACCCCCGATCATCCTTATGCAACCTCCGAAGTTGTTTTCTAAGCCAATTTTACTCTAAGAATGAAGTTGATGGTGTTGGGACTCAAAAATACCCAACCCATAACCTAAAAATGTGATTTTCCCCTTTTTAACAAGTCTGAAAATCCGCAGGTCCGCTGAGCGGAACAGAGTCCGCTTAGCGGAGTCTTCTAAAAATCAGATTTTGTTTTCGCCATAACTCGAGAACCGTAACTCCGAATTGCGCCCGGTTCGAAGCGTTGGAAAGCTTATTCAATGCTCTATCCAATAATGAATGAATGGAAACCAAAATGATGATTTTGGTCATCCCTATTTTGAGTCTTTGGAAGTCCGCTTGATGGTGGCTAAGCGGGCTTTCACCAAAACTGCAAAATCGAAGTCGTGCCTTTGACACTTTATTCCTCAAGGCTCCAATAAGCATGAATACCTATAAAAACAAAGGAAAAACTATCAAATGGTATAAAAGTATATGAAAATACAACTATTCACAAAGTATACGTATTTATACATAAAACGGGGAATTATTCAAACGGTATTAACAAAAGTATCGATAAGTGCCACTATTTACATACACAAAATAAGTACATTTTGGCACTTATCAAACTCTCCCCAACTTGAAACTTTGTTTGTCCTCAAACAATGTCAAATAAATCAAAGAATCAAAAGCAATAAACCAAAGAGTTGTGAATCAACAAGTTTTGAAAACCAAAAACAAATGTATGGCTCAACACAAAAACGTATAAACAAAGTAAATACTTAACACTATACTACAACGACAACATGTAAACGAAACGAATCCTAAGTACAAAAAGCATACAAAACATTCTAACACAATACATGCTATCTCATGAATCACACTTAGAAAAATTTCATCAATGGATGAAGAACACACAAAGGTGAAGGACTTTTAACACTCATCCAACAATCTTGCAAACAAAAGATTAAATTATGCATTCATCCAAAAATCACATTGAAGATACAAAAGCAAGAATCACAAGGGCTTTTCAAGGTTGTAATGTGGCTTGGTTAACAAACAAGGGATATGTCCTAAGGCTAATCGAAACAAAAACTTGCCTAAACCTAAGGGAGTGATCAATCCACCAAAGATTCAAACAACAAAATCTCGATTAAACTTCTTCCATAACCACAAGTTTCTCAAACCATTCACAATACTTATTAGCACAATTATTCGCTTCTCTTTTCTTTTTCAAAACTTTTTCTCTTTTTTTTTTCTTTTTTCCTTTTCACTTTTTTTCTTTTTCTTTCTTTTCAACCTCATAGAAACAACCACATAAGTAGCAACCATTTCTCCCCCCAACTTGAATTCAACCACATCATCATATGAATACTCCCTACTTTCTAAGGCAAGGTAAAAATTCATACCAAAAGTCATGGTTGAGGGTTCAAGAAAATAAAGAATCAATCATCTATGCAAAAATGAGAACTAAACACTCAAAGATAAGCATTTAGCAAAAACAACATGAACATTGACAAAAAGGCTCAAAAGGGTTAACAAATGCTCACACACTCACAAGGTGAATTGACTTTTTGGTTATGGTGGTTGTGCTCAAAATGAAACAAAATGCCTTGATCCTTTTCATGCTTTCATAAAATCAACATAAATAAAAGATTAAGCATAATAAAATATAGTTAAAACAAAGATTGTGGCCTCCAACATATGTAAACAATGGAAAGCTTCCTCACATTTATGGTTTGGGAACTAAAGTGATTCAATCAACAAGCAAGTAATGCAAAAGAATGAATGGTATGGTAATTGTACAAATGAAAAGTTTCCTAAACATGCTATGCTATAGAAAGCGATAAATGAGTACCTTGAATGATACAACTTCAAAAACAATATCCTACCATACATCCGCAAGTTGAAACACTCAAGCTTTGGAAAATCACCTCAAAAATATTCGAATTACCAAACAAAATTTGAGTACAAACAACCAACAAAAGAATTAGAAAAACAAAACTAATATATACTATTAATTAGCCTTGGTGAAAGTGGGAAAAATGAGTGAACCAGGTGGAATGGGAACCTGCTGGTGCAGAGCAGAAAAACAAAATTCTGCTATGCTCGCTTAGCGGAGCTGAGCTCGCTTAGCGGGCACATCAGAACTCAGAAAAATCAGAATTGCACCAGCTGTTCTAATCACACACCACTTCACCTAAATTCCTCTTAAACATAAAAATAAACAAAACTTTACAACCGTTGGGGTGCCTCCCAACAAGCGCTTGTTTTACGTCGTTAGCTCGACGCCTTTATTGTTTCGGTGTTTGGAAAGTAGCTTCCTCACGATATCATGGTAACGTCTTACCGTGCAAACCACAAGCAAGTGTCCTAACCAAACACTCAACAAACGTTACGAGTACAAATATATACAATGATTAAACGAACATAAAAGAAAACACAAGTATACAATTATGTACATGAACAAACACATAAATACAACCATGAAATACATATAACTATTAACATACACAAAGAGAAAGTTGGTGAATGTTGGATGCACGAGTTGAAAAGTGAAGATTTGTAAGTAAAGAGCTAATCTGAGATCAACATGTTTCACCAACATTCACCAACAAAAGTATACTTGTATGTAACATATACAAGTAAAACTATATGGTGAACATAAACAAGTAAACATGTACAAGTAAATATATATACAAGTGAAACTATACAATATATACGATATATACAAAGCTCAAAACCATGAAAGCTATTGCGATGCAATCACAACCATTCCCGGCAACGGCGCCATTTTGTTGATTGCAGTATAGGGCAAGCAACAAACAAGATTTGGAAATATTGATCCGGGAATTATCGTCCTCAGAGATGGAGAGATGCCATTCAACATTTTCTACGGTTTCGAGCTTGGGTTTGAATGAGCAAAAAGTAAACAAAGATATAGACAAGAAAAGAATAAACACATTCTTAGAAGAGAAATAACTTATCAGGAATGTAATTATACTCACTCTTCACAAACATACACTTACCAACCCATTATACTCAACCTACGATACTCATCCATGTTATCACGTATCTCTCACATAAGCGTCCATCTTTAGAGCACAAACGAGATCATCTCACAACTAAGGTTATCTCTAACGCGAAGTCACGAGAACATCCGTATTCTCGCGTCGGCGATCTCTCGCGCGCCGCTCAAACACGAAAGCATTAAGTACAGATACCCACAGTGAATGCTAGCTCTAAATCTATCTCTAGAGTTCAGAAACTAACAGATAATCATCCTAGATAAGGATTCAAGAAGTTTATCTCTAAAGCACCCCAAATCCTCAGCATAGAGCAAAAATCCAGGATAACATCAACACATATTCGTAAAGCAAGTTAAATATAACATTGTAATCGGTAAATATACATAAGATTCAAGTAAATATACAAACAAACCCAACCAAAGAGAAATACACAAAGAAGAAGAGAAATGAACCGAAAATCTCCCGGTTTGTCAGCTCCGTTCGACGCTCAATCCACCCCCGATCATCCTTATGCAACCTCCGAAGTTGTTTTCTAAGCCAATTTTACTCTAAGAATGAAGTTGATGGTGTTGGGACTCAAAAATACCCAACCCATAACCTAAAAATGTGATTTTCCCCTTTTTAACAAGTCTGAAAATCCGTAGGTCCGCTAAGCGGAACAGAGTCCGCTTAGCGGAGTCTGCTAAAAATCAGATTTTGTTTTCGCCATAACTCGAGAACCGTAACTCCGAATTGCGCCCGGTTCGAAGCGTTGGAAAGATTATTCAATGCTCTATCCAATAATGAATGAATGGAAACCAAAATGATGATTTTGGTCATCCTTATTTTGAGTCTTTGGAAGTCCGCTTGATGGTGGCTAAGCGGGCTTTCACCAAAACTGCAAAATCGAAGTCGTGCCTTTGACACTTTATTCCTCAAGGCTCCAATAAGCATGAATACCTATAAAAACAAAGGAAAAACTATCAAATGGTATAAAAGTATATGAAAATACAACTATTCACAAAGTATACGTATTTATACATAAAACGGGGAATTATTCAAACGGTATTAACAAAAGTATCGATAAGTGCCACTATTTACATACACAAAATAAGTACATTTTGGCACTTATCAAACACACATGCAGGAAGCTCTTCGGATAGTCAAATACGTCAAGGATACTCCAACTCTTGTTCTTTTTTTCTACGAAAACTCTATCCTTTTGTTGACAAGTTTCACAGATTCTGATTGGGGTGCTTGTTCAATCACTCGACAATCTACCACCGATTTCATTTTCTATATGGGATAAAGCATTATCAGCTGGAAATGCAAAAAACAATAGGTTGTATCTTGCTCCTCATCCGAGGCCAAATATAGAGCCTTAGCCAACACTTCTTGTGAGGCTCAATGGCTTCTCAATTTGCTCAAAGACTCAATATTCCGCATACATAACCTGTCACCATCTTTTGCGATAACACAAGCACAATTCACATTCCCGTAAACCCATTCTTTTATGATCGCACGAAACACATCGAACTGGATTACCACTTGGTCCGTGACAAAATCCAGAACAAAGTCCTCACTTACTATCAATTAAATTGATGACCTCTTCACAAAACAGCTCCAACTAGGTATTTTTTCGGGTTTAATTTCCAAACTGCATATGATGAATATCCATTCAAGTTTGAGTGTGTGTGTGTGTTACAATTCATTAGGATTTTTAATTTTCCCTTTTTTATAGCCTTGTTCTCCTACCTTTTTGTAACGCTTACTTGCTTACCCTTTCTCCATCTAGGTTCCTATAAATATCGGATATAGAATTATATATATATATATATATATATATATATATATATATATATATATATATATATATATATATATATATATATATATTCAAGTTTCAATAATAAAATATGGGTTAATACCACAACCCTGTAATATAGACGAAATTCGTTTTATCCTCTGGTAGTATTTTTTTTTTTTTTAGTTTCCTCTTGTGATATTTTTTTGTTTGGATTACCCCCTATGCGTGCAATTTAAACACTAAAATTGGAGGAAAAATCAAACAAAAAAATATTACAGGGGGATAAACTTTACAATTAAAGGGCAAAAGACATAGTATTTTTAAATTTTAAAGGAGTGTTTGAAAAAAAATTTACAAGAAAAAAAACGAGTTTCGCCTATATTACAAAAGATTTTGAATATTTAACCCATAAAATATTTGGTTGTCTCTTGTTTTCTATTTTTCACTGTACATCATGAAATGCATATTGTCCACGTGCATTATTCAACATTGGCACTTTGATTTTATTTGATCTAATCCATATTTAAAACTTTTTTTTGTCGGAATAGTTTATTTCGGAGTTCATTTTAATGCCTTAACTTAAAAAGTATTATATTGATCATTTAATTATTTAAAACTAGTCAATTTAGTCCTTTTTATTTATTAGTGATGAATTTAACAATTAATTTTTAAATTTTCTTATCACTAATTAAACAAAAAATTACTACCCTAACATAATGGGCTTCAAGCCTAAAAAAAACTAATCCTTTAATAGGTGACTAAAATGTCTATAAATATGTAGTATTAATTTTTATTATTTCACATTTTCATAACATTCTCATAATCTCGACTAAGAATATTTGACTTAGACAAATTCATGATGAAGAAAGGAACCATTCTCCTAATGATGGTAGCTATATTGGCTGTCTTCAGCCACACCTATGGTACATCTAACTCAACATATTATTATTAAACTTTGTTTGCAATTATGTTATTGATTAAACCTTGAGAATTCATTTACCAATTTATATATTTTTCTTCTCAATAATGTGATAGGAAGGAATATTGACGATCGTCCAAACTATTGTCTTAGGGGAGTGATGTTGCCAGGACTGTGTGGTGATGGGAGAGCATGTGCCGATGCAGTCAGTGAGAAATATGCAGGTGTTGAGATTAGAGATTGTTCTTGTCATGATACTCCAATTAAGCTTGGCTTTTGCTCATGTAATATTATTTGCTAGTTAAGAGATCAAAAGAAACTCTTTTTTGAATCTCAATGTCTCTTTTTCCTAATAGTTTAATAGTTGGAATTTCACTTTAAAATATTCGAATAAGATAACGTAAGTTCGGATCCGCGTCTCTGCGTTCGTTTCAATTTCGTTTAATTTTTCATTAACATGACTTTTGAGAAACATGACTTGTGAGAAAAAGAAAAGGTTAAATATATTTAAAGTTCCATTAAAATTAGACATTATTATTTTTCGTAAATTTTTTATTAAAGACTCGTCTTTTTAAAGTTAAGAATTTTAACTTGGATCCCTCCTCCTAAAAACGTTGCTAAAGCAGTCGTTAAGTAGTAAACCGTTATTAAAAACCATCGTTAATTTAGTCACTAAATTGTAAAAACCGTCGCTAAGTTGTAATAGATCAAAAGTTAAAATTCTTAATTTTATAGAGACCATTTTTTAACGAAATTTTTTAGAATAATGAAAAGTAAAAATGTTGAACTTTAGAGAGACTTTAACCATATTTAATCTCAAAATAATATTCTTACACTTTTTTTATTCACTTTAAAAAGGTGGCGCAAATTATTATTTTGTATGAATGAATCACTAAAAAAAATGGTTAAATATATAAATTATTGATGAGACATATTTATTAATGTAACTTATAAAATAGTTAAATTTTAAAATTTTTAAAATTTTTAAAATTTTTAAAATAAAAATAACTTTAATATATTATTTCTCCTTAAAGAATTAGTTAAAACTATGAATTTAAAATAAATTTAAAATTAAAAATGAGATTAAAGGTACTGGACTGACAGTGTAAAATAATTTTACACTGTCATCAATAGGAATTCATCAATTAAAAATGTTATACAATTGACTTAAATGACTTGACAGGTTACATAGTGGTGATTGGTTGACAGTGTAAAACAGTACATATTTATTTTCTCATAAAAATTGAATAAATTTAATATTTTTCTTGACAATTTTCTAAAAGAAATAAGAGTATTTATGATACTTTAATTTGATTTTAATATAGATTTAAGAAAAAAAATTGCCATTGAATTTAGTGAATCTTTCTTAAAGTACTTTATAATTGTGATATCTAACTCATGTTTTAAATATTTGATACATTGTACTTCATTTTTACTACCAATACATTATTCCTTTCGTTTTTTATTATAAGTCGTTTTAGAATTTTCACACAGATTAAGAAAAATAATAATTGTTGTATGAAAATGAAAAATTATGAAGGTTTTTACAAAATTATCCTTCATTAATGACATGTGAAAGATAAATTTATACAATTGAAAGGAGAGAGAATAATAAATATTTAAGGATATAATAGGAAAAACAACATTAATTATTTATTGGAATTGTAAAACGACTAATATTTAAATACAAAATATTTTTCCAAAACGACTTATAATAAAAAACGGAGGGAGTATAAAATATTGTTTCTCTTCATAACTCATTGATCAATTTAAATATTACAACATTGATTTACACTAGTACTGATCACAAATTAGCTTTAGGACAATTATTGTTAACTAAAAGTTATTAAAATAATACGAAATAAATATTTATCACCTATTCATTAAAATAAAATACTCATTTTTTAAAGTCTAAAAACGCGGAATAAAATTAGCTCTAAAAACACGAAATACATATAAAAATGTGATACAATTTTTTTAATTACTTCATTCAATAACATTAAAAATACTTAATCGTGTGATAAAAAATATATACTTCTTTATATATATTATAATAATATATAAAGAATTGGTCTTTTCAAGGGATTAAACATTGAATTAATGTTTAAATTTTTTGTGGTTAATTAAAAAAAATTAGAGAAAAAAGCATATGTATTTATAGAGTAAAATATTTTTAGAATTTAATAAATGAGAAATCTGAATTAAATTAAAACATGTTTTTATTCTTAAAATACTTATATGCTATGACAAATATTTTTTTTATTGATTATAGATGTAATATAATTTTACATTGTCTGCATACTAACTCTAAAGATTAACATGATGTGTTTTTTTAACTCAATAGACTAAAATAAACTCCAAAAATAACATACACGGTCAAAAAGAGTATTAAGTTTAAAGTTAATGAGTAATTAATTAAAAATTTAATAATAAAATATTTAATATTTTTATACAAATGTTATTAAATTTAGACTAAATTAAGTCCTCTATTTTTCCCACTAAAAAATCATTTATCTGAGCTATACTAAATAAAAGTCACGAAGTTTGTTAAACTTTGAAAATTTGATCTTTGAAAAGATTTTTGTGTGATATATTACCTAAAAGCCACGAAGTTTGATAAACTTGCAAAATTTGGTTTTTGGAATATTTTCATGTGTTATACTACATAAAAGTCAAGAAGTTGGTTAAACTTTCAAAATTTAGTCCTTTTGAAGATTTTTGTGTGATATACTACATAAAAGTCACGAATTTTGTTAAACTTGCAAAAATTTTGTCTTGTGAAAGATTTTCGTGTGCCATACTACATAAAAGTCACGAAGTTCATTAAACTTGCATACATTGGTATTTTGAAAGATCTGCATGTTCTATACTACTTAAAAGTCACGAAGTTTGTTCAACTTACAAAATTTAGTCTTTCGGAAGATTTTCCGTGTGCTATATTATACATAAAAGTCACGAAATTTGTTAAACTTGCAAAATTTGGTCTTTTGGAAGATTTCTGTGTGCTACTACATTAAAGTCAATAAGTTCATTAAACTTGCAAATTTTAATATTCTTGAAAATTTTCGTGTGCTTTACTACATAAAAGCCACGAAGTTTGTTAAACTGGCATAATTTGGTCCTTTGGAAGATTTTCGTGTGCTATTCTATATAAAAGTCACGAAATTCTTTAAACTTTTAAAATTTGGTCCTTTTGAAGATTTTCGCGTGCTATACTACATTAAAGTTACGAAGTTTGCTAAACTTGCAAAATTTAGTCTTCTGGATGATTTTTTGTGAGCTTTATACTACATAAAAGTCGTGAAATTTCTTAAACTAACAAAATTTGGTCTTTTGAAATTTTTTGTGTGCAACTACAAAAAAGTTATGAAGTTCCTTAAACTTGCAAATTTTAATATTTTGGAAGATTTTCATGTGATATAAACATAAAAGTCATGAAGTTCGTTATACTTTCAAATTTTGGTCTTTTAGAAGATTTTCGTGTGCTATACTACATTAAAGTCACGAAGTTTGTTAAACTTGCAAAGATTGATTTTTGGAAGATTTTCGTGTGCTATACTACATAAAAGTCACGAAGTTCTTTAAACTTTCAAATTTAGGTCCTTTTGAAGATTTTCGTGTGCTATACTACATAAATGTCACGAAGTTCATTAAACTTGTAAAATTAGGTATTTTGGAAGATTTTCGTGTGCTATATTCACTACATAAAAGTCATGAAGTTCATTAAACTTGCATACATTGGTATTTTGGAAGATTTTCGTGTGTTATACTACATAAAAGTCACGAAGTTCATCAAACTTGTAAATTTTAATATTTTAGAAGATTTTCGTGTGCTATACTACCTAAAAGTAACGAAGTTTGTTAAACTTGCAAATTTTCGTTTTTGGAAGATTTTCGGGTGCTATACTATATAAAAGTCACGAAGTTTTTTAAACTTTCAAAATTTGGTCCTTTTGAAGATTTTTGTGTGCTATACTACATAAAAGTCACGAAGTTTGTTAAACTTGAAAAATTTAGTCTTTTGGATTATTTTTTGCGAGTTATATACTACATAAAAGTCACAAAATTTGTTAAACTGGAAAAATTTGGTCTTTTGGAAGATTTTCGTGTGCAACTACATAAAAGTCACGAAGTTCTTTAAACTTACAAATTTTAATATTTTCAAAAAATTTCATGTGCTATAAACATAAAAGTCACGAAGTTCGTTAAACTTTCAAAATTTGGTCTTTTGGAAGATTTTCGTGTGCTATACTACCTAAAAGTCACGAAGTTTGTTAAACTTGCAAAATTTGATTTTTGGAAGATTTTCGTGTGCTATGTATACTACATATAAAAAATATATTTATCTCATGCCATATATTAAAAAATGTATCATGTATTAAAAAAGTTTTACGTTGGTAGGGATGTCAATGATCTTCCCCGTACCCGCACTTTAACAAAATCTCCGTATCCGAACTTATACCCGCAATAGGCACCAACATTTATACTTGTACCCAAATCATATGGTTACCTAAATACCGATACTCGTTTACCAGCATTTCTAACATGAGTAATTATTCAACTATAATTTATCATGTAATTTTAAATTTACAATAAGACTAAAAAATCCAATGATGCTATTGTTGAATTAAGAAATAAACAAACATATATATATATATATATATATATATATATATATATATATATATATATATATATATATATATATATAATGCATACAAGTTTAATAGTGAAGTATTTAATATAATTGAAATAACTTGTGTGCATAATTATAAAAAATACATAAATACATATTATGCGAGTATGTGGCATGTTGGGTATTAAGTGTACACGCATCCATACCCGCTTATTTTAATGGATAATTTTCCGTGCTCGAGCCTGTATCCGTTTTATGAGTTTTTACCCTATCCGTTATGGATAAATTTTGAGGGTACCCGTTGGAGATGGGTTCAATTGTCATCCCTACACGTCAGCTTATTTTAATCAAAACTAAATATTGGAGAACAAAATTGTTTAAAAACATAATCGAGGGACTGATTTCCTAATCACATCAAAATGGGTAGACCAAAATGTAATTTAACTCAATATAATTCAATAATATTTCTAAAAAAATTATGAAATTTTCAATTAAGTTTTCAACAATAATATAATGGATTAAATATGTTTTTGGTCGCTATAAAATATCAAATTTTGTGTTTGGTCCCTATAAAAGTAAATGACATGTTTTGGTACCAACAAAATTATTATGCACGTAGTTTTAGTCTCAACTGTTAAACCAATGTGTATTTTTGAATGATTATTTTGCAGACATGTTTACAACGTTTTAAAAAGTTTCTTGAAAAAAGGGAATTCAAAATTTGATTTCTAAGTCAAGATTTTCATTACTTTTATCATAATTTTTTGAAAGTTGAAAAATTCATACTTAATTCTTCTCATTTTAAAAAATTCTAAAGTTTGATAAATAAATATTTTACACTATTCTAAACATGTATAAAAAAAGTTATTCAAAAATTTTAAAATTAATGGATAATTAAACCGTTTTCATTATTTTAGAAAATAAGAGAGACTAAAACTGCATACATAAAAACTTTGGAAGGACCATTCATTGAAGGAGAATTTTTTAGGAACTAAAACTGAATGTTAGTTTAATAGATTTAAAAGACATATGAAACAATAATAATGAGGGTTAAATATATAAATCCCCCTGTAATGTTAGCGAGTTTTGTTTTAAACCCCTGGTAAAGTTTTTTTGGCAATCACCCCCTTGTAATTTTCAGATTCCTTCAAGGACCCCCGTGACTACCACATTGCAGCAAAGATTCTCTCTTGCTGTGTGGCAGTCCACGTGGATTTTTCTTTTTTTAAATTATTTTATAATTCCACGTGGAATAATTTTTTTTTAAAGAAAAATAAATTTTTTTCAATAATTTTTTTATTTCTTTTATTATGAGGGGGTCGATAAAAATTCGCTAATACTACAGGGGGGTGTTCATAATAAAAACAGTAATAAAATTATTAAAAAAAATAAAAAATATTTATTGTACGTGGAATTTAAAAATAATTTAAAATTAAAATGAAAAATCCATGTGGACTGCCACGTAGGCAGTAATAGAGAATCTTTTCTGCTATGTGGCAGTCAGGGGGGTCCTTAAGGGAATCTAGAAATTACAAGGTGGTGATTGCAAAAAAAAATTTTACAGGGACTAAAATCAAAACTCGCTAACATTACAAGGAAGTTTTATATATTTAAAAAGATCAGTCTAAAAGATTTAAAAGACTTTTTTATGGTGTATGGCCTAATTTTTTTAATTAAAAAGGCTTATAAAACAGAATAAGCAAAATATATTTGAAAAAATGTCTTAAACACATCATTGGGTTAAGCAAGTATGCAACATTTAAACATTTATGTGCCCAAAAACTCAAGCAATGGTTAAATAATTGTAGTATAAATGTGAAATCAAGTCGAAAAACCAAGGCATTTATCAAATTCATGAAACCATAGCCTACAACAAGTCAAGAAAACTGCGGCCTATACCAAATTCAAGAAAATTTGAAAACTCTAGCTTTTTAGAAACTTGATCTTTAAAGGGCATTGCTCATGATTTCTTAACACCAATTACTCCACAATAAAATGGAGTTATTAAACTAAAAAATAGAACTCTTCAAAAAATGGCTCGAGTTATGCATAATGCAATGGGTCTCCTTTATTATTTATGTCCTGAAGCAATTAATAATGAACACAACGTGTAACATTCACAGCCGAGTAACGATCCACCCTGGCATCAAAGTTACTCATTGTGAGCAATGAAAATGAAGAAAACCTAATGGCAAATATTTCCATGAGTTTGGTAGTGTAACACCCTTCTAAACCCCGCGGTAATTTAAATAAATATATCACAGTAACATGGAACAAGGGTGTCACAATTTCAAATTCTAAAACAAACATCATAAGTCATAGTCATGCAAACACTAAGGAGTTTCATCATAATTCATAGTAACTCATGTTAACACAGCGGAAAAACAATTATACGGAATAACCCAACACCTTTGAAACTATATCCATCAAAACTCAAAATAAAGCAATAAAGTCATAAGACATAAACGATTAAAACTCGCGTCTCCAGTGTTACAATATCAGAGCATGACACCTGACGCTAAACTAGACACACTGACTCATGAGCTAATCCTCACCAAGTCGTAAAGCCGCTATCCTCAATCTGAAAATGACAACATGTAAGGGTAAGTCTCATTCTCAGTTAGTAAATATTATGCAATTCATAAGCAACAAGCATCATAATATATCATTCACCCAATCATACATATTCAGATTCACAACTATTATTCATCAATTCATACAAAATAGATTACACCACATAACACTGAAATCCATTCAATCATGTTATGACAAAATGCATATGACTCAATTGACACTATGCATGTGGTACCAATAAACCGTGGAATTAACCCACCTGGCCGATCTACGCCTCATCGAGATACGGCCCACCGACACAAATTCTGCACAATGGGAATTATGTCCACCATCGATCCAAACATCATCGGGATCCATCACCGAATGCATATGAATGAATGAAGACACATAACATACATAAAAACATCGCCGATCATGATGAACAACTCATCTCAACACCACATCACCGAATAAGTATGTACATGTTTTCAAAATCATTCAAATATACATGCATTCATCACAATTATAATAATAATCACAGCCAATTCATCACCATATCAAACACATGGTCACACCTATTTCATATGTACACAATGCTTAATTCTCACCAAGTAATTAAATCGAGTTTTTAATAAATAAAGTTGGCCACTGCCCATATTCATCATTCATCATATAAAACATTTAATTACCTTTATAATGCCCAAAACGGCACTAAGAAAGGACACACGGTTCAAAAGTTATGATTTTTCAAAGTTTGGAAAAAATTTGTATAACAGGGTCCGCTGAGCGACCCTCTAGCGCGATTTCCAGTAGCGAACTACCTTGGACTTCCGCTTAGAGGACTAGCTCCGCTTAGCGAGCCTGAACGACGCACACAGCCTCCGTTTAGCGAGCCTAGCTCCGCTTAGCGGACGTGCGATTTCTCAGAATTTTAGGTCTGCGACAAACCTGCGATTTCACACATCTATCATCCCAAATCGGTTCCAGACATCAGATACAGACATTCAATCATACACCATCTAACATCAATTAAACTCATTATTAACCAATAGTTCATACAAATTTCATCAATTCAATCTAAATTATAACACTCTAACCTAACATTCCCAATATCTAATTGAACCAAACCATACATCAATCTACCTATCACTTAAGATCACATAAGAAATACTAAAAGGAAAAGTCTCTCCTTACCTTGATGGAGGTTCTTGAATTGATCCTTGAACTTTGGGGTTTTTTCCTCCTTCCTTTGCTCTTCTCACTTCTACGATAAAATCTTTTCTCCCAACCTTCTCTTGCTCCTTTTCTTTTCTATTTTTCTCAATATAAAATAATAATATAATTAGGACTAAGTGTAGAGCTTTTTACTCCATACACCCACTAATTATACCTCACACCCCCAAAAGTCAAATATTCTCTTCTTATTCATTTATTCCATTATTTTAAAAAATATTCATTAACTAAATTTTAATTAAATAATTAACCAAAATTCAATTTATCTAATAATTTAAAAATACGGGTGTTACAGGTAGCAAGTGTTACATTTTGGTTGATCGAGAGAAAAGACGTAAATTGGATCCTAAAAGTGATGAAGGAATTTTCATGGAATATTTTGTCAACAGAAAAGCATATCGTGTGAATAATTACTGCACAAAGGCCATTATGGTTGTTGATGATGTACGTCAAAATAAAACAAGTGATGAAGACGGAGACTTGATAAGTGGAAAATGTGTCATGTTTCTTGCTTGTTTTCCCTTTGATTTCATGTGTATTTTCATTATTCTTGTTAATTTTTATGTGTTTTATGTCCCATAATTGGTTTTAGGTAATAAGAGGTCAATAGAGGAAATCAGGGCGACATAGGCAAATATCTCACAAAAAAAGTGTTTCGAGTACAAATTTCCCAAATCCAATATGGCTAGGCCGTGTCCCATGACACATGTCATGTTACCTCCTTTGAGACATACCCACACAGGCATCCAAAGACTAGCATGGCCAGCCAGTTTTCACTAACACAATCTATGCCAAGCCTTGAGCAATTAGAAAAATTTTGATCTTTGGATGCCTTTGGTGACCTTTTGGCATCTGTTACTTTCGTTTATTTTAGGATTAGTGATAAGTTTTTACTAAGCACGAGATTAATGCAATTAATTTGTGACTTATGCTATGGATTAGTATAAATAGGGGCCTATGGATCCATCTATTCCATCATATTGACTACTATGATTTCTTACAAATTGTTATTTTCTTTTAAGTTCTAACCTTAAGCCTTTGATACTCTTTTGTAATTTCCAGCACTTTATTTTAATATTTCCTTCATCTTCATTTTAGTTTTTTTATTGTTTTAATTAATTTCAATTACTTACTTTTCTTTTACTATTCTAAAATTTGTTTATTCAAATCTTTGATTGAGATGATTCTGTGAAATCCTTTGACATAATTTCTTGAAGTATTTGAGTTTTGTGAAATCCTTGGTTGACATAATTTCTTGAAGTATTTGAGTTTTGTGAAACCCTTAATAAACCCTAAAATCCTAACTCTGTACACAAGTTTAAGGGTTTGAGATGAAGGAAAATGGAAGAAAGGGTTAGGATTAGGATTAGAGAAAAGAATCGTTCACAGCTTTGACAGAGGTTTTGATGAGTTCAGGAGGGAAGAATTTTCACTCTCTTTTATAGGTTTCACGCAAGAGGACCAATTGGAACGGCTGAATATTCCTTTTCACGACCTAATGTTAAATGCTGTAGCATAGAATGACTATATAATTAATATTAATATTTTATTAAAATAATTAAAAAGTATATATGAGAACGGTTTTAATCGTTGATGATAAAAACCTCCACACATATAAGAATTATATACACAACTGCAACGGAGTATAAAATTTGTTTCCTATTAGACTCTACGAGAACAATTGTTTTACCTCCCCTAAATTAGGTGTTGCTGTAGACTCAAAATGTTGTAGTGTGGTAGTTTCTCATCACACCACGAGTAACTATATCCTTAAGACATGGGGTTATGAGAGTCCTTCTCATGACAAACCCCTACTAATTTATTCATTTGTAATTACGATAAGGATACGTCTGCTATATTTTAGGGTTTGAATGTTATTCTATGTTCATGTCAGCTGCTAAAGTGAAGTCAAAATAGATGTCGATCATGTATAGAAAGATAATAATTTGACATCCAAAATCTGATTAATAAACATATGATTTCAAGGTTCCACAGACAAGGAGACTTGATCTCAGTTGAGAAACAATCAAGAATGAACTGTTGTGTGATAAGGTTGTGCGCTCTTGATTGATATGCATAGTTGTGCCTAAAACACGTTTAGATGCACATGCCACGAAAGTGGGTGTCACACTAATTTATCTAATTTTGTATAAAAATAGCTTAGAACTTCTCGTATTCAAGTATGAATGATCTCAGAGTCGAGTCTTGATTTTTACTACTTGACATAACCGTTGCGGTTCACACACGTCAAGTTTTTAGCAGTGTTGCCGAGGAGATATTATGATATTGAAATTTTATTTCAACATCGTTTAGACTAAGGTACTTCTACTTTCTGTTTTATTTGTCCTAATTTTTTTTATACAAAGGACCCGTTTGATAGAAACTTTGGTTTAATCGTTTAACGAGATCGAGCATTTTCTTCACAAAACACGTCGACCCCTCACCTTGCAACAAATGGATGAGAAAGTAGATACTAAACCAATCAAATATTATGCGGTTCTGTAACATACACATATAATATACATCTAGTAAATACATTATACATGGTGTAATTGTTACATAATACACATACGAGCCTATCGGAAACATTGTATTTACATGTCCAAAAGAATAATATACAACAATGGCACATGACATACTAAGGTGCCTAATCAAAAACTAGGACCTAAGCCAGTATCTACAAGATCCAGCTTATATATATACACACACAGACACACAATATAAGATCTCCATCTAAAAAATTGAGTCACCAAAAGTCATCAAGCAAGTCTCTAATATCGTTTAACCTATAAAGAACTACCTAAAAAATAACAATAATAGTGGGGAGAGATAATAATCTCTGTGGGTTCCCTATGTTATAGTTCCACTCGGCTCTACAAGGTTTACGATCTCTTCTTAACATCATAACATGTGTACTCTTACACAATAGAGAAATACTTCATTATCTAAAGGATTTTCGCATTGTATAGGAACATGTAAACTTGAGTTCACATAAATCAATAAGTTACTATTCGGAAATGTAGCCAAACATCTTTCTCCGGCTAAGCCTACATCTAAGACAAAGTACATGGGTTACAGATGCTTGCATGATGTTTCAAATTTCTTGCGGAATTCAGATTCTCTATCGGACTCGAACCCACTTCAAGAATCGTCACTCATATGGGAATCAAACCCACTTTGAGTATCTTTTCTCGCATGAGACTATAACCCCCTTTGAGGTCCACTTTCTTTATAGGATTCTAACCCATTTGGTTGAACTTGTCAATGTGGGACTCTAACCGATTTGGTTGGATGTGAATCAATAGTGCATATATCTCAATTTTACTTCACATAATCATAATATAATTCATAAAGCACAAATGATAATCATCATCATTCACCAAGTGATACTTGGTCTGTAATCATGGTTTCTCTTTACCAATTTTCAAATCATTGGACTATCTATCCAACGCATTCGCCCATGCCCCAAGTGGAGTTACGAAACTCATTTTATAGTGAAAATAGGGGAAATAATCGATTGTCATATCGATTGTCCAAAACTTCTTCAACTCTCTACCAAGCGGAAAAACTAAAAATTTAGGTGTAGCAACCTGCCTAAAAATAAAGATTCTAGAGTCGCCACCTATTCTACCAAGGCGAATAGGAAACCTCGCGCAATTAAGAGATTTAGGGTAAGATACTATATTCGAGTTAAGGGAAGGTGTTAGGCACCCAAAACCCTTTCCTAAAGGTTAACATTGCAAAGATGAAGGTTTGTGGCAAAAGATAAAGAAAGATGACAGACAGTAAATAGAGTTAAAGGCTAATTATTTGAACATGATTAGAGTTTGGAAGAGGGGGACTCGCCTTGTTGCCAAGTGCCTACGTACCTCCTTAGGGAGGATCAGAGTCTACGTAGTTCGGGGAAGGGTTGTACGCCCTTAAGATTGTAACTTGATTTGATATGGTTTTAGAGGCTTTTGAATAGCCTATCGTAGTTATGATTTTCATGGTTTGATATCCGTGGTTTTGAAAAGTGTTTTAAGAGTGGGCGTACAACCCTGATTTAATTTGTACTATTAACCGCAATAATCGATTGATTCAATTACCATAGTTAAAAGATTAGTAATTTGATCGTTACCAATTTTAATCAATTGATTTGATTATCACTAATAACGAATAATAGTATTTTTTAATTATTTTATAAATTTTATTGGTATTGTTACCCCTCGTAATCGATTGATTCGATTAAAAAGAATAACAAATTAAAGCGAAAGGAAGGACGGTTAATCATCACAACTAATAAAATAATTGCAACCATTTAACCAAATAATAGAAACTAAATTTTATTTTAATTAAATAACATTTTAATTAAAAATATTGTTAACCATAGCGATTAATCGATTTAATCGGCACGAATAACAAATTACAATTTAATATAAATATTATATATTAATTTATTTATAAAAAAAAATTATTATAATATTAATAAATATATATAAAAGGAATTAATTAAAATAAATATATTAAATAAAAATAATTTTAGTTTTTAAGGATTATGATTCTGTGAGGTAGTTGTTAGGGTCTATAGTATAGGGGCTTAATCAAGGGCGTTGGATCTAAGCTAGTGGCAGTCATATGGTTTAGATTTGAGGGACCATGGTAATACCTAGAGCTGTGGGCGTACTGGATCAATGTTAGAATTTCCAGAAAAAATATATGTGGGAGCTGGGTATCGAACCCATGCCCCCTGGGATCACACAATCCCCCTTTACCAACCCAACTGGGACTAGCACGCGTTAAACAAACGCCTTCATAATGATATACAAAATAATTAAAACAATATACAGAAACGCGCGCGCGATTTTAAAACAGCCAACCAGACGATGACACGCCCTCATCTTCCCCAAAGAACCTGTATTTTTTCTTGAGAATTCGCTACAAAATAGCTACGAATTCGTTTGTAGCAAAGGGACCTGAAAAATAGCGAACAGCATATACCTGGCAATAAATATTTCGCACCTATTCTATTCTCTTTATCTCAACCCTCCGATCGTATTTACGCTATTAATTCAACCTAATTTCACCTCTCTTGAAAATCCCTAATCATGAACCCTAAAAGCTTACATCGGTCAACAATGGCAACACACAAACGAAACATGTAAACTTCAAAACAATCATCCAGAAACGTTCATAAACACCATATGAGTTATAATATACAGCCAATGATCAATGAGAATGCATATATTGGTCAGATCGAAGAGTTTTCGAAACGGCTTACCTTGACAAATATGAGGCAATTCTGGGGGTGTTGAAGCAGAGCAATGATCCAGCCACGTTCAGAATCCCTCGATGAATCTTTTGCAACCTTTAATCCTTGCCGAAACCTCATAAATCTCCAAAACCGAGTTCACACTTTTGGAGAATTTTTGAGTTCTTGCAAGGTTCCCTTCTGCAGAATTTTTCGTCCCCTATTCTGTTGCTTGATGTTGTGTACTTATAGGAGAATAGAATTAGGTTAAAACTTTGTCCAAAACTTCACTTGAAGCCAATCTTGCTACTTTGAGAAATTGATTTTATTTTTCATTCAAAACCTTCTATTTTGGCCAAAATTTTGTATCAATCTTTTCCATTTGATTGAGCACGAAAATTATAACATATTTTGCCATAAATGTTGATTGGAAATCACCAAAATATATTTTCTATCAAAATATTTGATTTCTCACTTATTTAAATCATTAAAAATCAATTTTAAATGAAATAAAATTGTGTAAAAATCCAATAAAGTAATAAAATTCGTGGCATATGTTTTAGATAACTTATGGGCCAAGTTCAAGTCATAAAAGTATGGGCCTATTTGCAAGTAGGGGTGGAAATAGGCCAGGCCGATAACAGGGGCCTACAGGCTGGCCTATAAAGGCTCAGGCCAGGCCACACATTTTTTATAAATAGAAAAGGCCTAGGCTTTTTTATAAGCCTATTTAGTTAAAAAGGCTAGGCCCCAGGCAAAAAAAAAAGCCTTTTAAGCCTATCAGGCCGGCCTATTTAAAAAAATATGAATATTTTTTTATTATCATTATATTATATTTTGTACTTTGAATTAAAATACATAAATAAAACTTGGTTATCTTAAAGAACTTGTGAAAATAAGATGAAAATACCTAATAAACATTGTTTTCATAAGTTATCTTAAACAAATAATCTCTTAGAACTTATGCTAATAGGTAAGTTAAAATAAGTCAATGCAAATAAATTTTTAGTCTCTTGGTATTTTAGTTAGTTAGTCTATTCAAACATTATTTTAGTTAGTATGTCAAAACAAATAGGCTTTTATGTAGGCTAATAGGCTAACCAGGCCTTCGAAAAGGCCAGGTTCAGGCCTAAAAATAAGCCTACGACAGGCCACAGGCCAGGCTTAGGCTTCGATTTTTTTGACAGGCCAGGCCTAGGCTTGGCAAAGCCTAGCTCGGCCTAGCCTATTTCCACCCCTATTTGCAAGAAATCCAATTTGAACCTCCTTTTTTCACATTTGGTCCTCCAAAATCACCCAACTTTGATCAAGCATATCTCATTCAATTTTTAAGCTATGAGGGAGTTCTAATACTTTTTGGAAACCTCAAAGTGTCCTCTACAAGCCACTTTGGAACATATTTTTCATTTGGAGCTTTTATCTTGATCATATCTTCTTTAACAAAAAACTGCTTTTGAAGGATGCCTGAAAATGATCTGTAATCTTTTGTACTGTACCTCTCAAATGAAGCATTTCTAGCCCTAGCTTGTGAGAGACAAAGTTGTAGAGAATCCAATTTCCTTCAAAATAGGCTTTGAGTGGGGAATTTTTGATGTTCCAGGTGAAAGTTATGCCCAGTCAAAGTTGGATCATGCCTTGACTTTGGATTTGAATCAGTTGATTGTAGATCTTGGGACTGTTTGAGCAGGTAACCTTTGGAGTTGTGCCTTGACTTTTGCCATGGAGTTGCATTAGATCACTATAAATCATATACCTTTGATTGAGAGCCCTGTCTTATTGATTCTCCTAAGAGAATCTCAAACCCTAGCTTTAGGGACCTTTGCTCAAGAGAATGACTTGATGAATCTCCTGAGCTTTTGAATAATTATGGATGAACTATGTAAGGCAAATTTTGGGGTATGACAGCTGCCCCTATTTAATTACCTTTGATTGAATGGCGTGGGAATACGCAGTTCTCACGTCCTTTGATCGAAGAGTTATTAAATAATGGAAGACCCCTTGAATTTGCCTTGTGCCTGGTAGTGGAGAAGGACGCCTTGCTAAAGTAGTTACCTTGCTATGACGCTAGCAAGGGTTTGCAGTTTGTGGGTAACTCACTTACTATAGTCATAGTAAGTCGTCGCGGTTGGTATACCCACTCCTTATCGTAGTTGGAGTAAGCTTATCGTAGATGGTGTGGCCCACTTACCATTGTAAGTCGTCGCGGTTAGCCATACCTGCTTACTATCGCAGTTTGAGTGAGTTTATCGTAGATGGTAAGGTCCACTTACTATTCAGTAAGTCGTCGCGGTTGACCGTACCTACTCACTATCGTAGTTGGAGCAAGCTTATCGTAGATGGTGTGGCCCACTTACTATAGTTCTAGTAAGTCGTCGCAGTTAGCCATACCTGCTTACTATCGTAGTTGGAGTGAGTTTATCGTAGATGGTATGACCCACTTACTATCGTTCTAGTAAGTCGTCGCAGATAGCCATACCTACTCACTATCGTAGTTGGAGCAAGCTTATCGTAGATGGTGTGGCCCACTTACTATAGTTCTAGTAAGTCGTCGCAGTTAGCCATACCTACTCACTATCATAGTTGGAGCAAGCTTATCGTAGATGGTGTGGCCCACTTACTATAGTTCTAGTAAGTCGTCGCAGTTAGCCATACCTGCTTACTTTCGTAGTTGGAGTGAGTTTATCGTAGATGGTATGAACCACTTACCGTTGTAAGTCGTCGCAGTTAGCCATACCTACTCACTATCGTAGTTGGGTTAACCCCAAAAGGATTACTTGTCTTGATGCGGGCGGATTACCTGTATATAAGGTTACCTTGCAAATGCGTATGCTCATGACTTTGTTATTTGTATAATGAATGTTTGTATGTGAATGTTGTACATGTGAATGTTTTGTGTGTAAATGCGGTGTGTATGAATGTTTATGCAAGTGAATATGTAAGTATGATGACTTTGAGGCACTATCTCTTGTCACCCATTTGTTTGAGATCTTTCGAGCAACTTTGCGGGTCTCGACTTAGATCGCCCGAGGCTAGTATATTGAAATATGGCGGTGTTTTCAGGGTTATCATATCATCAGGCGTATATTGGCTGCCGGAGATGTCGTGGTTTTATCCCCTTTTATTCCAGTCTAATGATTTGTAAGTTTCTTGTTTTAAGTTCGAAGTTTAAAGTTTAAGAGGAATAAATTATTCTTTGCACTTGGTATTGAAATGACGAGAGATGCAGTGTGAAAGGGAAAAGCTTTTATTGATTATTGCCTTAAATTGGCGAATGTACAAAAGGTATGAAAGAGAGAAAAATGACAAATAGAAATGACATTAATACTGTTGTTGCTCTTTTGCTATCGAGGGCCCCAATAATCCTTTGACTTTGGAAGTTGACGATTGCTCGATTTCCCACCCTTTACGAATTGTCTTGGGCTCATAACTTGGAATCCTGCCTCTGCTAGGCGTAGTACTTTCTGACTGCGTCTGAATTAATTGGATGTGGTAACTCGTCCCCATCCATGGTAGCGAGGACTAGTGCTCCTCCTGAGAACACTGTTTTTATGACATATGGACCTTCGTAGTTGGGTGTCCATTTTCCTCGGGCGTCAAGTCGGGGTAGTAAGATCTTCTTGAGAACGAGATTCCCTTCTTTATAAGTTCGAGGGCGGACCTTTTTGTCGAATGCATTTTTCATTCTCTTTTGATAGAGTTGCCCATGGCACAAAGCCGTCAGTCGCTTTTCTTCAATGAGATTAAGCTGATCAAAACGGGTTTTTACCCATTCCGATTCTTCTAACTTTGTGTCAGCTAGGACTCTTAATGATGGAATCTCTACTTCGATGGGGAGGACTGCTTCCATACCGTAGACCAGAGAGAAAGGGGTTGCCCCTGTGGAGGTGCGTACCGAAGTTCTGTAACCGTGCAAGGCGAAGGGAAGCATTTCATGCCAATCCTTGTATGTCTTCACCATCTTCTGTATTATTTTCTTGATATTTTTGTTCGCAGCTTCAACAACACCATTCATCTTAGGCCTGTATGGTGAAGAATTATGGTGTTCAATTTTGAATTCTTCGCACAATTCTTTCATGATATTATTGTTCAGGTTCGACCCATTGTCAGTAATGATTCGGTTTGGAATCCCATACCGGAAAATGAGGTTATGTTTGATGAACCGGGTAACCACTTGTCTTGTTACATTAGTGTAGGAAGCGGCTTCGACCCACTTGGTGAAATAGTCAATGGCGACCAATATGAATCGGTGTCCATTAGAGGCTTTGGGTTCGATCATTCCTATCATATCAATCCCCCACATTGCGAATGGCCATGGCGAGCTTAATACATTCAGCAGGTTTGGTGGTACGTGTACCTTATCAGCATATATTTGGCATTTATGATATGTCCTTGCGTGTTGGAAACAATCAGCTTCCATGGTTAACCAGTAGTAACCTGCTCTTAATATCTTTCTCGCCATAGAATGTCCATTTGCATGAGTCCCAAAGGTTCCTTCATGGACCTCCTTGATGATCTCTTTGGCCTCATTCTTATTCACACACCTTAGTAACACCGAATCATAGTTTCGCTTGTATAGGACATTACCGTTTAGGAAGAACTTAGATGCCAATCTTCTTAGCGTCTTTTTGTCAATTGTGGAGGCATTTTCTGGGTATTCTTGTTTCTCCAGGTATTCCCTAATATCATGGTACCAGGGTTTGTCATCCGCTTGTTTCTCGATCGTAAGGCAATAGGCTGGTTCGTCAAAGTGTCTGACCGTTATCCGAGGTTCGTGATTTGGCCATGTTACTTTAAACATAGAGGAAAGTGTTGCCAGTGCGTCGGCCATTTGATTTTCTTCCCTCGGGATATGGTTAAAAGTGATGGTCTCAAACTCAGCCATTAGTTCCAGTATGAGGTCTCGGTATGGGATTAGCTTTGCATCTCGCGTATCCCATTCTTTATTGACTTGGTGGATTACCAACGCTGAATCCCCATATACCTCGAGTAATTTAATCCTTAGATCGATCGTAGCTTCTAGACCCAATATGCACGCTTCGTATTCTGCAATATTGTTGGTACAGTCGAAACATAATCTTGCAGTGAAGGGTATGTGACGATTGTCAGGAGATGTCAAGACTGCCCCTATGCCATGTCCTAACGCGTTTGAGGCTCCATCGAACATAAGGGTCCACACCAATCCTGGTTCGGGTCCTTCATCGGGCCCAGGTATTTCATAGTCCCTTACCAGCATAATGTCCTCATCGGGGAAGTCGAATTTCATAGACTGATACTCTTCGATGGGTTGATGAGCTAGATGTTATGCCAGTACACTCCCTTTTATTGCCTTTTGAGTGACGTACTGAATGTCATATTCTGACAGTAGCATTTGCCATCTAGCGATTCTTCCTGTAAGAGCCTGTTTTTCGAACACGTATTTCAAAGGATCCATCCTCGATATTAACCACGTGGAATGATTTAGCATATATTGCCTTAGACGTTTGGAGTCCCATGCTAGGGCGCAACATGTCTTTTCCAACGGTGAATATCGAGATTCGCAATCGGTGAATTTCTTGCTAAGATAGTAAATAGCGTATTCTTTCCTGCCTGTTTCGTCTTGCTGCCCCAGTACGCACCCCATAGACCTTTCGAGGACGGTGAGGTACATGATCAATGGTCTTCCTGACACAGGAGGTACGAGTATTGGTGGTTTTTGTAAATAGCGCTTTATGGTTTCGAAAGCTACTTGACAATCTTCGTTCCACTTGATTGGTTGATCTTTTCTTAGTAGTTTGAATATGGGCTCACACGTAGCAGTTAAGTGTGAGATGAACCTTGAGATATAGTTCAAACGCCCTAAGAAACCACAAACCTCTTTTTCTGTCCTCGGAACGGGCATTTCTTGTATGGCTTTTACTTTGTCAGGATCCACCTCTATGCCTCGTTGGCTCACTATGAATCCCAACAACTTTCCCGATCTCACGCCAAACGTACACTTGTTCGGGTTCAACCTTAGCTTAAACTTTTTCAAGCGTTCGAACAACTTTTGCAAGTGTGTGAGGTGTTCCTCTTCAGTAGAGGACTTGGCGATCATGTCATCCACATATACTTCGACTTCCTTATGTATCATATCGTGGAACAGTGTGACCATAGCTCGTTGATATGTTGCCCCAGCGTTTCGCAGTCCAAAAGGCATCACCTTATAACAGAAAGTACCCCAGGATGTCATGAAGGTGGTTTTCTCCATGTCTTCGGGAGCCATTTTAATTTGATTATACCCCGAGAATCCGTCCATGAATGAAAATACTGAAGCTTGCGTGGTATTGTCCACTAGTATATCTATGTGTGGCAGTGGGAAGTCGTCCTTTGGACTCGCTTTATTCAGATCCCTGTAATCCACACACATGCGCACCTTCCCATCCTTCTTAGGAACTGGCACTATATTGGCGATCCATGGTGGATATTCAACTACGACGAGGAAAACTGCGTCAAACTGCTTGAGCACTTCTTCTCGGATTTTACTATCCATGTCGGGTCGAACTCTTCTGCGTTTTTGTCTGACAGGCGTACAACCCTCCTTGAGTGGTAGCCTATGCACAACGATGTCTGTATCCAACCCAGGCATGTCACGGTATGACCAAGCGAATATTTCCACATAATCATGGAGGAGCTTGACCAGTGTTGCTTTTATGTCCTCGTTTAGTGTTGCCCCGATCTTGATTTCCTTGGGTTCTTTGTCGGTGCCCAAATTTATGGTTTCTATGGCTTCTTGGGGAGGGAGCATGCTTTTGGATTCTCTGTCCATTAGCCTTGACAATTCTTCTGGAAGTTCGTCGTCTTCCTCATCCCCTTCCTCAGACTGATTAGCGAGAGTCTCGAATTTATGTTGAGTTTCAGCAGTATTATTATCGGTGATGTTAGAAGGTGATCTGCACAAGTTTATGTTTTGTTTTCAGTATGCAATTATGATTGTGCTTTTGTTTTATGCAAGAATATTATTGGTCATTTCGAGAAAGTGAATGCAAGAACGAGACAATGTTTTCAATACCAAATGCAAACGATAATTTTATTAATAAACTCAACTTTGAAAGTAAATGGGGCCCTTACAAACCAACTCTATGCTTCGGGCGAGGCATGAGCGACATTGTTCTTTATTAATTGAAAGGGAAATAAAACACACGACAAAACAAATTACTTTGAAACATAAACTATCTCCGGTATCTCCAGGCTTGTCCAATTTTGGAGCTGTTCTCCTGGTCTAATCATTCGGATGAAGTTGGATGTACCCTCCATGCTAGATATCATGGATACGTGCTCATATCCGCCTGTGACGAAAGTTTGCGCGATCGGAGGGAATCGTTGCTCTTCCTTTGCAGCCTTCTTTGTTGGTTGGTATCCTAGCCCCAGACGATCTCTTTTCTCTTGAACTTCTGGGAGTTTGCCCCAGCCTTCCATCTTCGTGTCTTGTAGGTCTCTCTAGGATGTTACCGCCCTTCGCATTTTCTCAATTGGTAGCGTGACAGCAGTTGCGATCTCCTGTGCCTGGAACGAAGTCTCTAATGCCTTTTCTCCAGCCTCAATGTATCGGTATGAATCCAGATTGCTGACAAATATGTCCTCCTCCCCATTGACGGTCACTATAGAGTTTCCATCCACAAATTTTACTTTCTGATGCAGAGTAGAGGTAACTGCCCCAGCAGCATGGATCCAGGGACGTCCCAATAAGCAGGTATACGCAGGTTCAATCTCCATTACTTGGAAATTGAGGCAGAATGTATGGGGACCAACTACTATGGGGAGGTCCACTTCTCCGAATACTGGACTTTGTGACCCATCGAAGGCTTTGACCACCAGGCGACTTGGTCTAACTACCAAACCTTCCAAGGCTATTTTATCGAGAGTGGCCTTTGGCATCACGTTTAATGATGACCCTGTGTCAATTAGAACCCTAGACAGATGAGCTTTCCCACATTGTATGGAGATATGCAGGGCTTTGTTATGCTCTCTCCCTTGTGAGGGTAGCTCATGTTTGCTAAAACTTAAACATGCCCCAGCAGTAAGATTAGCCACCATTCCATCAAATTGATTTACAGTGATGTCCTTAGCTACGTGGGCAGCGCTCAAAATCTTCATCAAGGTGTCTCGGTGTTTTTCTGAATGTATTAACAGCGAGAGGAGTGAGATCCTGGACGGAGTTTGGTGCAACTGGTCCACTACTTTATAATCACTTCTCTTGATTAACGCCAAAAACTCCTCAGCATCTTTGTTAGTGGTCTCTTTGTCCTTGGCTGCGCCTTTTTCAGTCGGGACCACAATAGCTTGATCACTTGCTTGTGCTAGGTTCTCATTTGGTTTTGCAGTATTAAATATGCGACCGCTACGAGTCATGCCCCCAGGCCCAACGATGTTTGTCACATCGGTATTAGTATTAGACTCATATTCCCAAGGGACCGCTTTCATTTTGTCTACAGGATATGGATCTCTGACTGGGATGATCCTGGTGTGTACCTGCGTAGGTATCAGCAATGGTGCCTTGGCGCAGGGAATGATTAATGTCTTTCTTGCCCCTTGCCTAGGTATTATCAATGGTTCATTCCTCTCCAGCATGGCCACATATTCCTCTTCGGGATGTTCCTCAAATTGAATTACCCCTTGATCCACAAGTCTTTGCAAGGTTTTCTTAAAGGCTTTGTTATGTTCTAGGATGAACCCATTTGCAAGTAGATACCTCTTAAGGGCATCTATGGGGGAGCTCCGTTGTTGAACAAACTCTTGCTCAATGACTACCTCTATTGCATTGACTGTGCCATCATGGCGAGGCATGGGATTTGTCTTCACGTTAGGTTTGTCAAAAGCAACTGCCCCTGACTCTATTAGGTCTTGAACCTTGTGTCTGAAAGCCCAACATTTTTCTAATGTGTGTCCGGGAGAATTGGCGTGAAATTCACACCTTTCATGAGGGTTAAACCTGGGTGGAACCTTTCCTGGAGGTAGAGGTGGCATAGGCCTGAGTTCTACCAATGACTCGCTCAGCAAGTATTTTAGTATTTCACTTCTAGAAGTGGGCAAAGGGTCGAATTTCCTCGGAGGGCCTTGGAATCTGCTTTGTTGAGGTGGGTATGTCGTAGGAGGCCTAAACTCTTGGTGCACTACTGCATTGGTCTCCCCTTCCTTCTTTTTAGCGAAGGTTGAGGTGGGCCTCTTTGAGTGATAAGAGTTAGGTGTTGTTCCTTGTATTTTCCCATTTTTGATTCCGTCCTCAATTCTTTCTCCGATAACCACTAGATCTGAGAATCCCGAAGATACACTTCCGATCATCTTATCGTAGTATGGTCCTTGCAGAGTTCTCATAAACATGTCAACCAGCTCCTTTTCCAATAATGGAGGTTGGACTCGGGACGCCATTTCTCGCCATCTTTGGGCGTATTCCTTGAATGATTCTTCCTTTTTCTGAGATAAATTTTGCAGTTGCATCCGATTGGGTGCCATATCCAGATTGTACTTGTATTGCTTTAGGAACGTATTAGCAAGGTCGTTCCAGCTTCTGATATGTGTTTTTTCCAATTGCATGTACCACTCTACAGATGCCCCACTCAGACTGTCTTGGAAGAAATGCATCATTAGCTTTTGGTCATTGGCATAAGCAGCCATCTTCCTGACATACATGCGTAAATGACTCCTTGGACATGTAAGTCCTTTGTATTTCTCAAAGTTGGGTATCTTGAACTTAGGGGGAATAGTCAAATCCGGAACCAAGCTCATTTCATAGGTATCCACATCAAAGACGTCATATCCTTCAACTGCTTTCAGCCTTTCTTCTAATGCTTTGATTTGTCCACTATTCCTAGCACTTTCTTCGGAATCAGAATGGATTTGCTTATGCTGGGGTTCCTGATTTGTTTCATCCACTTCCCCGTATTGTAAATCCACGTAATCCTCATCCTTAGGTGGATTGTTAACATGGATGCGAACAGTGCGAGGCGCCCCCTCTTTCTGAGTGGTAGGAATGAATCCTTCATGGGAAGCTTCTCCCTCTTCATGGGTTTTGGTAACTCTCTTCGATGAGTGGGCGTTTGACTTATGAGGGTCAAAGCCTCGAACAAATCCTAACAGCGGGTTGCCGTCGTTTGGCATTTCCTCATACCGATTCCGAGCCTCCCTAGCCCTTTCCTGTTCATCCTTAATGTCCTTCATAAAACTCAACATTTGAGCCATTCCTCCCTTAATCTCATCCACGGTACCTTTCAACTGGGTCACTTCTTCGCGAAGGGCGGCTTGATTCTGTTCTAGCTGTTCCATAGCTTTCTTCTTTTGAGATCTTGTCTGGATTAGCGGTTGAGTTGCAATGGTGTGACTGGAGATAAAGATAGTTTTTTTTCTTAATGCCTTGAAATTAAATATGATATGCATGATATGAATGTTATGATTATGCAATGTTCACGCCTTATCCACATTATTATAATATAGATATATATATTTATATACTATTTTATTCTCCTTTTCTCTTCTTTTTATACACATATATATATATATATATATATATATATATATATATATATATATATGTAAAAAAAAAATTTATACATATGTAATATTTTTCTCTTCCCTCTTTTTTTTTTTATATATACTATTTTTTATACATATATATATATATATATATATATATATATATATATATATTTTTAGAGAAATAAATTCTTTTTTAGAGAAAATTTTTTTTGGTGAATATTATAGAAACAATGAGTAACGGAAAAGAAACGCACTTTGTTATTAAAAAGAAAATACTACTCCATTGTTGGTTTACAAATAAGAAGGGAAACTGAAATCAAAAGTACTTGGAATAAAAGCAAATTAAAAGTACTTGAAATAAAAGCAACAAGAAAATAAAATAAAGCTAAGAACGCCTTTGGATGTCTCCTTGGAACTTGTCCACCATGTTCCTACAAAGCTCCATAAACTCTTTGACTACTTCGGGAAGGATGATAGGAGATGATTCCGCTTTTGCCAAACTTTTTGAAATATCTTGAATCAAATCATTACACAAGAAGACTAGCTTTTCATAATCATCACGACATTTCTCATAGTCTTCAAGCATCTTAGGAACCATGCTCACATGCTCATTCGCCGTAGAAACAATCGTGTAGAGTCTTTTCCAATGGTCTCTTTCGTTCAAGGCTGCCTCATGTATCTCTTTTTCTCTCATGAACACTTCCCGAAGTGATACCACGGCTTGATATGCTCTATTATACTCACCGGTGCGCTGTAAAAGTGCTTCTTCCGTGACTAGTCTCCTTGCGCGCTCTTGTTGTTCAGAGTTGCGAGCTTCTTGAAGATCATATTTGAGGTTCCTTATTTCCTCTTCTTGATCCTTAGTTCTATCGGTTAATTCAAAGACTACAGCTTCTAGATTTTTCTCAGATTCCGCTTTGTCATGGGAAGCTTTCTCATAACGCCTTCTCCACCTTGCAATTTCTGCATCCGCTTGCTCCAACTTCTCATCGTAAGCCTCTAAATTAAAATTAGCACTTAAATACCCTTCGGTTGCACGTTTCCTTTTACTCCTTTGTCTATCATTCTCTTCCTTCATTGCTTGAAGTTCTTGATTCTTTTCTTTAAGGTCAAAGCGTAATTGGCTCCTTTCGTTAGCAAGTTGATGCAAATCAAGTTCTAATTTCTCTTTTTCTTTTCGGGACGCCTCTAGGGCAGCCTTGATCCCTTCTATCTCTTCGATGGATAGAGGAACAAGATTAGGAGAATCAGGCTTGTATGCGAGATCTACAACAAAAGGAAGCAAGATCTTTCCAACTCTCTCTTGAACCCATGCGGTGTAAGGCGCTTTAGCAATTATATTCTTTGGCCCAAAGTCTTTTCTTTGAACATGCCTCCAAGCTTGAATTACTGTCTTCCATGTTCTTGGTTCACCTTTCCCATTGTCATGCAAGATTAATTCTTTTATTCGTTGTTCGGAAGGTTCTTTATCCATGGAATGGCCCAATTGGCGTAATGCTAAAATGGGGTTATAATTAATGCAACCAAGAGTTCCTATTAATGGCACATTGTTGAATTCTCCGCATTTGTAAATAATCTTATCTGAATTTAATTTCTTTGCATACCATAGAATAGAATCCGCTTTAAGAGCCCTCAATTTTTGAGACCAATCGTTTCTAGTCAATTCTTTAATAAAGCAACTAGATTTGTATAGATGAGAAGTCAACCAAGAATAAAGCAAATGGACACACCAAAATAGCATTCCTCTTTTCTTTTCATACTTCGTATGGATAGCATAATAAATGTTAGCGAGGATAGTCGGAGTTGGATCTTTGTCAAAAAGTCTAAAAGAGGTGAAGGCATGAATTGCGGTAGGATCAATATAATCAACATTCTTTGGTAAGAGAACAACACCAAAGATCAAGAGAGCTAGTAAATGTCCACAAATGTCCCATTGTTTCTTTTGAGCATACATCAAAGCTTGATTTTCTAAATAAGATCTCTTGATCCCATGCCCATCAATTTTATAATTAGTCTTTAATTCCGTAGCGGATATTCCCAAAGCCTTCTCCAAATCTGAAAAATCAACTTCTTTACCCACATCAATATAAAATTCCTTTTTTATCTTTGAGAAACCCAACATAGCATCCATCTCTTCTAAGGTCGGAGCCAACTGAAAATCCTGGAAAGTGAAACATCTAAGCGGCGGATCATAGAATTGAACCAATGCGGTAATAGCTTCCTCTTGTACTCTCACCCTTAGCAAGTCCAAAATATTCCCATAGCGGATCACAAACCTATCCAAAGCACCTGATGGCAATTTTTCTTTGATTATTTTCAATTTCTTGATGTCTGGAGTGGAAACTGTAAGGTGGACAATTGTCTTCTTGGTACTCATCCTTCCTACACATTCACCAATAAAATATATTTTTTTTCAAAAATGTATATTTTTTTATATGTATATTTTTTTTGTGGATAAGACATGATGAGAATGCAAATGATGGATGATGCATGCAAACACAAAAAACATAGCAATACACAAAATATAAAAAACACCCAAGTATAGACAAAAAAAAAACAATCATAACACAATATTTCAAGAAACCTAGGTTCATAGGTTCGACGTAGGGGGCTCTAGGGAGCCAACCTTTTAATGGGGGGGTTCTAGAAGGTCTCATGGGGTCGTTCGTAGCTGTCGCTACCGCGAAAAATGGAATCAGAGTCGCCACTAATATATTTATCCCATAAGGGAAAGAAATACTAGGAAACCTAACTCAGAATAAGAACGAGGTCTTTCGACCAGAGAACAGGGCACGGGAGTCGGTTACGCAAGGGGAAGGTGCTAGCACCCCTCACGCCCATCGTACTCGATGGTATCCACCTATGTTTGTTTCTATCTAAAGGGTGTATCTATGTCTAAACCTAAATGCGAATGCATGCAAAAGAAATACGGGGAAAAGAAGGAATTATTTACAAGCGTGCTCGCTTAGGCCCCGCGACCCAATGCCTACGTATCCCTTTCAGGAATCAGAGCGACCGTAGTTCGGCTCAAGATTTTCTATTTGTTTTGTGTTTTTTAGTTGAACAGAGGTTAAAGTCGCACTCCACGATGCTCGACCTTTGGAGACTTATACGCCTAGTTATGGAATGGATTCAACATTTTCCTAAGAATGCCACGAGGGCGAGAGACAGAAGAGAGTTTGGGTGTTTCGAATGGATCCCTAAAGCAAGGGAGATTCGAGTTACCCTTTGGTTTGTGTTTTTTAGAATTTGGGAACTTACGTTTGAATGGTTCCCTAAAGCAAGGGAGATCCAAGCACTCGAATGATTCCCTAAAGCAAGGGAGATTCAAGCTTCCATTCCCTTTTTAATGATTTTCACTTTTTTATTAATGTTTTAGATGTTTTCTTTGTATTTTTTAAGGGATTTTATTTTGAGTATTTATTAGATGTTTTAATGTTGAGAAAGAAAAAAGAATGAAATGGGGGAGACTAGCTTATTTTCTAAACCTAGAGTTATTCTAATCTAAGTCTAATGTTAACATGGTGACTAAATTCTAAAGGAGCATTAAAATGGTATTAACAAAGTAGGCCAAAAATATGGCCAAAAACAAGTAACGAAATCACACAACAATTATACAAAAAAAAAATAGTATGGAAATAATGAAAAAACAATTCAAGCATTAGTGTGAATTTAAACTAAAAAAACTACTATTTTGATGAGTTTTTAGTATTAAGGGGATTCTAATTCAAGCCTAAATTTGTACTAAAACACCTAAATGATAATAAGCCTAAACTAGTATTTTTATTGTTTTCTATGTCATTTTTTTTATCACCTAAAAATTGAACAAAATTTTAATGGATTTATTGTTTATTAGAACCTAAAAATAATGAAAAAAAAAACTTATAGGAAAAAAAGACCTAATTCTAGCAATTTCCTATGGAGTCAGGGGGGTGAAAGCTAAAATTATGGTATGCAGCAAGGAATGGGCGCAGGGCCTGTCAGAAAAGCCCAAGAGATATTTTTGTATAGATTTTCGGCACAAAGAAAATGACAACATGGGCCAAAGAGGGTGTGATCTTGAAATTCGTATTAGGCCCAAGAGTGCTTGTTTGATCCATAAGAACTCACTCTTTTTCCAGATTTTATTACCAAAATTAATTAAAAAAATTAAATAAACAAAAAGAGGAAATATGGTTTAGATTGTGACCGTTCAGCTTTCCTTCTTCTTTCTCGTAGACGCACCAACGGCGGAGCATACTCCCTTTTTTCCGATGAACTTCGACGGCGCTACCACACAATCACCTCCGTCTCCGCCTCACACACTTCTCTCGTCTCCCTTGTTCATCCCTCCGTCGTGAATCAGAAGGCACAGCGACGTTATCTCATCCTCCGTTCACAATCTTCCTCATCTCCGATCTATCCTCACCTTTCTCCGACTTCGAACCTCTGTCTCAATTCAAGCTAATAGAACTCAACACGGATTCGATAACAACTAGAGCAAACAAGCATCTGGAGATGAAACACACGGCTTACTAATCGGAGACAAATCTGATGCTTCTTCGAGCGCGACAACGAGAGATCCAGAGTTCAATAACTCTCTTACTCCATCCTTTTCTTCTTCCTTTCGTTCACGTTTTGATGTTGACGGAGCGTTGTTGTTGTTGTTGCGCAGAGATTGAGACGCCAAAGTGTAGTAACGATGAAGATAATTGATGAATGGCCGAAGAAAGATGAAGATTCAACGGCGGTGGAGATTGTAGCGTTCTTGGTGACGAACAAATGATGAATGATGGTGATGATATGAAGAATTGATTCTTCTGACTTCGTGGATCTGGTTTTCGATTGTTGTTTTTTGTTTGCAGATTGAAGAATGGAGAGAGCTGAAAGGGATTGGAGATTCAAGAGGTGAAGTGGGGAAGATGAAGTTTATGGTGATTGTTTGAAGGAAACTGAATTCTGCGATTGTGAAGATTGGTAAGGGAGAAAGATGATCGGAGAAGATGAAGATTTCAGAGGTTGTTGAAGATGTGGTGGTGAAGAATTGTGTGTGGAAAGGATGAAGGTGGGAGAGGAAGGTTATGGTGATAAAGTGAAGAGAGTGATGATGAATGAATGGTGGAGAGTGAGGTGAAGATGATGATGAAGAATGAATGGTGAGGGAGAATTGCTTTGTTATATAGATTTCCCAGGTCAGTTTCCCTCTCCTTTTTCTGTTGAAAAGCTCTGTTAAATTCTGTTAGTTTCTGGTTGTTATGATTCTGTTAGGAGTGTGGAGAGTTAGTTATAGGTTGTGAGTTAGTTACAGACTTATGGGAAGTTAGTTATGTATGGTTATGAGTTGTTAGTGGGATTCTGTTATGGTTAGAGGTTGGTTACAAAATTGGTTAAAGGTTGTTATAGGTTGTTGAAAGTTAGTTATTTGGAAGTTGTAGATTGGTTAAGGTGGAAATTGAGTAACAGACTGTTAAGAGTTGGTTAAGTTAGTTGAAGGTTATTTCTGTTAGCTGGAAATCTATAATGAAATGGTTCAATTCTACCGCGGTTAGAAAAATGAGTTAAAAACAGTAGGCACTTCTGTTAGTTGGTTATAGGTAGTTAGAATATGTTAGGGGTCTGAACTAATTAGTGTGAAACTAGGAGGTTATGGGGCTGATTCTGAGTTTTGGACTGCTATATCCTTGTACTGAAATGTTTATATGATTTTCTCTGACTTTATTTCTTGTTTTTCTGAACTGAATCGATGCATAGGACTGGTGGCTGAATATTTATTTGCAAATTGTGATTGAATATGGTATGGTTCATGTTTGCTTTGGGTGATTGGTTGACAACTGGTTATGTGGTTAATTAGAAAACTGTTTTGGTATGTTTGAATGTATATGTATGAATGACAAAGGATGCTTTTTGTTTTAGAATTTTGGTGAAGGATTTTGCAGCTTCAGTTTTGGTTCTGTTTGTGTATTTGTTTGGGATGTGATAGCTGAATTGGTCTCATCTATTTCTTTGCTGGGCAGGCCTTTATGAATGTGGTATTTTATTTGAATTGAATGTGCATGGTATGGATTTTTGGTTAAGTTGAAATGGACTTAGCTTGAAAGATGACTTGATGGTATGAAGATGAAGAGACTTGAAGATTGAACAAGAAATGGAACCAAGACTTGGCTACCAGGAAATGTTTAGAACAATTTTTGTATTTAGATGGTGTAACGTGCAATTGGATTAGTTTTGATGTAAATGGTGTTTTGGATAATTTGTAGATGGGTTTTGAACTTTTAAATGATGAATGTTCATGATATTTGCAACTCGGCCCTTTGAAATTGGTCTTGAATTTGTAATAGCTTGAATGTAATGGGTCCTTTGGGCTTCAATTTGTAAGCGAAGTACACCTTTTTTGTAATGGATTTTATTGATGTAACGATAGACTTGGATGATAATGGTTGAACATGAATGACGTTTAGACCTTAGTAGATGCTCCCAATTCATGAATTGTTAAACCGTGTTTGAATCACTTTCTTCCAACTTTTGGACCATTCGAACCTCGGGTCACGTTGCCATTATTCTTCCAATTCGTAACACAAACCAACAAACGAAGGCTTTATATCACATCCACCCATTCAACCATAATCCACATGATGACTTGTGTTTGAAGTATTTGGGGATTCATAATCAAAGGAATGAACACAACCTAATTTAAAGATCTCAAAGAAACCCTTGGATGAAAGGCCCTGACGAAATTGGATGAAGAATAACCCTCGTAGATTGATGAGAATGAAATCCACACTGACTATCAGCTAAAACCATAATCTCCCATTCAATACTCAAAGAATAGCCAGATGAATTAAGCTTGAGGGAGCTAGAAGCCCTAATTTCCAAGATCCTTGATCCCATGTCAGATTATTGAATAATGATGCGTTATGTGTTAGATGACCTAATGGAGATGCATATGAAATGAGAAGCTTCAGCCAGTTAGAAATAAAATTAGGTGGGCAAATTTTGGGGTGCAACAGCTGCCCCTATTCAATCTGCTTGGACCTGAATATATGAACGACACAAGTTCTGGACATGAGAGGTGCGAGTGGATTGAATACCCAAAAGTACCATCAAAATTTGCATTCTGTGGTAAAGCAAAGAGTGTTGAATGTTATCAAAGGATACCAGCTTAAGGTGGATCTTAAATGGATTGCTAACCTTAGTTAGACTTTGAACAAAAGAGTCGTAGCCGTGGGACGACTCTTAAAAGGAAGAAACCAGCCGTAGGGGGATCTACCAAAATGCTAACCTTAGTTAGACTTCAAAGAGAGACACAGCCGTAAGGTGACTCAACAAGGATGAAACCAACCGTAGGGGAATCCGATCCTGATTTGCTAACCTTAGTTAGACTTGGAATAGAGACGTAGCCGTGGGACGACTCCAAAAGGAAGAAACCAGCCGTAGAGAAATCTACCAAACTGCTAACCTTAGTTAGACTTTGAAAAAGAAGACACAACCGTAGCGTGACTCCACAAGGAAGAAACCATCCGTAGACGACTCTACCAAACTGCTAACCTTAGTTAGACTTTGAAAAAGAGACACAACCGTAGCGTGGCTCCACAAGGAAGAAACCATCCGTAGACGACTCTACCAAATTGCTAACCTTAGTTAGACTTTGAAAAAGAGAAGACACAACCAAAGCGTGACTCCACAAGGAAGAACCATCCTTGGACGACTCTACCAAATTTCTAACCTTAGTTAGACTTTGAAAAAGAGAAGACACAACCGTAGCTTGACTCCACAAGGAAGAACCATCCTTGGACGACTCTACCAAATTGCTAACCTTAGTTAGACTTTGGAAAAGATTGCTAACCTTAGTTAGACTTTGGAGAAGATTGCTAACCTTAGTTAGACTTTGGAAAAGATTACTAACCTTAGTTAGACTTTGGAAAAGATTGCTAACCTTAGTTAGACTTTGGAAAAGATTGCTAACCTTAGTTAGACTTTGAAAAAGAGACACAACCGTAGCGCGACTCTAGATCTGAAAAGGTATGCCAATAATTATTGGACTTTATTGAGAAGGACTAGTAATGACCCCACTCTATGGGGATATTAATAACACTGAATTTGAAAGTGATGCCAATAAACATTGGGCTTGACTGAAAGAAAGGCTAGTGACAACTAGAATCAATCAGGGGATGCCAGTGAACACTGGGCTTTTAGGAATGTATTGATGCTTGCGAAGCATAAGAATTACATGGATCCCTCAGGCCAAAGGCGGGGTGTAACCCTTCAAGGGTGGCAATCATTCGAATTGCCACACACATAGTATGGATTTCAAATGATTGAAAAATGAGATGGGTTGAATGCCCACCCTCATTCGCACTCTATTATGCATGCGGCATGCGGGAAAATAACCAAAACAAGACTAGTAACGACTAGACTCGACACGCGGATGACAGTAACCACTGAACATTCACGGAGATGTTGATGCTTGCGAAGCATAAAAGTTACATGGATCCCTCAGGCCAAAAGGCGGGGTGTAACTCTTCAAGAGTGGCAATCATTCGAGTTGCCACACACCAAGTATGATTACCCAAATGATTGAAAAATGAGATGGGTTGAATGCCCACCCTCATTCGCACTCTAATCTGCACGCAGCATACGGGAAAATAACCAAGGCAAACTTGCAAGAAGCAAGAGATATCCCTTATGCAAAAGGCAGTAAGGGGACTCACAAAAAGTAAGTACAAAGAGAAGACTGGTGACGACCAGACTCTATTAGATGATGCCAGTAAACACTGGACTTTGAAAGAGGTATTGTTATATATGGAACATAAGAATTACATGGTTCCCTCAGGCCAAAAGGCGGGGTGTAATTCTACAAGAGTGACAATCATTCGAATTTCCACACACAAAGTATGGGTTATCCAAACGATTGAAATCAGCAAACGGGAAATAACCAAAGAGGCAATGATCTACACGAAGAGAGACTTTGTATCCAATCCACATTGGAGAGAGAAAGTGACTTCTTCTGGGGATATATTACCTTGTGCCTTTGGAGCACAAACAAACTTGGCTTATGCATGTTTGATTTTTTCATGGCGTAATGCTCCATATTCATGGAAATGCTACGCGTTTTTGTAGATGCAATGAATGCAATGAATACTATATGCAGAGATAACGAGGGCCCTTTAGAGAATATTCCGCTGACTTATTGATCCAGCTTCGTCTCTGACCTCGAGAGAGGTGAACATTAGGGAGATTCCCCTTAGTGTTAAGAACTCTGTGGGGGGTGCCAATAGATATTGGACTTTGACTTGCAAGATATACCTCTTCGTTGGCTTGAAGAATAACTTCTGACTTCTCACCATATGCCATAGCTCGAAGAATTTTTAGCTTGAGGAGATTCCCTCAATTCACCATGGTGGGGATTAGAAATCTGGATAAGGAACCCTTGTTGAGAGGATTGGAACAACTCCGAGGAGAAATAAACTCCTATACTTGGGGAGAGAATGAATTCTCAGGAGAAATAAACTCCAACGCTTGGGGAGAGACTTTTCTAGGAGAAATAAACTCCTATGCTTGATGAATGGAACTAACTCTCAGGGAAGTGCATTTGCCTCGAGAAGATCCTTACACCACCATTACTTGAGAAAATTATGCCCTTTGAAATATTCTTTCTCTTGATCCACGGATCCTTGAAGAGATTTGTCGAATCTCGACGTAATTGCCCCAGATTGAGTGAGCTTGAGAGATTCCTCGACGTCACTACTTCGGATTGATTAACTCTGATTGGTTGAATTTGAGATGTCAAACCTTGATTTGTTTGCCCCAGATAGGCTGAAATTACGAGAGAGATTCCTCGTCGTGACTGCCCCTGATTATGTACATCTTATCAGAACCCTCGAGTTTTACTTCCCTTAAGATTAAACAAACTGTCGGAGCAACTTAATGGAGTCTTCAAACTCTTCCCCTCAGGGTATTTAATCAAAATGCATCTACTCAACAGAGTATTCAGACTTCTCCCCTCAGGGTAATCGATCAAATAAGGTATCACCTGATTTGCTCAATAGAGTATTCATACTTCTCCCTTCAGGGTAACCAATCAAAGAAGGTATAAACTGATTATGCTCAATGGAGTCTTCAGGCAACATGCCCCTTGATATATTAGTCTCTGGAATGATTTCTTTTTACTCTAAGGATTTCTCAAGTCCATTTATTTTGACATTATCAAGCTCTTCATGGATTCTCATCATGGAAACTTCCTCGATGTTTAAGCAAATGTTTTGTATGCAAAAGAATGTTAATTCTAAGAATGATAATTCTAATGCAAAGCCTATGCTAGTCTTGAAGTTTAAATAAACTTTTTATGCAATGAGGTGGCCACCTCTTGTGAATGAAATGCACAGCGGGCATACAATACCAACATGGATATGTGTTACGCTTCATTGGGAGTCAGCTAAACGCTATCTCATTGGAGTGCATTTTCGAAATAAACCCTACTTCAATTAGGACTTTTAAGGGTTGTATCTTGGTCGGGTTCATGGTTTTCAGAAACAAAGGATTTTTAGGCTCAAAATTATTTGGTGCCCACCCCCTTCGTGATGTTCTCCACTCCTAAGTTCAATTAACTCAACATGAGTGCTCATCCCTCACAAGGAATTTTGGAAAGGTTAAGGAATCAATGAGTTTTTTTTGGATGTAGCAATCGCTCACTTTTTATTCTTCTGATTTATTATCACACGACTTTGTTTTTGCTTTATTTCATCATCATTTTTATTTTTATTGCTATATTCTTTTCTTTCATCACCTTTTTTTTCTTTTCATTTTTTTTACCATCCTTTTTTTTTGCTCTCTTTTTTTTTGTGAACAAGTCGTGTGACCTCGCATTGTCTTTGATTCATTGGAAGCGATTGCGACCGCCTCATTCCATGATTGATGAGGGATTACCATTGTGGCATCGTCATCTTTTATCCTCTTGGTGGGTGAAGGATAACCATCACGGTTCTTACTTTCCTCAACCTTTTGAAGGATAACCATTGTTGTATCCTTAAATGTATATCATTTGGTGAGTTTTGAACACTTGATCAAGTTAAATTAACACTACCCTGCCCCAGGGTTAAAAATAAGGGTTTTTTCTGATCAGAAAAGAAACTCCTACTTCAAGGCTCAAAGGGCCCAAAACCTTTTTTTTTAGTGAAAACGAATGGATTACTTCAAGACAAACATAAACAATGTATTATGATTTTCATTAGAAAATTAACAAGTTTTTACATGCTAGCAATGCTTAAATAAACAATGAAATGTTACCAATGAGAATGCAATAGAGAACTAAATGAATGCTCTTGTTGAGGAGACTTGACTCCGTATGGACTTATTGCTCTTGAATGCTTTTTGCAGTTTTGATACCCTCATTGAGACTTCAATTTATGCATAAAACCTCTTGGAGTGGATGTGGTTGTTCTGAAATCAACGGGGACTTGAATTCTGCCTTTGAATGTCCTACCACCTTCAGTTGAATGTCTAAGTGCCCCAGCATGGTAGCCACCCATCATTATCATATGTTCTTTCCACACACTTTAGATTACTTCCCAGAAGAATATTCCAACAAAGGCGCACAAGAGTGGTGCATTATTGCCTTACTTTAGGGATTCGAGCAATGCAAATGGTGCAAAGCTCAAGACCAGAATACGTCTTGCTTATCCCTCGGTTGGGAGCCCCAAATATGGATGCTAGAACACTAATCACCATCATAAATGGAAGAAGCGAGTATGATCATCAAACTCAGGAGAGCTATATGTGGTAAGGAAGACCCACAACACAAATCTTAACCAAATGAGATTCTAACCAGCAGGGAAGTAATTGGGCACAAGGCACTTGCATTACAACGTTCTATTTCTCATAATCTTTCTTTCTCTGTTGACGAGCAAAAGCCACTGAGAAGAAAATTCCGGGAAGAGATGACACATGATATGAAGCAACATCCTGAGAATGAGAAATGTCTTCGTAGAATACTCTTGATCATCGCATGGAAAAAGATTCTGACTGAGTCACACAAGAATTTGTAGTGCATTAGGGATTCGAGCAATGCAAATGGTGCAATGCTCAAGATAAGAATACGTCTTGCTTATCCCTCGGTCGGGAGCCCCAAGAAATTTCCACATATGTACAAGTGATGATTACCACTTTGGCTTGCATGTCCAAACTATCCAGAGAGAGAATAAATGACCCATGCAGTTATTGACATCAAGCACTAGGCACAATCCAACAATGTCTAAATCAACGAAGTCACAATCTTTTATGGCTTTCAACCTTGTCTTCAAGAGGTGAACCCTTTCGTCAATTTCAATACTCGGAAACTTGAAGACTTCAATGATGTGAATTCTCCTTACCAAGAATAGGAACCTCAACAATAATTCAGACATTCTAATTCATAAGAACTTTCCCTGAGGTGAAGTTAACATTTGCATTTGGCCTTTGACGAACCTCTCTCAACTCTTCTTGTCTAAGAGAAAAACTTGAATAGCCTCCATACATTGATTCCTGTCAATCCTCATTTCTGTCCTCGTCTCATTCAAGTCCCCACGGAGTTATTCCAATACCAACTTTCGAGCACATAGCGGTGAGAAGTCAACTTTGTTGCTGAGATCAGAATCTGAGTAGAAAGGGCCCCCATAAGCTCCTGAGAGAACCATGAAATGCATGATAGTATGAATGCATGTTTCATTTATAAGGGATCCTAAAGTCTTTTCACACTTTTGTTTCTCTTTTATTCTTTTCTTTTTTTTTGCATCAAAGCTTCATTTTGTATATAATATCTTTTCTTTTTTCCTTCTTTTTTTTATTTCCTTTTTCTTTCTCTTTTCTCCCTTTTTTTTTTGGAAATAAACTTTAGGATCTCCCATAAATGAAGTGGATAAAGCAATGATGTTATGCGATGCAACAACATGGGATCAAGGTCCTTATAATCTTAGTAACCACCGCACAATTCTCTGAATGACTGATATAAAACCTCTGTACAGGCCAAATGTCACAGGATCAAAGGTTCGACGCCCTTTTTGAATACCAGAATATCAAGCACCGTGAGAACGGACCAAATAAAGGTCCGACCTCAAATATGAAGAGCCAAAGGTATGTAGGAGTCAAGGTTTCATGTCCCACCCCAATCTCACGGGTATGAAGTCTAGACACGGACAAGTGGTCCCTAATGGTCACTAGGGTCTACAGTTCCCATGGGGTACAAAGTGTTTGAGGCAACAAGCGTGCCAGATACAATGTTCCGTGAAAGAACCTCGCCCAGTTGTGGTACCCCATGTCAAGCTCGATCGTAGCAAGAGCCACGGGAGTCAACATGAGCATCCACGCTAATCCTATGTGTCACTAGCCTGGGTAGTGGGCCTTTTACCTCACAAAAACCCCCGACCTGCAAAACAAAGCAGAAAAATATGTGGCCCCCACGGGGACCCATAATATAGTCCAGATGCATGATGTGCAAGCAGAAATAAACATGATATGCAAGCATATATACAAGATGTAAACATAAAAAAAAATAAAGAAACACCCAATAAAACAAAACAAACAAAAGCTAGGATCGACTCGCTAAGAATGGACCAGCACAGGTCTATCAACGTCCCCAGCAGAGTCGCCAGCTGTCGCTACCGCGAAAAATGGAATCAGAGTCGCCACTAATATATTTATCCCATAAGGGAAAGGAATACTAGGAAACCTAACTCAGAATAAGAACGAGGTCTTTCAACCAGAGAACAGGGCACGGGAGTCGGTTACGCAAGGGGAAGGTGCTAGCACCCCTCACGCCCATCGTACTCGATGGTATCCACCTATGTTTGTTTCTATCTAAAGGGTGTATCTATGTCTAAACCTAAATGCGAATGCATGCAAAAGAAATACGGGGAAAAGAAGGAATTATTTACAAGTGTGCTCGCTTAGGCCCCGCGACCCAATGCCTACGTATCCCTTTCAGGAATCAGAGCGACCGTAGTTCGGCTCAAGATTTTCTATTTGTTTTGTGTTTTTTAGTTGAACAGAGGTTAAAGTCGCACTCCACGATGCTCGACCTTTGGAGACTTATACGCCTAGTTATGGAATGGATTCAACATGTTCTTAAGAATGCCACGAGGGCGAGAGACAGAAGAGAGTTTGGGTGTTTCGAATGGATCCCTAAAGCAAGGGAGATTCGAGTTACCCTTTGGTTTGTGTTTTTTAGAATTTGGGAACTTACGTTTGAATTGTTCCCTAAAGCAAGGGAGATCCAAGCACTCGAATGATTCCCTAAAGCAAGGGAGATTCAAGCTTCCATTCCCTTTTTAATGATTTTCACTTTTTTATTAATGTTTTAGATGTTTTCTTTGTATTTTTAAAGGGATTTTATTTTGAGTATTTATTAGATGTTTTAATGTTGAGAAAGAAAAAAGAATGAAATGGGGGAGACTAGCTTATTTTCTAAACCTAGAGTTATTCTAATCTAAGTCTAATGTTAACATGGTGACTAAATTCTAAAGGAGCATTAAAATGGTATTAACAAAGTAGGCCAAAAATATGGCCAAAAACAAGTAACGAAATCACACAACAATTATACAAAAAAAAAATAGTATGGAAATAATGCAAAAACAATTCCAGCATTAGTGTGAATTTAAACTAAAAAAACTACTATTTTGATGAGTTTTTAGTATTAAGGGGATTCTAATTCAAGCCTAAATTGTACTAAAACACCTAAATGATAATAAGCCTAAACTAGTATTTTTATTGTTTTCTATGTCATTTTTTTTTTATCACCTAAAAATTGAACAAAATTTTAATGGATTTATTGTTTATTAGAACCTAAAAATAATGAAAAAAAAAAAAACTTATAGGAAAAAAAGACCTAATTCTAGCAATTTCCTATGGAGTCGGGGGGGTGAAAGCTAAAATTATGGTATGCAGCAAGGAATGGGCGCAGGGCCTGTCAGAAAAGCCCAAGAAATATTTTTGTATAGATTTTCGGCACAAAGAAAATGACAACATGGGCCAAAGAGGGTGTGATCCTGAAATTCGTATTAGGCCCAAGAGTGCTTGTTTGATCCATAAGAACTCACTCTTTTTCCAGATTTTATTACCAAAATTAATTAAAAAAATTAAATAAACAAAAAGAGGAAATAGGGTTTAGATTGTGACCGTTCAGCTTTCCTTCTTCTTTCTCGTAGATGCACCAACGGCGGAGCATACTCCCTTTTTTCCGATGAACTTCGACGGCGCTACCACACAATTACCTCCGTCTCCGCCTCACACACTTCTCTCGTCTCCCTTGTTCATCCCTCCGTCGTGAATCAGAAGGCACAGCGACGTTATCTCATCCTCCGTTCACAATCTTCCTCATCTCCGATCTATCCTCACCTTTCTCCGACTTCGAACCTTCGTCTCAATTCAAGCTAATAGAACTCAACACGGATTCGATAACAACTAGAGCAAACAAGCATCTGGAGATGAAACACACGGCTTACTAATCGGAGACAAATCTGATGCTTCTTCGAGCGCGACAACGAGAGATCCAGAGTTCAATAACTCTCTTACTCCATCCTTTTCTTCTTCCTTTCGTTCATGTTTTGATGTTGACGGAGCGTTGTTGTTGTTGTTGCACAGAGATTGAGACGCCAAAGTGTAGTAACGATGAAGATAATTGATGAATGGCCGAAGAAAGATGAAGATTCAACGGCGGTGAAGATTGTAGCGTTCTTGGTGACGAACAAATGATGAATGATGGTGATGATATGAAGAATTGATTCTTATGACTTCGTGGATCTGGTTTTCGATTGTTGTTTTTTGTTTGCAGATTGAAGAATGGAGAGAGCTGAAAGGGATTGGAGATTCAAGAGGTGAAGTGGGGAAGATGAAGTTTATGGTGATTGTTTGAAGGAAACTGAATTCTGCGATTGTGAAGATTGATAAGGGAGAAAGATGATCGGAGAAGATGAAGATTTCAGAGGTTGTTGAAGATGTGGTGGTGAAGAATTGTGTGTGGAAAGGATGAAGGTGGGAGAGGAAGGTTATGGTGATAAAGTGAAGAGAGTGATGATGAATGAATGGTGGAGAGTGAGGTGAAGATGATGATGAAGAATGAATGGTGAGGGAGAATTGCTTTGTTATATAGATTTCTCAGGTCAGTTTCCCTCTCCTTTTTCTGTTGAAAAGCTCTGTTAAATTCTGTTAGTTTCTGGTTGTTATGATTCTGTTAGGAGTGTGGAGAGTTAGTTATAGGTTGTGAGTTAGTTACAGACTTATGGGAAGTTAGTTATGTATGGTTATGAGTTGTTAGTGGGATTCTGTTATGGTTAGAGGTTGGTTACAAAATTGGTTAAAGGTTGTTATAGGTTGTTGAAAGTTAGTTATTTGGAAGTTGTAGATTGGTTAAGGTGGAAATTGAGTAACAGACTGTTAAGAGTTGGTTAAGTTAGTTGAAGGTTATTTCTGTTAGCTGGAAATCTATAATGAAATGGTTCAATTCTATTGCGGTTAGAAAAATGAGTTAAAAACAGTAGGCACTTCTGTTAGTTGGTTATAGGTAGTTAGAATATGTTAGGGGTCTGAACTAATTAGTGTGAAACTAGGAGGTTATGGGGCTGATTCTGAGTTTTGGACTGCTATATCCTTGTACTGAAATGTTTATATGATTTTCTCTGACTTTATTTCTTGTTTTTCTTAACTGAATCGATGCATAGGACTGGTGGCTGAATATTTATTTGCAAATTGTGATTGAATATGGTATGGTTCATGTTTGCTTTGGGTGATTGGTTGACAACTGGTTATGTGGTTAATTAGAAAACTGTTTTGGTATGTTTGAATGTATAAGTATGAATGACAAAGGATGCTTTTTGTTTTAGAATTTTGGTGAAGGATTTTGCAGCTTCAGTTTTGGTTCTGTTTGTGTATTTGTTTGGGATGTGATAGCTGAATTGGTCTCATCTATTTCTTTGCAGGGCAGGCCTTTATGAATGTGGTATTTTATTTGAATTGAATGTGCATGGTATGGATTTTTGGTTAAGTTGAAATGGACTTAGCTTGAAAGATGACTTGATGGTATGAAGATGAAGAGACTTGAAGATTGAACAAGAAATGGAACCAAGACTTGGCTACCAGGAAATGTTTAGAACAATTTTTGTATTTAGATGGTGTAACGTGCAATTGGATTAGTTTTGATGTAAATGGTGTTTTGGATAATTTGTAGATGGGTTTTGAACTTTTAAATGATGAATGTTCATGATATTTGCAACTCGGCCCTTTGAAATTGGTCTTGAATTTGTAATAGCTTGAATGTAATGGGTCCTTTGGGCTTCAATTTGTAAGCGAAGTACACCTTTTTTGTAATGGACTTTATTGATGTAATGATAGACTTGGATGATAATGGTTGAACATGAATGACGTTTAGACCTTAGTAGATGCTCCCAATTCATGAATTGTTAAACCGTGTTTGAATCACTTTCTTCCAACTTTTGGACCATTCGAACCTCGGGTCACGTTGCCATTATTCTTCCAATTCGTAACACAAACCAACAAACGAAGGCTTTATGTCACATCCACCCATTCAACCATAATCCACATGATGACTTGTGTTTGAAGTATTTGGGGATTCATAATCAAAGGAATGAACACAACCTAATTTAAAGATCTCAAAGAAACCCTTGGATGAAAGGCCCTGACGAAATTGGATGAAGAATAACCCTCGTAGATTGATGAGAATGAAATCCACACTAACTATCAGCTAAAACCATAATCTCCCATTCAATACTCAAAGAATAGCCAGATGAATTAAGCTTGAGTGAGCTAGAAGCCCTAATTTCCAAGATCCTTGATCCCATGTCAGATTATTGAATAATGATGCGTTATGTGTTAGATGACCTAATGGAGATGCATATGAAATGAGAAGCTTCAGCCAGTTAGAAATAAAATTAGGTGGACAAATTTTGGGGTGCAACAGTAGCCTCCGAGACTTTTTGTCTCTTCGGATTATAGAACAACTCATTTTATCCATGAGGTTCGAATTTTTGGGGTAGGTTCTCGGAGAGATCAGCCAAGTATCCAGTCCTGCCCTCAACAAAGTCAAGCCTTGTTTTGGACATTTCCGAATACTCAACCCACTCCGAGTGGAGTTATCAATGAGACTCGTAGGCGATTCATGTCCCCTATTGATCTCAAAGTTAACTCCCACACTTAGGGTTTAACACAACATAAGAAACGACAATGCATATAATAATATAGGTAAACATTTTAAGGCAGATAAATAAACATTTAAGAAAAAAACAAAAAACGAATAAATAAATAAAAAATAATTTAATATTTATTAAAAGATGAACCTCCCCAAACCCTAAAAATGGCAAATTTGCCAAACCCTAAAAAAACTTGTCAAACCTAAACCCTGCCAAAAACCTATAGGAGCATAGTATTCACTATTAAGTTGTCCCTAGCAGAGTCGCCAGCTGTAGCAACCTCCCTAAAAATAAAGATTCTAGAGTCGCCACCTATTCTACCAAGGCGAATAGGAAACCTCACGCAAGTAAGAGATTTAGGGTAAGATACTATATTCGGGTTAAGGGAAGGTGTTAGGCACCCAAAACCCTTTCCTAAAGGTTAACATTGCAAAGATGAAGGTTTGTGGCAAAAGATAAAGAAAGATGACAAACAGTAAATAGAGTTAAAGGCTAATTATTTGAACATGATTAGAGTTTGGAAGAGGGGGACTCGCCTTGTTGCCAGGTGCCTACGTACCTCCTTAGGGAGGATCAGAGTCTACGTAGTTCGGGGAAGGGTTGTACGCCCTTAAGATTGTAACTTGATTTGATATGGTTTTAGAGGCTTTTGAATAGCCTATCGTAGTTATGATTTTCATGGTTTGATATCCGTGGTTTTGAAAAGTGTTTTAAGAGTGGGCGTACAACCCTGATTTAATTTGTACTATTAACCGCAATAATCGATTGATTCAATTACCATAGTTAAAAGATTAGTAATTTGATCGTTACCAATTTTAATCAATTGATTTGATTATCACTAATAACGAATAATAGTATTTTTTAATTATTTTATAAATTTTATTGGTATTGTTACCCCTCGTAATCGATTGATTCGATTAAAAAGAATAACAAATTAAAGCGAAAGGAAGGACGGTTAATCATCACAACTAATAAAATAATTGCAACCATTTAACCAAATAATAGAAACTAAATTTTATTTTAATTAAATAACATTTTAATTAAAAATATTGTTAACCATAGCGATTAATCGATTTAATCGGCACGAATAACAAATTACAATTTAATATAAATATTATATATTAATTTATTTATAAAAAAATAATTATTATAATATTAATAAATATATATAAAAGGAATTAATTAAAATAAATATATTAAATAAAAATAATTTTAGTTTTTAGGGATTATGATTCTGTGAGGTAGTTGTTAGGGTCTATAGTATAGGGACTTAATCAAGGGCGTTGGATCTAAGCTAGTGGCAGTCATATGGTTTAGATTTGAGGGACCATGGTAATACCTAGAGCTGTTGGCGTACTGGATCAATGTTAGAATTTCCAGAAAAAATATATGTGGGAGCTGGGTATCGAACCCATGCCCCCTGGGATCACACAATCCCCCTTTACCAACCCAACTGGGACTAGCACGCGTTAAACAAACGCCTTCATAATGATATACAAAATAATTAAAACAATATACGGAAACGCGCGCGCGATTTTAAAACAGCCAACCAGACGATGACACGCCCTCATCTTCCCCAAAGAACCTGTATTTTTTCCTGAGAATTCGCTACAAAATAGCTACGAATTCGTTTGTAGCAAAGGGACCTGAAAAATAGCGAACAGTATATACCTGGCAATAAATATTTCGCACCTATTCTATTCTCTTTGTCTCAACCCCCCGATCGTGTTTACGCTATTAATTCAACCTAATTTCACCTCTATTGAAAATCCCTAATCATGAACCCTAAAAGCTTACATCGGTCAACAATGGCAACACACAAACGAAACATGAAAACATCAAAACAATCATCCAGAAACGTTCATAAACACCATATGAGTTATAATATACAGCCAATGATCAATGAGAATGCATATATTGGTCAGATCGAAGAGGTTTTCGAAACGGCTTACCTTGACAAATATGAGGCAATTCTGGGGGTGTTGAAGCAGAGCAATGATCCAGCCACGTTCAGAATCCCTCAATGAATCTTTTGCAACCTTTAATCCTTGCTGAAACCTCCTAAATCTCCAAAACCGAGTTCACACTTTTGGAGAATTTTTGAGTTCTTGCAAGGTTCCCTTCTGCAGAATTTTTCGTCCCCTATTCTGTTGCTTGATGTTGTGTACTTATAGGAGAATAGAATTAGGTTAAAACTTTGTCCAAAACTTCACTTGAATCCAATCTTGCTACTTTGAGAAATTGATTTTATTTTTCATTCAAAACCTTCTATTTTGGCCAAAATTTTGTATCAATCTTTTCCATTTGATTGAGCACGAAAATTATAACATATTTTGCCATAAATGTTGATTGGAAATCACCAAAATATATTTTCTATCAAAATATTTGATTTCTCACTTATTTAAATCATTAAAAATCAATTTTAAATGAAATAAAATTGTGTAAAAATCCAATAAAGTAATAAAATTCGTGGCATATGTTTTAGATAACTTATGGGCCAAGTTCAAGTCATAAAAGTATGGGCCTATTTGCAAGAAATCCAATTTGAACCTCCTTTTTTCACATTTGGTCCTCCAAAATCACCCAACTTTGATCAAGCATATCTCATTCAATTTTTAAGCTATGAGGGAGTTCTAATACTTTTTGGAAACCTCAAAGTGTCCTCTACAAGCCACTTTGGAACATATTTTTCATTTGGAGCTTTTATCTTGATCATATCTTCTTTAACAAAAAACTGCTTTTGAAGGATGCCTGAAAATGATCTGTAATCTTTTGTACTGTACCTCTCAAATGAAGCATTTCTAGCCCTAGCTTGTGAGAGACAAAGTTGTAGAGAATCCAATTTCCTTCAAAATAGGCTTTGAGTGGGGAATTTTTGATGTTCCAGGTGAAAGTTATGCCCAGTCAAAGTTGGGTTGACTTTCTCCTAAAGAAACCCTAATTTGAACCTTTTTGTATTTGTTCATCTCTGAGTTTCTATTAATGGAATCATGATCAAGCTTTGATCAAATGATGGATATGCATCCCCATACTTGTTGTGTGACCAATGGTTAGAAGTTTGGATCATGCCTTGACTTTGGATTTGAATTAGTTGATTGTAGATCTTGGGACTGTTTGAGCAGGTAACCTTTGCAGTTGTGCCTTGACTTTTGCCATGGAGTTGCATTAGATCACTATAAATCATATACCTTTGATTGAGAGCCCTATCTTATTGATTCTCCTAAGAGAATCTCAAACCCTAGCTTTAGGGACCTTTGCTCAAGAGAATGACTTGATGAATCTCCTGAGCTTTTGAATAATTATGGCTGAACTATGTAAGGCAAATTTTGGGATATGACATTAGGCATTGAAATCTATTTCACCCCTGTGAAAAACGTTTTTCATATGTTAAAACTCATAAACTATTTAAATATTCATCAAGACAATCGACTGCATCACTACATCAATTTTCACTGCAATTTTCCCCAAAAATACCACTTCTAAACACATCCCCTTCAAACCTTAATCATCCTAAATCATACCAAATGATAGACTAACACAAATTCATAATATCATAAGCCATACCTTCAAGAAAAAATAAGATAACACTACAACCAACATCAACACAACATAATATCATAGTAAGATTTTACACCAGATAATACCAAACAACATGAATCATCACAAGTAAGCATGTAAACAACAAGTATAACATGTATCAACATCAATTTCTATGATCAAAGAAAAACAAATAAACCCTAATTTTTCCTATTTCATGCAAATTATTTCCTCAAATGCTAAACTAACTAGAATTCACCTTAAAGAAGATGATTGGTGAAGAAATTGAATCCATTTTCTTGTTAATCCATGCCTTTGATTTCACTTCTATGCTTTTCCTCTTCTTTCTCCAAGATTTCTTTCTCTTACTAACAAATGAATGAGTGGTTGGCAAGATATGAGGAAAGAAAATATATTCTAAAGATTTATCTTTTAAAGAGAAATTGACCAATTATTAATGTTACCAAAATTTTCATTCTTTTACTAATTAATAAAGGTCAATCTAATTTAGTAAGAATTAAGCTCATATGAGTCACTAATTACTCTATTTGTCCCAACTAATAAGTAATAGAGCTTATAGGAACTTAGTTGTGTCGCGGGCGAAAAATCGTTGTCTTTTTTCGGGATGAAACACCTGATGCCTTCTTTGGGCTCGAGTGCTCAAAAAATGATTTTTCTTTTGTACGGACCAAACTTTTTATTATTTCCAAAGTAGGAAAAGTAAAAAAGCTGCAATAACCTAAAAGTGGGGGAGAGATCTTGGGTAAGAGGGTTGGTTATACGAAGGGAAGGTATTAGCACCCAACGTATCTATAGTACTCTATAGGTTTCTTTGCTTTGTTTTTCATTCCATATTATTGAGAGGTTCTTGTGAAATAGGTGGGACCTAAGGTGTTTGTTTGATTATGCTCGCAAAGATCATCGCGATCCTCTGCATACATATCCCCTAGAGGGAATCAGAGCATCTGTAGCTCGGGGTCTACGGGTGCTAAGGTTTGAGTGGTTTTTTTGTTTTATTTTGCTCGCCAAGGATCGACCTTGTGCCTACGTATTCTCAAAGGGATGTTGAGAAAGTCAGAGCAATTGTAGTTCCCACTTATGCTAGTGGAAGCAAAGGATAAGAGACAAATGTCATCTAAATGTTCGATGTATCTAATCTATATCATCACATACATCTGTTTGTTTTTGTTTGAAAATCTTTTCATTATAAGCCCTGGGCCATGCCGCTTATGGTGCTTAGAATGATAAAGATGTTTTTGTTGTTTAACCAGCCTTGTGGCAAAAACTTTCAATGAAGTCAGCCTTGTGACAAAAAGTTTTGATTAATCAGCCAGCCTCGTGGCAAAAGTTTCAATGAAGTCAGCCTTGTGACAAAAACTTTGATTAATCAGCCAGTATGGTGGCAAAACGGTTTGATTGATTAGCCAGCCTTGTGGCAAAAAAGTTTGATTGATTAGCCAGCCTTGTGGCAAAAAAGTTTGATTGATTGATTGTTTGTGATGATATAGAAGAGATACTCCTATCATAGAGATGATAAATGTCTAATCTCCTAGGGTATTTGATTTGGATATTGGGGATGCTTATAAGAAGCCCGTGGGTCCTTGTACGAAGCCCAAGAGGAGGCTATCCGAGGGTCCTTGCATTGTAAGCCCAAGAGGAGGCTATGGGAGGGACAATCCAGGGTCCTTGCATTGTTAGCCCAAGAGGAGGCTATGGGAGGGTCACTCGTTTGTACAAAGCCCGAGGGGAGGCATGGTATAGTTGGTCTGAGCTCTTAGAGCGATTTCACCGGGAAACCATACTCTATGTCCTAACCTAAACTAGTGGAGATTCTTTGCACGAAGCCCAATAGGAGGCTATGGGGAACCTAGTGTTGTACTAAGTTGAACAAGCACACATATCACACATATGAACAAACATGAACAAGTATGAACAAACATGAACAAACATGAACAAATATGAACAATTATATATATGACAAAGTGTGTGTATATAATGGAGTTTATGAAGGAAATATACCTGTAAGCATGATCCATTTGTATACACGGGGGCTCGGGACTTATACTCGGGGAAAGACCCACTTGGATTTATTCAAAGCTATGTAAACAGGTATTCACAAAAGGGCTTGGGACTTATACCTACATGGAGGCCCATGGTATTTTTGGGAAGATTTAAAGAAACCTTCATTTTTGGTTTGTTATTCAAAGTTAAATATAAACTGATCGAGATATGCACAAAAAAAGGGCGTACAATGAAATACCTAATTTCATGTACGGGAATGGGTGTGTACAAAAGGGGCTTGGGACTTATACCTACGTGGAGGCCCGCTGTTTTATTTACAAAACATGGTTGATTGTTTATTTACAGACGCAAAGTTTGAAAAACCGTTTGAAAGTTTGTTTTGAAAGAGTTTTCTGTACAAAGAAAAACTTGTATAAAAGGAAAAAAGGAGTGGGTCTTATACTCTCTAATATTCGAGAGGCCCCACTGTTTTGAAAAACAATGGATGATTTGAAAGTGAATTGATTACTGTTGTGAAAACAGATGATTGAGTTTTAGGCTTACCTCGAAGAATGAGAAAATTGGATTTCTGAGTTTGAGGTGTTACCGTGATCCTCAAGTGATATGCTTGGAATAAATTGGGATTTAAACAGATGTTAAGCATCCTCACCAGCAGAAAAGAATGTCGAATAAGCTCACAGCTTTCAGCATTCCATGATCATCCAGTAATTGTTTATGGAATTCTACAGCAAATGGAAGACCAAACAAAACAGACAAATCCAAAAGACAACAGAGAAATAATCTCGAAGTCTTGGATGAAGTGAGAAAATTCAAGTGATGTGCAATAATAATCAAATAGAAATTTAAATGATTAACTACACAAGATAACATGAAAATATTAAATTCAAAAGAAAATTAATTCTAAAACAAGATATTTTTGTGATTTTTTTATGAAAAGAGAAAATAATTAGAAAACATAAACTAAAATATGCATCTAATATATTTTTTGTTGTTTTTTATGAGAAGAAGAAAATAATTAGAAACATAAATAAAAATATGTATCTAATATATTTTTGGAGTTTTTAAATAAGGATTAGAAAAGAAATTAAAATCCTATATCTAATTAAAACATTAAGTCTTTTTATGAAAATATAAAATTAAAGAGATAATTATAAAAAGAACTAGTGATGGGCCAGGGGTGCTGAAATCAGATGGGAGGTGAGCCCAATTGCTGAAAATTGACAATAATTAAAAAAAAAAGAAGCTGGGCCGGACCGGGTCGGGTCAGTGTGACCCGGATCCGCCCATCTTTAGTTCACAATTTGGGGCTGGGTTTGAAACCCTAAACAGCAAAAGAGGCAACGCCTCTATCTCATTTTCCTCACGTTCTTTCTGGAAAAAAGAAGAAATAGGAGAACGAACTTCTTCCTCTCTTACAGCGAACCCCCATGGCAACTCGGTTCTATCTCTCTCTCGACATCTCCCTCAAGTTTTCCGGTGATCAACAACAACAACCTTCTCACTCTCGTTTTTCTCTCCCAGCCGATTATTTCTCTCCCTGAATCGCTCTCAGCTTTCATTCTCTCTCGCTCACGGCGGCCATGGAAGAAGACGGAGAAGCAAAAATCCAGGTATGTTTCTTTCAATTTCGTTTTCACTTTTATTTAACAGTATAGTAACAACAACTTCTCACTCGGTTCATCTCTTAGCGTGAGCTCTCTCAGAAACAACAACAAACTAATGTTCGATGCTACCTCTCTCGCGAAGAACAGTGACAACAACACCTTCTCAGGGTGCTTTCGGTTCTCTCATGTTCAAGGTAACACAGATCATTTTTTACAGTTTCTTAAAACCAATTCATTTTTCAATTTTATGATCATGGTTCAATTGATAGCTCACTCCCTGTTTCGATTCTGCTCACAGTGAACAAAAACAAGAATTTCCGGCCTCTTTTGATTGAAGACAAACTCAAGGTTTGTTCTTAAATTTCTTTATCGTGGTGCCAATAGTTTTTTTTATGACATAGCAGTAATAACATATGCTCTCTGTTTTTCGGTTTCAGACAATTCAACAATTAACAGCAATATTGAGCGTGAGGTATGAAGATAACTTACCTGCGGCTAGAAGATTTTAGCCGGATTAGTGTTGCAGGTATGTGTCGGTTGCTCTGCTTCTGAAATTCTGCTTCTGAAATTGGCTATGATTACTGCGTTTATGTTGTAAGTGATTGTTGATTCTGAGTCGCAAATCTGAACTGCTGCTACGTTGCTGTTACGGCTTCAAACTCACCATGAATTGTTGCTGTGATTGATTATGAACCGTGGCTTGTTTCTGTTGCTACTGTTATTGTTGTTGCTGCAGGTATAACACTGATTAATGGAAATATTGAGAGTAAGAGTGAAATTAGCTTACCTACGGCGAGGAGGTTTTCGCCGGATTATTGTTGAGGTATGCCTTGAATTCTTTATTGTTACTAACAACCTTGAATTGTTACTAACAATTTCTCTAACAACTTGCTTGTTGTTGTAGTATCCTTTGATGAAGATGACACCACCTCTTTGGATATTAGGGAGACTTGAAGATGGCCTTCAAGTTGGAACTCTCCACCAAGGTATGAAGAATTTCTTCTTCACTCCCCTTCAAGAAACTATGTAGCTAGAAACTCTTATTTTTTTCAAGTAGTTTTCTTTGATTTGAAGAATTTCTCCTTCTAACAAAGAAACATGAAAACTATAAGAGAAGAGGAAGAAGTGAGAAAGCTAGTAGTATAGTAGCTTTGGTGTGATTAACTTGGAAGAAAACACTTCTATTTATAGGAAAAACTTAGGGATATGTTAGGAATTAAGAAGCTTTGTTGGAAGGTTATGGTCATTGCAAGCATGAGAATAAGAATAAGAATATTCTTCATCATTGTAAGAATAAGAATAAGAATAAGAATAAGATTAAGAATATATTCCTTATGTCATTATCCTTGTGACAAATAAGCCATGTGGGTAAATTTTTATGTCATTTTATGATATCTCTAAGTTGTAGAATTTTATGACATAAAAATCTCTCTTTGACATTCTTTGACTTTTGCTAATTTCACCCCTCTTTTGTTTTCTTTTTCATGTCACATGAGAACTCTTGAAGAAAGAATGAAGAATCTTGAACTTGAAGAATGAAGACTTTGAAGATTGAAGAATTCAAGAATGTCTTTGAAGTTTTATTTTTCTTTTTTCTTGTAATTCCAACTTTGTATGAATGAAACTTTGTAATTCTTGAATTTTAAATAAAGTCCCTTCATTTGTAATTCATTTGTTCCATGTAAAAAAAAAAAATCATTTGTGAATGCTTGAATTTCTTGTTAGAGCTTGAATGAAGTTACTATTCTTGAATGATCTTGAATTGAATTTGAATTCCTTTTGAATGTTGAAAATTTGAATGAACCCTTTTTGAAAGGAATTGGTAGAATATCCTTGAAGTAATGAAGTTTTGAATTTTCTTGAATGAACTTGAACTTAGAAATTCAATTCCTTTTGAATAGAAAATAATAGGAAATCCTTTGAATTTTAGGCCTTGAAACATGTTCTTGCCATCATGGATCTTTGAAATAATATTGAACTTGAAATTCTTGAATTCATGGTCTTAGAACCATACTTGAAAATAATCTTTCAACAAATAGACTAAAATATATTTCTTGCAATTTTTCCTGAATTGTTTCAAACTTGTATCATCTTCCAAATAATCCATAAGAAACAATTTTCTTTACCATGACGAATCCATAGGCCAAAATCTTGAAATAGATTTCAATCAAAACTCTTGAATCACACAAATGGAAATGGCGCACTTTATTTGAGGATGATTGAAACCTTTGAGTGACTTCCTGGGGATTTTTAGGGTTTCCCAAATGTGATCCCTGATTTTAGTCCCTGATAGTTCAAAACCCTAATCTGATGATTTGAAATTTCACTGTTGATCAATCCTTGTGTAGGAGATGTTCTGAGCCAATGGATTAGGTCAAAATGATGCACTTGGGGTCTTGAGGTCATGTCCCAAGTCATTAGATCAAATCCTGAGAAAAAGTCAAGAGTATGCTGTCTTCAGTCAAAACCCTAATTTGGTTGATTCAAAGTCTTTGAGCTTGTTGAAATGAATCTCTGAGGACTAAATGTTGATTGTTGATGAAGATAGTTCTTTTGAGATGAAGGGAGAACAAAATCCTAATTGATTGTTACTTGTACTGATGAGTGATTTCCTGATCAAATCCTGCTGAGTCACAAGTAACAAACACAAGCTATGCAGTTTGTTAGAGATGCAAATGATGCATATGCAAATGATATGAGGTGGTATCTTAGGTCAAAAATTGGGGTATGACAGATGCCCCTATTTAAGTTTCTTCAACCTGAGACATGAAGATTGAAAATCTTCATTTTGATAGGGTGGAAGAGACTTAAATATCAGAAGACGCAAATTTTGGACCTAAGATACCAAAATTGCGAATGATGCAAGGATATCTTTACCGAGGGATATCAAAAACTGACTCCGCTGGGGAAAAGAGATTGGGAAGGATGTCTCAATCCGTTTTAGGAAGAGAATCCGTTTTGTCTTTTCGGGAAAGCAAGTGTATGCTTCACCGGGGAATGATAGCTTTGTAAGAAAAGCTTACCTATCGACATTATCGACTATCAGCATGGGGATAGACTTGTTTAATAATGCGAAGGTGAAGGGTATGAAACTAGATTACCGACTATCAGCATGGTGATAGACTTGACAAGGTAAAAAGAGTTTCAAAGGTTCGGTTAATATTACCGACTATCAGCCTTATGATAGACATGTTAAATAATATAACCAGAACAATAGGTTACCGACTACCAGCCTCGTGATAGCGGTTTTGAAGACATGATCAATTATCAGCCGAGTGATAAAATGATCTTGGAGACTTTGTTAGGGAAATTACTGGTTATTCAGCCTTGTGAACAGTAATAAGGCCCTGATTGTCAAATGGTCTTCATGATTGATTTCCTTGAGAGGAAAAAGCTTTTGAAAGAGAAATAAGCTGCTCAGACGATGAGGCTATTGCTTATGGTCTGTTTGTCTCGACTCTGTTTGGAGAATCGGAATTTGAATCTTTGGTAAAGACAGGGTTCTAACCAAGAATGAATTGGAAAGAAATAGTCAAACAAGACTTTGTACCCATGAGGAATGAACTCAACTGGGGATTTCCTCCTTTGTTTTGAAAGGAGAAACTAAAGCAACCTTCTTCCATGAAGAATGATCTCAGTGGGGAACTGGAGAAAGAATATGTTCTTTCTGCTTATGGGTGACAATCTATTGGAGAGATGACACGCCCATACCTGCTTCTTTTCTTCTTTTTTCTCTTTTTTTTCTTCTTCTTTTTTTTCTTCTTTTTTTTTTGTTTTTTGTTTTTTTTTTGAGGATAGATATATCCTGAACAAGTGATTTTAAAGCAAACATTGAGAAATGCAAGAATGCATAAATGATGCAAATGTGTATGAATGATAAATGCCATGAATGTAGCATGCATGCTGACGATACTGACAGACAAAAGAGTATATACTGGAGAGGGACCGACGTCGCAATACAACCAGATACTTGGCAAATGTTCTTCAACACGGTGTAAATAACACGGGTGATGAATGGTGTTGCGTGCTTTAAACTTCTCTGGGGAAGATAAGCATCTTTACTGATATGGAAAAGCTTCTTCACTGGAGATGAAAAATCTTCGTCACTAGGGATAACAGATCCTATTCACTGGGGATAAAAGACCTTCTTCACTGGGGATAGAAGAGCTTTTCCTATCATAATCTTTGATTCATCCTATGGAGATAGCTGTTGATGTTCCTTCCGTTGTTCACAACTTAAAGGAAAATTTCGCTTTTATTTTGAAAAAGAAAAGTAAATTCATTTAAAACTTTTTTTTCTTTTTTTCAAAAGTGAATAACACAATTAAAGCGTCATTTTGCAAGCTAAAAGAAATTTAGAGATTGCAGACAAATGGGCACAAGGCTCAAATTTATTTAATAGGATGGAAATCAGCTAAAGGCGTGATTCCATAGAGTATTTACAAAAGTTGGAAATGGTAATTATGCGGAAAAGGCTACATTGAAAGCAATAACCATTATTCCCCCTAACAACTTTGAGTTCCAACTGTGCTTGTTGCTTCAGATTGGCGATGATTTGATCGTAGATCCTTTGATGGAAAAGACGATTCAGGTGACGAAGTATGGACTGATGCAGTTACTTTGTCATAAATTCCTAATTTTTGCCTAGATTGCCCTTTCAGGTTTTCAATCTACCAGGATGAATTTTTTCTGTTTTTGTCTCTAATTTTTGCCTGGACTGCCCTTTCGGGTTTTCAATCCACCGAGACGCTCATTTTTGCCTAAGTCGCCCTTTGCGGGTTTTCAACTTACCGAGCTGTTCTTTTGTATTTTTTAGACAAAGTATTTCTTGACTGCATCACCATTCACAGGATGTGGGAGTTCATCACCATCCATGGTTGTAAGAATCATGGCGCCGCCAGAAAATGTTCTTTTGACAACATACGGGCCTTCGTAATTAGGAGACCATTTGCCCCTAGAATCTGGTTGAAAAGACAAGATCTTTTTAAGCACGAGGTCGCCTTCTCGAAATTCACGAGGTCGAACCTTTTTGTTGAAGGCTTGTTTCATCCTTGCTTGGTATAACTGTCCATGGCATAGAGCAGTCATACGTTTTTCTTCGATTAAGTTCAACTGATCGTATCTGCTTTGACACCATTCAGCCTCTGATAACTTAGTCTCCATGAGGACTCTCATTGATGGTATTTCAACTTCCACGGGGAGCACAGCTTCCATGCCGTATACTAGAGAAAAGGGAGTTGCCCCTATTGAAGTACGCACTGAAGTACGGTACCCATGTAAAGCAAATGGCAGCATTTCATGCCAGTCTTTGTAAGTGACGACCATTTTCTGGACGATCTTCTTAATGTTCTTGTTAGCAGCTTCAACTGCGCCGTTCATTTTTGGTCTGTAAGGAGAAGAGTTATGATGCTCAATCTTGAATTCCTCACACAGTTCTTTCATCATCTTGTTGTTCAAGTTCGAACCATTGTCAGTAATGATCTTGCTGGGAATACCATACCGGAAAATGATGTTATTCTTGATGAACCTTACAACCACTTGTCTTGTAACATTGGCGTAAGATGCTGCTTCGACCCATTTGGTGAAGTAATCAATTGCTACCAAGATGAAACGATGACCGTTTGAAGCTTTTGGTTCGATCATCCCAATCATGTCAATACCCCACATGGAAAAAGGCCATGGAGATGAGAGAACGTTGAGTAGAGTCGGTGGCACATGGATCTTATCTGCGTAGATCTGGCACTTGTGACATCTTTTCACGTGTTTATAACAGTCAGATTCCATTGTCAACCAATAGTATCCTGCTCTTAAGATCTTTTTGGACATTGCATGCCCATTTGAATGAGTTCCAAAGGATCCTTCATGCACTTCATGCATTAACATGTCTGCTTCGTGTCTGTCCACGCATCTGAGCAAAACCATGTCGAAGTTTCTTTTGTATAGCACATCTCCATTCAGGAAGAAACTGCCAGAAAGTCTCCTTAGAGTTTTCTTATCTTTGTTTGATGCCCAAGTGGGTACTCTTGAGTTTGAAGGAAGCGTTTGATGTCGTGGAACCACGGTTTATCATCGATGATTGCTTCGGTTGCAAACACATAGGCGGGCCTTTCAAGGCGCGTAATTCTGACTTTAGGCACATCATTCCAGTGACTGACTTTGAACATGGAAGATAGAGTAGCCAAGGCGTCTGCCATTCGATTCTGATCTCGAGGTATATGATGCAATTCAACCTTGTTGAAGAAAGTCAACAGACGTCTTGCATAATCTCTGTAAGGAATCAAACTAGGGTGGTAAGTTTCCCACTTGTTTTTGATTTGGTTGATCACGAGAGCTGAATCTCCATATATGTCGAGGATCTTGATCCTTAAGTCAATGGCTTCTTCGAGACCCATGATACAAGCTTCATATTCTGCGATGTTGTTGGTGCACTCAAATAGCAATCTGGCGGAGAATGGGATATGAGTACCCTTGGGAGTGATGATGATTGCCCCAATTCCATTGCCAAAAGCGTTTACTGCTCCATCAAAAATTAGGCCCCATCTTGATCCGGGTTCAGGACCTTCTTCAGGTAACGGTTCGTCACAATCTTTCATCTTCAAGTACAAGACATCTTCATCAGGAAAGTCAAGCTTGAGAGATTGATATTCATTAATTGGTTGATGCGCCAAATGATCGGCAAGGATGCTTCCTTTGACCGCTTTTTGAGCACGGTACTCAATGTCATACTCAGATAACAGCATTTGCCATCGGGCAATCCTTCTTGTTAAGGCAGGCTTTTCAAAGACATACTTGATCGGATCCATTTTGGAGATTAACCAAGTAGTATTGTTGATCATGTATTGGCGGAGACGTTTTGAAGCCCAAGCCAAAGCACAACATGTTTTTTCGAGCATGGAGTAACGAGACTCACAGTCTGTGAATTTCTTACTCAGGTAATAGATGGCATGCTCCTTCTTACCGGTTTCATCTTGCTGTCCAAGCATACAACCCATGGATTCTTCCAACACGATAAGGTACATGATTAGTGGTCTTCCTTCAACCGGAGGAATCAATATTGGTGGTTCTAACAGGTACTCTTTGATACTGTCGAACGCTTTCTGGCAATCTTCAGTCCAGACAACCCCTTGATCTTTGCGGAGAAGCTTGAAAATCGGCCCACATGTAGCAGTCATTTGAGAGATAAATCTGGAGATATAGTTCAATCGTCCGAGAAATCCTCTTACTTGCTTTTCAGTTTTTGGTGCAGGCATCTCTTGAATAGCTCTGACTTTGTCGGGATCTACTTCAATACCTCTTTGGCTGACAATGAAACCCAAGAGTTTTCCAGATCTAACCCCAAAAGTACATTTGTTAGGATTCAAGCGAAGCTGATATTTCCTTAGTCGTTGAAACAACTTAAGAAGGTATTCAATATGTTCTTCTTCTGTGTTGGACTTGGCTATCATGTCGTCCACATAAACTTCAATTTCTTTATGCATCATGTCATGAAAGAGAGTAGTCATTGCCCTTTGGTAAGTTGCGCCTGCATTCTTTAATCCAAATGGCATCACTTTGTAGCAAAAGGTACCCCATGGGGTGATGAAAGATGTCTTCTCCATGTCTTCAGGAGCCATCTTGATCTGATTATAACCGGAGAACCCTTCCATGAAGGAAAAGACGTTGAACTTAGCGGTGTTATCGACCAGCATGTCGATATGTGGTAATGGAAAGTCATCTTTGGGACTGGCCTTGTTCAAGTCACGGTAGTCAACACACATTCTGACTTTACCATCTTTCTTCGGAACTGGCACTATGTTGGCCAACCATTGAGGATACTCCGAGGTGACAAGAAAACCTGCGTCGAGCTGTTTTTGAACTTCCACTTTGATCTTGTTAGCCATATCAGGGTGAGTCCTTCGTAATTTCTGCTTAATTGGCGGACATTCTGGCTTCAATGGCAAGTAATGCTGAACAATATTGGTATCCAACCCAGGCATGTCTTGGTAGGACCAGGCAAACACGTCAACATATTCTTTGAGAAGGTCTGTCAACTTACTCTTGATATCAGCATCAAGCAGCGATCCAATGGTCACTTCTTTTTTGTCTTCTTTAGAACCCAAGTTGATCTTTTCTAAAGGCTCTTTGTGAGGCAGAATGGCTCTTTCCTCGTGCTTAAGTAATCGAGAGATCTCGTCCGGGATCTCCTCTTCTTCCTCTTCTTCGGCTTCGAACACAGGAAACTCAAAGTTGGGAGAGGGCATAGGGTTATTGCATTCAATGGGTTTATCAATAGTAAATCTGCACATGTGATTTATATTTATTTCAGAAAATTTATGAATGCAAGAGTGTATGCAGATTTTTTTTTGAAAAGTTTTTTTTTTATTTCGGTTTTTTAGGATTACCATTTCCAGAAAAAAGCAAAAATAAAAAACACATAGTGTAGGGAATTCAAAATGACACTTTATTTATGATTCATTTTTGAAACAAAGCCCTAAACACAAACTCATTTGTCTTGGGCAGGACAAAGAGGGAAACTTTTAAAACAAAGCCCTATACACAAAGTTATTTGGGCGGAACATTTAAAAGCAAAGCCCTATAAAACATCTCTCTGCTTTGGGCAAGGCAGGAGGTCAAAATAACAGCGAGGTGATTACTTTGAGCGGCGAACAACATTCGGAACGTTGACAGCTTTCCAGTAGCAACGAACTCCTCTGTGTATTATGTATTCAGGAAAATTCTCCCCAGAGTGATCTTCAGTATTGACATTGACCGCTGGTCGAGCAGGATTTGAAGGTCCTGGTTTGTCAACCTTGTTCTTTGTAGAGTTGAAACGGTCTTCTTCTACTTCTTGAAGAGCATAAGATGAGTCACAATCTTCAGCATTTTCAGGATGTATTTCCCAGTCTTCAGGATGAAGAGACTCATTGTCAGCGACACTTTCCGAGTCAGTTGCGGGATCATCTTCCCCTTCATCTTCAAAAATGGCATTTATGTGATAATAACCATCTTCAGGGTTATCAACCTTGGTAGATGCATTGAATCCGAAATCTTCAATAATTTCAGGCTGCTGAGAAAATTGACAGGGCTGATAAACCTCTTCTGGTTAACTATTATATTCAAAGGAATCTCCCCATCCAGTTGGTTGGATATCCTCAATCGCAATCTTGTAACTTTCAGGTGCAGTGTATTTCACCATATAATCAAATTTTCCACTTGGTTGTCCCAAGGTGTCCCAGATCTTTGCAGGAACAGGCTCAGTTTCTTTGCCTTTGGGTTTCTCCGAAGGAGGATATGGTTCTTCCTGAGATATGTATCCCGAGTCATTGAGATAACATTTCCATTCTTCTTCAGTATCGGAGAGACCTTCTTCGATACATTCTTCGATAAGGACATTAACCTCTTGAGGAATTGGGTTAAGGAACCCTCCACTAATGAATGTTTCTTTGATCGGTTGAAGGGTTTCATCCTTCTTAATGCAGTTTGAGAATGTTGGTGAACATCCGAGTCCTGCTCTGGTTTCATTCTTGGTAGGGATCACAACTTGCCCCCAGCCAGTAGTAGTTCCATCTTTCACTACTTTTACCGCCTCTTTGTAAGAAGAGATCGATGCTTTCTTCTTGGAAGATTCGTCTTCTAAAGAGAGACCTTGAAATTGCGTTCCTTCCACATCATCAGCACCAATGAAAGAGAAATTGGACAAATGGCTCACCATCAAGGCTTGTTCCCCACTTATTGTTACCAATTTTCCATTTGTTACAAATTTTAACTTTTGATGGAGCGTAGAATTTACTGCCCCTGCTTCATGGATCCATGGTCGTCCTAACAGACAGCTATAAGCAGCTTGAATGTCCATGACCTGGAAGGTGATTTGAAATGTATGTGGACCAATTGTTGTGGGAAGGTTGACTTCTCCGATAACAGATTTTCGCGATCCATCAAATGCTTTGACTACTACACCACTGAACTTCATAGGCATTCCTTGGTAAGACAAGCGAGCAAGAGTCGTCTTTGGCATCACATTTAAGGAAGATCCGGTGTCTACCAACACATTGGACAAAGAGTCTGACTGACAGTTCATAGAAATGTGCAAAGCAAGATTGTGATTTCTGCCCTCCTCGGGGAGTTCTTCATCACAGAAGCTTAAATTGTTACAAGCTGTTATGTTGGCTATTATCCCATCAAAGTGATCAACAGTCACATCATGATCTACAAAAGCCTGATCCAAAACTCTCATAAGGGCTTCCCTATGGGCTTCAGAATTCAATAGCAAGGAAAGTATTGAGATCTTTGAAGGAGTCTGCATAAGCTGATCCACAATCTTGTATTCACTTCTTTTGATAAGCTTCAAAATTTCGTCAAAGTCAGGATTGACATTGGTTCCACTGGATTGACCAACATCAGTGTTTGTATTACTAATAGGAGTTTCCTCGGGATTTCCCACTGGAACATTGACAGGATTTTGTCCGGTTGTCGGAGCAACAGGCTGCTTCGGAGGTAGTGGAGTATTCACACGTCCACTTCTTGTTACTCGACTCACATCAGCGATGTTCACGACAGATGAAAGAGTAGGCAAAGGAACTTCTTGTCCATTCTTTATCATTGTAGCATTGTAGTTGTATGGAACTGCCTTGTCAGAGTCATAAGGAACAGGTCCAGGTAGACAAATGATCAAAGGAGCAACAGGAACCTTCGGCTTGTTATAAGTAACTTCCATGCGCTCAGGCATGTTGAAATGAGGAACGATGACGTTAACTGTAGGCATTTCCGAGTTGATATCTGAGACTAAAAGCTCATGCGGATAACATCCTATCATGTTAACTTCATTTTCATCCCTATTTCTGTAGATCTGAATAGTACCATTATCCAACAGTACTTGGAGATCTCTTCTCACAATCGAACATCCATGAGGATCTACACAACATATGCTACAGGAACCATAGTGATGCTGGCGAAAACTCGGCCCTCGACAGAGAGTGGCGTGCATTTGTACCAAATCTGCTCTTGAGAAATTGATATTATAGACTCGGTACGGACCAGGACATCCATACACCATGTTTACAACATGCCCTCCATGATTGGGCAGCGGATTTGCTTGCACATTAGGATTCAAATTTCTGAAAGAGAGGAGATTGGATTTAACCAACCTCTGAACTTCATATTTCAAAGCTATGCAATGCTCGAGATCATGGCCAGGTGCTCCTTGATGATAAGGGCATGAGACCTCAGCTTTGTACCACCATGGGAGTTTCTCAGGTACTGGTGGTGGTGCTTTAGTTTGAACAAGACCTCTTTCAATCAAAGCAGGGTACAACTCTGTGTAGGTCATTGGAATCGGATCAAACTGCGGAGCTCTTTGTACACGATTCTGATTATTGTTAAACTGTTGAGCCTGTGGTCGAGGCTGTTGTTGTTGAAACTGCGGAGTAAATCCCGGATTCGGTGTTGTGTTAACGACTGGCGCAATAGCAGCTACCTGTCGTGGACGATTGACATTTCCTCTTGGCCTCCCTTGGGATACCATGTCAACACTTTGTTCCTTCTTCTTTGGGAAACCACTTCCGAACTTTTTGGTTCCGCTTGAAGATCCACCTTCTTTAGTTAGACGTCCGGTTCGGACTCCTTCTTCTAGACGCATCCCCATGTTTACCATTTCGGTGAAATCACTTGGAGCACTAGCAATCATGCGTTCATAATAAAACGGACTGAGAGTATTCAAGAAGATCTTTTTCATCTCTTTCTCTTTTAACGGTGGATTAATCTGAGCAGCAGTTTCTCTCCATCGTTGGGCATACTCTTTGAAAGCTTCATGATCTTTCTGAGCCATGGATCAAAGCTGATCTCTGTCTGGAGCCATATCCGAGTTATACTTGTATTGTCGGACAAAGGCCTCACCTAGATCGTTGAAAGTCCGAATATTAGTGCTATCCAAGCCTGTGTACCACTTCAGTGCGGCACCAGTCAAACTGTCTTGAAAGTAGTGGATAAGCAACTGATGATTATCTGCATAAGTAGACATCTTCCGGGCATACATCACGAGATGGCTTTGTGGACAAGAACTTCCTTTGTATTTCTCAAAGTCTGGGACCTTGAATTTAGCAGGTATTTGTACACTGGGAACCAAACATAGCTCCTGGGCATTCTTTCCAAACAAATCTTTTCCACGGATAGCTTTAACTTCCAGCTGAATCTTGTTAAACTGCTCTTGGAGATCTCCCACAAGGCTTCGCTGATTTGTGCTATCACCCTGATCATGATAAATCTCATTGTCTCCGTAAGGAACAGTGTGAACCATAGGAGTCGGAACTGTCATAGTGGGCTGAGAAAGTGCCATAGTGACTTGAGAAAAAGTTACTCCCTGATTTGGAGTAAATGCTGAACCTTGCGTAGCAGGCGCTTCAGTTGTAGCTGTTTGAACCCCAGAGAAATTATGGCGGAAACCTGTACCAAAGCTGAAAGGCGTGCCCCAACCTTCTGGCATGGAGAAAGATGGAATACCGAACGCAACTGTAGAAACTGGAGTAGTGACTTCAGATGTTACCGTCGCTTGGCTGTTGGGTGGCGGCGGCTGATTCTGTGCGGCCATTAAAGAGTCAACCAAAGTAGTGAGACTTTCCAACTTTTCCTGAAGGGTGGTCACCGTACCACGGAGCTCAATATTCTCTTGTTCAGAGTGTTCCATTACTCTTCTTCTGCTTGAACGAGTATTGTATCTGTGATCTGATTGCGAGCGCGGTCGAGAAACTTTGAGACGCGACAGCTTGACGATCTATTGGAGAAAGATCCAAAAGATAAGACTCTATACAACAGACTCGATATGCAGAATGATGTATGCAAAAAGAGGTTTATGATTTTTCCAAACATTTTAAAGATTATTTCTTTGCAAACATTTGAACACAAACAAATCTTTTATTCATTCTTTTTTATTGCAATAATGGAAAATGTTACAACATTGGAGCGTAGCTCCTTACAGAATCAAATGATACATGAAAAGCTAAACAAATCCTAAACATCTTCATCAGACGAAGAACCAAATGCATTGTGCAGCTTGAGCTTCATGATTTCTTTCCCATAGTGAGCTTTCAATTCGGCCTTTTCAGCTCTCAGCTTGTCAACAATATTCTTCCAACCATCAGGAGTCGGAGCGTTGCTTGTCGAGCCTTCAAGATTTTTCTTGCTTTCTTTGATGTATCTCTTGATTGCAGCGTCTTTCTGACGAATCTTCTCATCTTTACTCATGAGCCATCCATCTTGATAATAGAGAGTTTCTTCGTGATCTTTCACCCTTTTCTTCAACTTTCTATTTTCCACATCAGTTCTACGAAACTTTTCTTCCCAAGCATCTTTTTCTATCCTCATCTTAGCCAAAGTGTCTTGGTATTCCTCCATAGCGGGAATGTTGGGTCGTTGAGATACTGCAGGAAACATGGGTTTTTCATAAGCATAAGGAATTTGAAACTCCTTTGCTCTTTTCTTTACCCAGCAAGTGTAGGTGTCCATGGCAATGCAATTTCTTTCCTCACCTTTTTCTTTCCATCGGACGTCGTACCAAGCTCTCACCATTCTTGCTTTCAACCTTTTAGGATTATCCCCTTCTCGGTAGAAGTAACCTTCCACTGTAGGACCAATGGGTTTAGCTGAATTTGCATACCCGAGTTGTCGTCGGGCTAGGACCGGATTGTAGTTAATTCCTCCTTGTGTACCAATGAGGGGTACGTTGGCGAACTCCCCACAACTATCAATGGTTCATGTACCACAGCGAGCCAAGGTATACCAACGGGTATCATTATTAGTAAGAGACATAAGTCTTCGAGGCCAACGCAAACCTTCTCGGTTTTCTGTGAAAATAGGAGACTCAGGTAAGTGTGAAACAATCCATTTGAACAACAGAGGTGCACAACAAACAATGATTCCACCGCCTTGGCGATTCCTATGATGGACAGAGAAATACATGTCACCAAGCAAAGTCGGAACAGGATTCCTAATCAGAAAAATCTTTATGGCATTGATATCAACAAAGTTGTCGACGTTGGGAAACAGAACCAACCCATAGATGAGCAAGGCTAGTGTAGCTTCAAAAGCTATCATGCTACCAGTTTCGATGAAATCAAAGGCTTTCTTTACCAGGAAGTGTGAAGTTAAACCCGGGAGGTTTCCTTTGGTAGTCCAATTACTCTCTACTTCAGACTTCTTCATGTGGATACTTGCTGCAATGACGTGTGACTTAGGAATGGCTTCCAAACCATTGAAGGGTATTTTGTCAGACACAGGAATACCCAAAAGATTGGCATATTCTTCCAAGGTCGGTACCAACTGGTAGTCTGGAAAGGTAAAACACCGGTAGACGGGATCATAGAACTGCACCAGAGTTTTGAGAAGTCCTTCATCAACATGAGTGTTCAAAATAGGCAAAAGCTTTCCATGGCTTTTCCTAAAACTACAAGGATCTTGTACAGAAGATGCTAACTCTCTCAGTTTTTCCACATCAGGCGCTTTGAAACCGTACTTTTTGGTATACCTTTTTTCCATAACTTAATCCTATAATGTTTGCAAAGAAAATTCTCTAAATTTTTTTGGAAAAATCATGTTTTTTTTTTATGGAAAAAGATGGGTTTTTTAATGAATGTATGAATGCATGGATGCATGGATGCCACATATTCAAACATGGTAAAGCAAACATGGTAGCGCAACACATGGTAACACAAACATGATAACACAAGCATGGTAACGCAAACATGGTAACGCATAAGTTCAAAGGTCCAAAGTCACGAGCATGAGGTCAGAGAACCAAAAATGGGATAGTTCTAGTTAATCACCTGCACAACATGTTCTACTGATACGTCAGAGTCTACATTTTTCTTTCGGATATTACCGGCTTTCCACAATTAAGCTCATGAGCCAGTAATATTCTCAAGAAAAACTCGTCTGAGTGTGGTTCTCCGTATGACAACTAATCCAAGTCTTCACCTGAATAGTTTCTGCACCACAACCTAATAAGGCCAGGATGGGTTGGGGTTCTACGGCCAACTCAGCTTCTACAGTTCAATGAAAGTAATAATGTCTTCGCTACGAAACATGCTAAACATATATTACCAACAAGGAACCTCCACTGAGCGGAAGGATTCTCACGCGCGCCTGCACATGACTATACCCTCCACCTAATTTCTTATGTGTACTTAATCCGGGTTAGGATTTGTCCATAATGTATCACTTGTAACAGAACCACGCAAGTAACAGAACCAGAACCACACATATAACAAAAAATGAAATGAAAAATAAAGCAAATAGAATTAACCCTTCCTTTGGAAACAATAAAAAGATGGTCCCCAGTGAAGTCGCCATTTTTCTGTCGCGGGCGAAAAATTGTTGTCTTTTTTTGGGATGAAACACCTGATGCCTTCTTTGGGCTCGAGTGCTCAAAAAATGATTTTTCTTTTGTACGGACCAAACTTTTAATTATTTCCAAAGTAGGAAAAGGAAAAAAGCTGCAATAACCTAAAAGTGGGGGAGAGATCTTGGGTAAGAGGGTTGGTTATACGAAGGGAAGGTATTAGCACCCAACGTATCTATAGTACTCTATAGGTTTCTTTGCTTTGTTTTTCATTCCATATTATTGAGAGGTTCTTGTGAAATAGGTGGGACCTAAGGTGTTTGTTTGATTATGCTCGCAAAGATCATCGCGATCCTCTGCATACATATCCCCTAGAGGGAATCAGAGCATCTGTAGCTCGGGGTCTACGGGTGCTAAGGTTTGAGTGGTTTTTTTGTTTTATTTTGCTCGCCAAGGATCGACCTTGTGCCTACGTATTCTCAAAGGGATGTTGAGAAAGTCAGAGCAATCGTAGTTCCCACTTATGCTAGTGGAAGCAAAGGATAAGAGGCAAATGTCATCTAAATGTTCGATGTATCTAATCTATATCATCACATACATCTGTTTGTTTTTGTTTGAAAATCTTTTCATTATAAGCCCTGGGCCATGCCGCTTATGGTGCTTAGAATGATAAAGATGTTTTTGTTGTTTAACCAGCCTTGTGGCAAAAACTTTCAATGAAGTCAGCCTTGTGACAAAAAGTTTTGATTAATCAGCCAGCCTCGTGGCAAAAGTTTCAATGAAGTCAGCCTTGTGACAAAAACTTTGATTAATCAGCCAGTATGGTGGCAAAACGGTTTGTTTGATTAGCCAGCCTTGTGGCAAAAAAGTTTGATTGATTAGCCAGCCTTGTGGCAAAAAAGTTTGATTGATTGATTGTTTGTGATGATATAGAAGAGATACTCCTATCATAGAGATGATAAATGTCTAATCTCCTAGGGTATTTGATTTGGATATTGGGGATGCTTATAAGAAGCCCGTGGGTCCTTGTACGAAGCCTAAGAGGAGGCTATCCGAGGGTCCTTGCATTGTAAGCCCAAGAGGAGGCTATGGGAGGGACAATCCAGGGTCCTTGCATTGTTAGCCCAAGAGGAGGCTATGGGAGGGTCACTCGTTTGTACAAAGCCCAAGGGGAGGCATGGTATAGTTAGTCTGAGCTCTTAGAGCGATTTCACCGGGAAACCATACTCTATGTCCTAACCTAAACTAGTGGAGATTCTTTGCACGAAGCCCAATAGGAGGCTATGGGGAACCTAGTGTTGTACTAAGTTGAACAAGCACACATATCACACATATGAACAAACATGAACAAGTATGAACAAACATGAACAAACATGAACAAATATGAACAATTATATATATGACAAAGTGTGTGTATATAATGGAGTTTATGAAGGAAATATACCTGTAAGCATGATCCATTTGTATACACGGGGGCTCGGGACTTATACTCGGGGAAAGACCCACTTGGATTTATTCAAAGCTATGTAAACAGGTATTCACAAAAGGGCTTGGGACTTATACCTACATGGAGGCCCATGGTATTTTTGGGAAGATTTAAAGAAACCTTCATTTTTGGTTTGTTATTCAAAGTTAAATATAAACTGATCGAGATATGCACAAAAAAAGGGCGTACAATGAAATACCTAATTTCATGTACGGGAATGGGTATGTACAAAAGGGGCTTGGGACTTATACCTACGTGGAGGCCCGCTGTTTTATTTACAAAACATGGTTGATTGTTTATTTACAGACGCAAAGTTTGAAAAACCGTTTGAAAGTTTGTTTTGAAAGAGTTTTCTGTACAAAGAAAAACTTGTATAAAAGGAAAAAAGGAGTGGGTCTTATACTCTCTAATATTCGAGAGGCCCCACTGTTTTGAAAAACAATGGATGATTTGAAAGTGAATTGATTACTGTTGTGAAAACAGATGATTGAGTTTTAGGCTTACCTCAAAGAATGAGAAAATTGGATTTCTGAGTTTGAGGTGTTACCGTGATCCTCAAGTGATATGCTTGGAATAAATTGGGATTTAAACAGATGTTAAGCATCCTCACCAGCAGAAAAGAATGTCGAATAAGCTCACAGCTTTCAGCATTCCATGATCATCCAGTAATTGTTTATGGAATTCTACAGCAAATGGAAGACCAAACAAAACAGACAAATCCAAAAGACAACAGAGAAATAATCTCGAAGTCTTGGATGAAGTGAGAAAATTCAAGTGATGTGCAATAATAATCAAATAGAAATTTAAATGATTAACTACACAAGATAACATGAAAATATTAAATTCAAAAGAAAATTAATTCTAAAACAAGATATTTTTGTGATTTTTTTATGAAAAGAGAAATAATTAGAAAACATAAACTAAAATATGCATCTAATATATTTTTTGTTGTTTTTTATGAGAAGAAGAAAATAATTAGAAACATAAATAAAAATATGTATCTAATATATTTTTGGAGTTTTTAAATAAGGATTAGAAAAGAAATTAAAATCCTATATCTAATTAAAACATTAAGTCTTTTTATGAAAATATAAAATTAAAGAGATAATTATAAAAAGAACTAGTGATGGGCCAGGGGTGCTGAAATCAGATGGGAGGTGAGCCCAATTGCTGAAAATTGACAATAATTATAAAAAAAAAGAAGCTGGGCCGGACCGGGTCGGGTCAGTGTGACCCGGATCCGCCCATCTTTAGTTCACAATTTGGGGTTGGGTTTGAAACCCTAAACAGCAAAAGAGGCAACGCCTCTATCTCATTTTCCTCACGTTCTTTCTGGAAAAAAGAAGAAATAGGAGAACGAACTTCTTCCTCTCTTACAGCGAACCCCCATGGCAACTCGGTTCTATCTCTCTCTCGACATCTCCCTCACGTTTTCCGGTGATCAACAACAACAACCTTCTCACTCTCGTTTTTCTCTCCCAGCCGATTATTTCTCTCCCTGAATCGCTCTCAGCTTTCGTTCTCTCTCGCTCACGGCGGCCATGGAAGAAGATGGAGAAGCAAAAATCCAGGTATGTTTCTCTCAATTTCGTTTTCACGTTTATTTAACAGTATAGTAACAACAACTTCTCACTCGGTTCATCTCTTAGCGTGAGCTCTCTCAGAAACAACAACAAACTAATGTTCGATGCTACCTCTCTCGCGAAGAACAGTGACAACAACACCTTCTCAGGGTGCTTTCGGTTCTCTCATGTTCAAGGTAACACAGATCATTTTTTACAGTTTCTTAAAACCAATTCATTTTTCAATTTTATGATCATGGTTCAATTGATAGCTCACTCCCTGTTTCGATTCTGCTCACAGTGAACAAAAACAAGAATTTCCGGCCTCTTTTGATTGAAGACAAACTCAAGGTTTGTTCTTCAATTTCTTTATCATGGTGCCAATAGTTTTTTTTTTATGACATAGCAGTAATAACATATGCTCTCTGTTTTTCGGTTTCAGACAATTCAACAATTAACAGCAATATTGAGCGTGAGGTATGAAGATAACTTACCTGCGGCTAGAAGATTTTAGCCGGATTAGTGTTGCAGGTATGTGTCGGTTGCTCTGCTTCTGAAATTCTGCTTCTGAAATTGGCTATGATTACTGCGTTTATGTTGTAAGTGATTGTTGATTCTGAGTCGCAAATCTGAACTGCTGCTACGTTGCTGTTACGGCTTCAAACTCACCATGAATTGTTGCTGTGATTGATTATGAACCGTGGCTTGTTTCTGTTGCTACTGTTATTGTTGTTGCTGCAGGTATAACACTGATTAATGGAAATATTGAGAGTAAGAGTGAAATTAGCTTACCTACGGCGAGGAGGTTTTCGCCGGATTATTGTTGAGGTATGCCTTGAATTTTTTATTGTTACTAACAACCTTGAATTGTTACTAACAATTTCTCTAACAACTTGCTTGTTGTTGTAGGATCCTTTGATGAAGATGACACCACCTCTTTGGATATTAGGGAGACTTGAAGATGGCCTTCAAGTTGGAACTCTCCACCAAGGTATGAAGAATTTCTTCTTCACTCCCCTTCAAGAAACTATGTAGCTAGAAACTCTTATTTTTTTCAAGTAGTTTTCTTTGATTTGAAGAATTTCTCCTTCTAACAAAGAAACATGAAAACTATAAGAGAAGAGGAAGAAGTGAGAAAGCTAGTAGTATAGTAGCTTTGGTGTGATTAACTTGGAAGAAAACACTTCTATTTATAGGAAAAACTTAGGGATATGTTAGGAATTAAGAAGCTTTGTTGGAAGGTTATGGTCATTGCAAGCATGAGAATAAGAATAAGAATATTCTTCATCATTGTAAGAATAAGAATAAGAATAAGAATAAGAATAAGAATATATTCCTTATGTCATTATCCTTGTGACAAATAAGCCATGTGGATAAATTTTTATGTCATTTTATGATATCTCTAAGTTGTAGAATTTTATGACATAAAAATCTCTCTTTGACATTCTTTGACTTTTGCTAATTTCACCCCTCTTTTGTTTTCTTTTTCATGTCACATGAGAACTCTTGAAGAAAGAATGAAGAATCTTGAACTTGAAGAATGAAGACTTTGAAGATTGAAGAATTCAAGAATGTCTTTGAAGTTTTATTTTTCTTTTTTCTTGTAATTCCAACTTTGTATGAATGAAACTTTGTAATTCTTGAATTTTAAATAAAGTCCCTTCATTTGTAATTCATTTGTTCCATGTAAAAAAAAATCATTTGTGAATGCTTGAATTTCTTGTTAGAGCTTGAATGAAGTTACTATTCTTGAATGATCTTGAATTGAATTTGAATTCCTTTTGAATGTTGAAAATTTGAATGAACCCTTTTTGAAAGGAATTGGTAGAATATCCTTGAAGTAATGAAGTTTTGAATTTTCTTGAATGAACTTGAACTTAGAAATTCAATTCCTTTTGAATAGAAAATAATAGGAAATCCTTTGAATTTTAGGCCTTGAAACATGTTCTTGCCATCATGGATCTTTGAAATAATATTGAACTTGAAATTCTTGAATTCATGGTCTTAGAACCATACTTGAAAATAATCTTTCAACAAATAGACTAAAAGATATTTCTTGCAATTTTTCCTGAATTGTTTCAAACTTGTATCATCTTCCAAATAATCCATAAGAAACAATTTTCTTTACCATGACGAATCCATAGGCCAAAATCTTGAAATAGATTTCAATCAAAACTCTTGAATCACACAAATGGAAATGGCGCACTTTATTTGAGGATGATTGAAACCTTTGAGTGACTTCCTGGGGATTTTTAGGGTTTCCCAAATGTGATCCCTGATTTTAGTCCCTGATAGTTCAAAACCCTAATCTGATGATTTGAAATTTCACTGTTGATCAATCCTTGTGTAGGAGATGTTCTGAGCCAATGGATTAGGTAAAAATGATGCACTTGGGGTCTTGAGGTCATGTCCCAAGTCATTAGATCAAATCCTGAGCAAAAGTCAAGAGTATGCTGTCTTCAGTCAAAACCCTAATTTGGTTGATTCAAAGTCTTTGAGCTTGTTGAAATGAATCTCTGAGGACCAAATGTTGATTGTTGATGAAGATAGTTCTTTTGAGATGAAGGGAGAACAAAACCCTAATTGATTGTTACTTGTACTGATGAGTGATTTCCTGATCAAATCCTGCTGAGTCACAAGTAATAAACACAAGCTATGCAGTTTGTTAGAGATGCAAATGATGCATATGCAAATGATATGAGGTGGTATCTTAGGTCAAAAATTGGGGTATGACAAGTTGGTCCTAATTGACAAAGGTTTGGTGTCTAAGAGGACACGTGGTATTACATCCCCTTCCTCTTAAATAAAAATTTACTCTTGAATTTTAAAGATTACCTGAAAGAGATAAGGGTAAGCTTCTCACATCTCGGACTCTAGATCCCAAGTAGCTTCGCCCGGATGCAACGCTTCCCACAAAAATTTAACAAGAGGAATCTCCTCGTTCCTTAATATCTTAGCTTCCTGATCCACAGTACGATTGGGATGAGGTTTGAAAGAGATATTTGGAAGAATAGGCTTAAGAGAGTGAGAATGAATCTCTGAAGTTGTGATATGTAAAAAACATCATACATCCTGGATAGATAGGGTCATAAGGCTAATATGTATGCTACTTCTCTGATCCTACTAATGGTATGATACGGTCCTATATACCTTGGACTTAATTTCCGTTACTTAAAAGGTCCTTTCAATCTCAATCTTAGAATACCATTCAAGAATATTCTTCGATTTCCAACGGTCTTCGTCTATTGTCTGCATATCTCTTTTGATGGTCTTAGGCCTTCTTCATTTTATCTTGAATCATATTTAACTTTTTAGTGGTCTCTTGAATAATATATGGTCCTAAAATTCCCTCTTCACCAACTTCCGTCCAACAAAGAGGTGTTATGCATCTCTTTCCTTACAAAGCCTCATACGGAGCCATGCAAATATTCACATGATAACTATTATTGTATGAGAATTCAACCAATGGTAAGAGATCTTTCCAATTCCCTCCATTCTCAAGCACACCTGCACTTAGAATATCCTACAAAGTCGGAATCATCCTCTCGGTGTGATTGTCCGTCTGAGGATGATTAGATGTACTCAACCATAACTTCAAACCCATGGCTTATTGAAATGCTTCCCAAAACCTTGAAGTGAACTTCGAACCTCTATCAAACACAATAGTAGAGGGAACACCATGCAACCTCTAAATTTTTTCAATGAACAATCTTGTACGATGGATAGATTGGTATATGGTTTTCACGATTAGAAAATGAGCCGACTTAGTTTACCAATCCTTATCCATATCGAGTCGTAACGACCATAAGTATTCGGTAACCCAACTGGAAAATCCATAGAAATTATATCTCATTTCCACACAAAAGCTTCCAATTGTTGCAACAATCCACATGACTTCGGGTGTCAATCTTTACTTGTTGGCACACCATACATTCAGTCACATACTCATCAATACTTATCTTCATACCAGGCCACCAATAATCCTTCTTCAAGTCCAGGTATATCTTTGATGAACCTGGATGAATGGTAAACATAATTTTATGTGCCGCTTCTAGAACCGTCCTCCTCAATTCTGAATCCTTCGAAACACATACTCTTTGGTTAAATAGAAGAACCCCATCCATGGCTTGGGTAAGATCTGGTTGAGTTGATATTGCTTGCAATTCCTCGTCCAAAAATTGACATTGATGAATCCTTTCCCTAAATTCAGAAGTAACATTCAAATTTCCCATCATTACACCATTATTAATCTACACAAATTGAAACTTGAGATCCTGAAGCTTTTCTAGCAATTTATATTCAAACATCATTAACTCGGTCTTATGCATTTCTTTTTAACTTAATGCATACACAACTTTATTTTCTTTACTTAGATGGTACTTTATTTCAAAATCAAAATCCTTCAAGTACTCCATCCATCTTCTCTACCGCATGTTTAACTCTTTCTGATCAAA